>NC_054539.1:9403375-9754000 GCF_017654505.1 Polyodon spathula | reverse complement strand
TACGATCGCCTGAAGTTAAGCCCCTCATCATGTTTACAGCTTAGGTTTCGTTTTGAGTCAATTGCTCTTATCAGACATTGTTAATGGCAAATAAATTAAAAAAAAAAAAAAAAGTTACATGCATAAAAATAAAATAAATAAATCACTAGCCTCAGTCAGGGCGACCACGGCAGGTTTGGACACCGAGCATTCGCACGTGACGCATGGCTCAGGTCTCACCATGTCGTAAATGCCGTATCGACGTCATAAAGTCGAAGCAGGATAATAATGCAAAAGAGTTGTAAGTGCTGTGCATGATAAGTCGAAGCGTCGTAAGTCGAGGATCACCTGTATATATTTTTTTTTCTCAATAAAAACTTTTTTACCCTTAACAGTGTGGAGTATGGTGTTTAGATAAGTGGAAAAAAGTCCTCATTTAAATGCATGAAACTCTGAGGCACGGACACAACTAAATGTGAAGAAAGTTGTAGACTTTCTATAAGCACTGTAAACAGTACAGTTATATATAGTGTTGCATCAAAAGATCAAAAAGATTGATACCATTGCCAGGCTGCCTCTTTTAGTGTCCCATTGTAACTGCCTATTGCCTGCTGGTGCCTGCTGCATGTGCCTTGCTTAATATGGAACTGATTGCTTTAACCTCAGTTTGCATATCAGAAAGGTACACATAGCACACCCCTATGCTGAAACGCTGAGTCAAGTACATCAGGGTTTTCTAACCGTTCAAGGATTTATCTCTCTTGCTTGGCTCATAAATCCTAACTCATCATTGCTTCCATGCTGCTAAGCCTCTTCTGGCTGTTCTTTTATGTTTCAGGTCCATCACTGTCATGCAGAATGTTCTACCTGTGTATTAGTAGCAAATAGTCTCTGACTGACTTCTAACTACATCCAGTGCTGACTGGCAATTGTCTTTGGTTTCCTTATCCTAGAAAACATTGTATCACATTCAAGCTCAATAAGCATTACCAAAAATCTATTATAATTCTCTCTTTATTACATACTTAAGGCTTTTTAAATGTGTACATCTGCTGACTGAAGATTAAAGAAAATCGTGCTAGTGCAAATTGCATGCTACAATGAGTATACATTAGATGTCTTGATTGCATGGTATCTAACTTTCCCCTGGGGAAAAAAAAATATTTCTAATTATTTTCAAACTGTACACTGAGACTAGTAGCCATATTAAGGCATGTAAGTCAACTAAGCTTGATAATTTAATAGTGTCACCTTCAAGAATAAGCCACACAGAAACATGTCAAGATACTGTAATGATGCATTAAGCAGTTTTTGATTCTTAAAATAAAATGAAAGCTGTCCATTTCCGTACAATGGGTGGTGTTCAGCATAACCACTCTGCAATTGTTAACATGCCTACAACAGTATCTGTACCGATAACATGTTAACAGCTTATCATTCCATAGTGATTATAAAAAACACACACTGTGTCAAAAGCTTGACTGATGCTGCCCAGTTACTGAGAATGCCTCTCCCATTCCCTCTCTTATAGCCAGAAGTTAAGCTTTAAGGAACGGGTGCGAATGGCCAGTCCAAGAGGCCAGAGTATTAAGAACAGGCAGACGTCAGTAGGGGATCGTCGGTCACCCAGTGCTGACATCACAGTGGAAGGCAGCCCAGCCAAGGTGCAGAAGAGCTGGAGTTTTAATGACAGAACCCGGTTCAGGCCCTCCTTGAGACTCAAGAGCCAGTCCAGAACCACACCAGATGGTATGCGTTAACCTTCATGCCTTTATGTTGTACTGGTGCCAAACCTGGGCAGTGTTCCCTGACATTACTGCTACTAGTTGCAGTTAAAGGGGTATCATCTACATTTTATTAATATTTCAGAACCATTTAATATCCTATTATGTACAGATTGTTTCTGCTTAGATCATTATTTGCTGTGCTGAATATCTATTCCAGCTAAAATGGTTTCTGAAGCGAAAGAAATGACATATTAGGAAAATAATAGAATAAATGATACACGTGAAAGTTCATAGATTGCTGTAGTTATTCCACAAATGAGAAAAGCTGATTAACCCACACACAGGTCAAGGGGGTGTTTCCAGCTCTCCTTGTCAGTGAAACCACAGCAGCCTGTGTACATTCACAGCGTACTATATGCAAGGTATGGAAAAGAGTGTATGTTTAAGCCAGTATTTAAGAGCTGTATTTGGAGAATCACTTGCCTTAGAATCAAACTCTGCATTTGCTTAGCAAATTGAAACAGTGCAATATATTGGGCACAACATTACTGCCTTTTGTGGAAAAGCTGGTGGTGTATCATGGAGGGAATCTAACAACTGCATGAAACAGGTATTGGTATTGATCAAAAGTTTTCTTTGTCTATATCTTTGGAGCAATACTTTTTAAAATCTTAAACTGTTTGCCGTTTCATGAGAATTCCACAGTTCACCCAAGCCAATTGTGTGCCTGCACCCTGCAGGACAGAGAAACCATTTCCATTGTGTCTGTGTATTGTGACGGCAGTCTTCTTTATGTACCGTGTCATCACAAACCAGCTCTTTGAGGTACATTCTAAATGACAACAAAAAATCCAGTCAGCATGAGTCCAAGTCTGTTTTGATTTGTGTAGCTGCTGGCTCTGCCGTTCCTGCAGTACAACCCCCTGGCACAATTATTTTGTATTGGTTACAACCCACAGTGGATAACAAGAGGGCATTATCCAAGAAGATACACAAAAGATAAGCTTTATCATCTGTCTCCCAAGACTGGCTATGTTGCTAGGTCAATAATAGGTGTTTGTTTGTTTGTTTGTTTTTAGTTTTTTTGATGTACTTAAATTGAATGAATGAAATTGAAACTGAATAGTTAAATATTTACCCCCAAACAAGCCCTTTCAGCTCTTGTATAGTGAGTAAACAGTGTTAGCAACAGTCTGTTGTACACTCTGTGCTTAACAAAGAACCAGCACCTCAGCAATTAAGCAGCTGATGATTCTTCGGAATTGGATTTTGCCCCAGTGCTTGTTTGGCATGCCAATAGCTCTGTAGTTTGAATTACATGTAATTGACATCTCCATTAATCAGCAGGTCTTAATGAAACTCAGTTAGGTGAACTAAGCCTACATCCTACATTTCAGAGCTATGGAAAAAGGCTGTTTGTTTTTAATAAAATGGACACCAGTCTGATGACACATTAATAGAAGTACTGAAATAAAGATGTGGGGCTAAAGCTGCAACCTGTAAAGACCCACTTTGAATACACATCTAGTACTGTCGACCCTGCAGTCTTTAAGGACTGGTTTGTAAGGACACTGGATGGGTGCATTATCATCTGGAAAGCAGACATCACCATCAGTTGCTGCATTGCTGGGTGGACTTAATCTGCAATAACGCTAAAGTAAACTGCAGCAGTAATTCAGTAATTCAGCCTTCCAGTGTAATTAAAAGTATGCCACAGAGCTGGGCTGAGAAGGAGTAAGCCCAGTGATTAATTGATGAGATTCCTGATTGCTAAGCAGTGAGTAACTTCAAATATATTTTGATTCATTGTTTCACCTTTCCCTTCCCTTTCTACGTGTTGAATGGTTCTGGGGTCTTATGTTCTCTGTGAACTTGGCTGGAAAATTCAAGGACTGAATGTTCCATTCAGATTATGCACTCTTTAACTGTGAAATGTTTAAGAGCCAGTATCACCTCACACGTATCTCAAAACCTGCAAGATGTACTGGATCTTGCTGTGCTGTTTCCTATTGTCCCAGATCACTTGAAGTAACTTGCAGTACTTTTTTGATATTACGAACTGTATCAAAGCTTACTGGTATCATTTTCATTTTTGTCTGCCGTCCTGGAATTTGCGTATTCTTTCTAGAATGGCACACCTTGATAAAAGTCAGTAGATGCAGCTATTATTCCTGACTGTGGTCAAGGTGCATCTCTTAATAAATAATTAGAAAAATGATTAAAACAAACATGATTCTGAGAACTTACCATACATCGTTACTAGTCATTTTAGAAAAATAGCTAACCCGAGGGTGTTTCTCCTCCACTGACAGGGTGGCAGTATATGAGTGACACATTACTTTCTATTGAGGTGAACAGGTAAATGTTGATTCCGGCAGTCTTTTGAAATCAAGTCCATGTTATTTTTAAGTAGCATTTTGATGCTCAGAATGTTATTGCCGGGACCTGAAATGAAAATCTACAAAGGATTTGCTCAGGTAACCTAACAAATGGCAGGTCTCTCCAAACACAGCACGAAAACTTTTAGATTTAAAAGACAATGAATGTATAAGACTGTAAAGATTAAACTATGATACTGGGTCTTTCGTCAAAATGGCTATAGTTCATTCATTTCTGTTCTTACATTTACAGGCAAAAATCACTTTTTTTTTGACAAAGTACATTTGTTTTAAGCATTTTGTCTCAAAAACACCACATTTTTAAATAGGGACACTGAGCAGAAAGGCCATCTCTGTGTAAATAGGGACAATGACCAGAAACAGCATCTCTGTAAATCCTGCCCTGATTCAGATGATGAAGGCTCCTGTTGAACTATAAGGGAATCCCTGGAGTATTTTTGAAGATAGCGTCACAACAATCTCTTTAATAGCCCTTAATTAATAGAAGCACTAATGGGTAGGAAGGCTTCGCTTCATTTTCTTTTCTATGTGGAGTAGGCTTTTTTACATCACATGTTTACTTACGAAAAGCAGATCACTGTGTATAAAGACTCAGAATGATGAAGTAACTCTACATTGGATTCCACAAAGCTTTGAAATACATAATAATAATAATAATAATAATAATAATAATAATAATAATAATAATAATAATAATAATAATAACACATAATAGTAGACCTGTTTTAGTTCTTTACGGAAACAAGTCATTCTTGCAATCTAATTAATACAAAGCTATTCAAACCTAGAGTTAAACACCCTGAAAAAAAAATAAGTGATGATTCTGTACATGTCTACAATACATTAAACCAAAATATTTGACCATTGATTTTACAACCTGTCTGTATTTCAGTGGGGTCTGTTGGTAAATCATCTTACTCTACGAAATCTAGGGCATTTATTGAACGCATCCTGTTTACTTTGTCTAATCATCTCTGTTGTGTCCCTACTGAATTTAGGAATCCTGTTTCCAATCCTGCATACAGGCTCCTAAAACCACAAGAACAAATGCATACTGTCACAATGTTGGTGCAGTAAAGCAGATGCAGGAAACTTGTCATTGTGGCAGAGTGGTTAACAATGTGCAGATGCAGGTAAAGCAGCAGTGATTAATGAACGGACAGACAATGATAGTCCAGGTGTAATGATGTTTATTTTTACAATTGAATTGGTCTGATGACCCAAATGCAGCAGTAAAGAATAAACAATGATAATGAGAAGCAATACAGTGGCATGTATTGCTTTATTGTAATCCGCGGGTTTGGTCCCGAAATAATAAACAGACTTGTTTCCTAAACACCCACACGAAACACAAAACACAAACACAAGTCCACAGTGAGTGCTAAAGTGCTTGTGGTGTAATTACAGTTGTCCATGAAATAGTGTAGTGTTGTCCGGGTTTACTGTTGGCCATTGGTGACCTTTAGCCGTCTAAATAACAAAGAAGTACAATTTAGACACAACAAACAAAACACTCACGGTTCATAACACAGGTCTCCTTTTGGTTTCGCGTTAACCATTACAAAGGAACAGATCACATTGCTCCGTCCCCTTTTATGCCATCTATCATGACCCCTTGGTTAACGAGTGCAACAGCTCCTCCAATCCACGGCTACCACATTGTTTCCCTTCCAGGTCAATGATTTAATGTACTGGAGCTCCTCCCCCTTCCTAGATGACCAACTTCTGCCTAATCCTGGGAATTAATTGTCTTGTCACCCAGTCCAGGGCACTCTGTCCCCTTTACACAGCGCCCTCACAGGTCAGGAGGGAGATGTGTTACCAAGAATCATTTAGTCTTTGTAACAATGATGTGTTAGTGTTTTGTTTTTTTTCTGGACAGAAATGGTTGGATGTTGGATATGTGAGGTTTTCATAGCTTTCTGACAGAAGAAGCTCTAAGAGTAATTATACCAAGTACATTTTGACATTTGTCCCACACAGTGCAATGGAAGCAAATTGTTAAAAATGTGTTACTGAACGAAAGAAATAAGATAATCATTCGCTTTGAATACACTTGCATGGATTTCATAAACTGAAGCAAAACACCTTGGATGAAATGTGATGTTAAATATATAGATTCTCTCTCTCTTTCTCTCTCTCTCTCTCGCTCTCTCTCTCTCTCTCTGTGCTCTCTCCCCCCCACCCCCCCCGGGAAACACAGAACATTTAAATTTATCAAAAGAAAGTTAAATCCATCTGCATTGCTGTTACCAGCAAACTGTTACCAGATTGTAAAGTCTTTACCAGTAACCAAGGAAAATAACAAGCACAAGACTAGATTTATGGATAAGATAAAGCCGTAGAATCTCCAAGGGGTCATTTGCTTTCACATTACGTATTGCTTTTACCAAGGGCAGTAAACATGTGAACACTACATCACATTGCAATATTCACATGTAACATGAGCTTTAACCTGACAAGAATACCACTAATGGAGTGGCTGTGTATACACTCTGTAGACGAATGATTAGTGAGCATGTTTTGTGTATTGTGCATGTATTCGGCTGGAAGTGCTTCAAGGGTTAAGCATTTATGAAGCCATTAACAACACCACCTTGACTGTACACAGGACCAAAAAATAAACAACAACAATCCGTTAATGTTTAACACCTCCTGAATTATGATCTCTCCTTATCTTCCAGCTGACACCAATCTGGGGACTGATGATGGATTTGATGAGAAAGGGTGTCACTGTGAAGTATCAGTGGAGGATCTCACCCCAGCTCTTAAAACTGTCATTAGAGCTGTCAGGTTAGTGAAGGGGGGAAGGGGGGGGGGGGATATGTGACTGTGTGTTAATAGAATGTGCTGTCATGATTTCATTTCAGAACTCAAATCGCCCCTTGCACTTTCTCTGTCACTAACCATTCGCTTTAACAACTATAGTCCATTTGTTGAGATGTAGCATTAACACTTTAGTAACAATAGACCATAATATAGTATTTCAGGCATCACTAGCTACCGATTTCTATTTACTAAACTGGGAGAGTGTCCATATATATTGTTGTAGAATAGCGTCTATAGCAGAGATTCTACAACTTTTTGAGTTACAAAAGAAACATTTTTGAGTTTCCCAGGGACTCCCTGGGCAAGCTATTCCCCCCCAGTTGTGTGTCAGGTTTCAAAAATTGCCACCATATACAGTACAATATTAAGCTCTCTCTTTTAATTAATATTTACTGCTTGAAAAACTATCCTTTTCTCTGCATGTGTATGTAGAAATATTATTCCAAGAAGAAGAAAATATTGCATAAAATATATAGCTGTTCAGTTTTTTTTTTTTTTAAACTGTTGACGGTTGTTTTACAATCTTTCCAAAACAGAGCTGATGACAGTAAAGCCTGAACCTTGCATCTCCCCGGGGTTTTGCTCACATCCTCATAACATAGCAGCAAATAAATCCTGCCAATCCAAGACCGAAGGCAGTATTTTTTACATTTGTTCAATATTTTACTTGAATATTTTACTTGGCGGGTTTAGCTTTCTCCTGCAGACCTGACAGCAGAATTTCTATCAACGTGAAAATGTAATACTACAACTAATGCATATAATCTCATGAGGTGTCACAAGGCCATGTTGCAGCATTTAACAGATAGCCTTTCACCATCATCAGTGACAGACATATACATCACAACTTGCTATTAAGTGGGGAGCAATAATCCTTTAATGCTCTTCAGAACTGTACTACTGAACTCCTCACCCTCTAGTGGAACATGGGACAGTTCTATTAACACATCATAGACCCACAGCAATAAAAGTGTGCCAACTTTTGGCTGTTTTCTTTTTCCACACTGTAACATTGAGAAATGATCATGTCTGCTGCCGTTAATGCTTCATTTATTGTAGCACATTCCTTTTCCCCCACATAAGGGAATAAGTATTGGGTCCTGCTGCATTATCAAAACACTCACCCCTTTAAGTTTATATAAAGTAAATCAAATAGGCCTGTTCATTAGAAGGAGTCCTTATAATCTTTGTTTAATGTTACTTGCAGTCTTGTGAACTTCAGGACCATTTTTAACCTCTGCTCCTTGCCTAATAAAATCTTCACTTCTTTTAGATGTGTTTAATTATTTAGCATTATCCTTATTATGAGCAATCATGTTCAGCTTTTACTCCTTAGTTATTTGTACAGTAGAAAGAACTGACTTGTTTGATGATGATTCTGTTATTTAAATCATTGGTCACTGAGCCAAGCTGTACAAATGGTGTGAACTTGGTCTTCATTTTGATTGTTATAACATGGCTGTTTGTATATCAAGTTTCAACATCCAAGTTTTTGTTGGTTTTTTTAGGTATTAAAGTCTGATACTTGTTTTTACTTTGTTGGCAACTCTGACATATAAAACTGGATATTGGAATATATTTACTTTGTCTGGTTTTTAGTATAATTTTTCCAAAGAGAAAAACCACACTTCAGACCACAGACTTCAGGACAGAAATGCAAATTGCAGACACACTAGCTAAGCCACATTTTTCAGGCTCACATACTTTTTAGACTAATCTGCCACTCGCACTTGTCTCTGTCTGTCTCCTGCTATCATTCTGCATGTTAATCTGCTGCCAACTTTGCACAATGTTTTTAATACTTTTATTCTGTTTTCTGTATCCAGAGGCATGCCTTAGTCTAGGCACCTCACTGTTCTATAGGCTGTCGGACTGAGGCCTCGATGCTGCAATAAAGCTTTCGATACTGTCGAATTTGAAAGCACTCCAATTTGAATATTAAAATCAGGTTGTCACAAAAGTAAAACACTACTTTGTACTCAATATTAAACACTGTTTAGGAGTTCCCTAAGCTCATCCTTGACACACAAAAAAATAAAACACAATTTGAACCACTGGTTCGCAAAACAACTCCCTGGAAGTTTGCTACGTAAAGAGATTATTGTACTAGCAGAAATGTGTTCCCTGTAACTGCAGCAGCAGACGAGGAGTTGCAAAAATAATAACCGTTTTCTGCACTACTAAATTAAATTGTACGTTTTCAGGGGCCTGTTGAGTAATTGTGTTGCTTATGCCCTCTAGTGTTAATACTGTGTATCTAAATATCTAAATATGTGTACATAATAATACGCTCATTGTATTTGAGAACTATTATATTGTATAGTGTTCCTTAATTGCCTCCTTGTGGCCATTATGAGACACATTTTACAAATGCAGTGGACACTACACACTGACTGCATACTTGATAATGGTGGTGCTTTAGATCATTTTAAATTAAATATCAGACATACTGTCCTGTAAAAAGTGGCATTCAATTAGCTTGGATAACCATGGATTTTGTATTGCCTAATATATCAAGTTTTTGTTTTATTAAATAGCTATTATAAATTTTAAATAATTAAGAATTTGTCTTATTCATACATGCATTTCGGATACATTTTCAGTGTACATTTCTATTTCTTCCTTAAGTTCATCAGCATGCCCATGTAACTGGACTATCAACCTGGCCTGCTTCCTGATAAGTAATTAACTAAACATTAATGTAATGGACACAAAGGAATTGAATGTTAGTGAAAGTTTTGACATGATTGTGCAGGCATTGCATCTTTAATAACTCTGGGCTATTCGCACTGAAGTGTTCACTGGTCATTTGACCTAATCCCCAAAGTTTTATGATGGATTAAAATACTGAGTGGATCAGCAAACTAAGCACTTTACATCTAGATCAATCCCCTCATGTTGAAATACATGACGCCAAGCATTCAAACCAGCTCTGCAATATCATAGTACTAGGAATTAAAAAACCTGCTTTTACATTAATTAACTGTAATGTGTAATAAAAACTTGAACAGGAATGAACAGGTCTTTGCTGATTTATATATCACAAAGCACTTTACAAGATAGTGAGGAACAATGCATAATACATTAAATACACTGAAATACGGGGAATAATACATTAAATACAACATTAAAAACTATGCAAACACATTAAATATAGGCATAATACATTAAATAAAAGGCTAGGATGTGAATTCTAAACTTTGTGGATGCGTGTGTCAAGCAGAATCATACAGATAAGATGGAGTGAAAAACCTGAAATAGCAATTTAGACAACAGCTAATAACAGATATCAGGCTTTAAAAGCATTGAAAGCAAGAGAGAACAAGTGGGTCTTGAGAGTTGATTTGAAGCGAGCAATTGTGGGAGCTGTAAGCACTAAAGCTGGGAGAGAGTTCCAGAGAGTCGGGGCCATGAAGCTAAAATGGAAATCATAATACATGAATACCTCAAGAAGCATCTTGGTTTCATTGGCTTACTCAGATCAAGCTGTGATGCTGATTCTCAAAGGCTCAGAGCGAGTTTCAGAGCGGTTTCTAAAAAACATTAACCTGCGTATAAGGAAGCCCCATTTCCACTGATACAACAGAGCTGACAATCATTAAGTAGGGTAGTAAGGAGTGAAGGTGAAATGCTATTTTATTTAATATGTGCTGCAGTGTCTGTGGTACACCAAAGTGGCTGCTACTGTAGCACTGGGGGAAGAAACAGATTGATGAAACAGATTGATGATTGACAGAAAACAAGTATAATTTAGTTATTTGTTCTAGAAAGTGCTTTAAGCCGTCTTGTTTTGTTTATTGTGTTTTATTTGCAGAATTATGAAATTTCATGTTGCAAAGAGAAAATTTAAAGAAACGCTGCGGCCTTATGATGTGAAGGACGTGATCGAGCAGTATTCAGCCGGGCACCTGGACATGCTCTGCAGAATCAAGAGTCTTCAAACGCGGTGAGCAGGCTGTGTACGCGCATACACTACACAGAAACAGAACAGTACAGCCGTGCGCTCCTGAAAGCATGACTGTGAATGGAATTCACTTACCAATAGCAACAGTGCACTGACGTTGTAAAGACAAACTGCAGTGCAATTATCCACAAACGTAAAGATCAAATACCACATGTACAGCAACTTGCTTCTCTGACAGAGTGAGATGTTAAAAATGTACAAAATGAAGATTGTATGTATAAAATAAAGTTTGATTGATTGATACAAGCATTGGCATGTTTGTCCACTATTTAGATGTTTAATGTGCTTTTTCACTGCTCTTTGGTATTTTGCATATTGTGAATACAGTTTTTTGTTTTAGTTTTATATATTACAGATTTAAACAAAATATTTGGAAATGATTCAAACTATGAATAGGAATAAAACATGTGTATAAGAGCTAGATCTTTAACTTTGGGTCTTTAAAGTTGGGTTTTCCTTCAAACTGTCGTAATTGTTTAATTCATAATGTAAAAATATAAAAATAATAAAAAGGTAAAGGTAATGCTGAAAGTATGTATGGTACATTGCAATGTATGTGCATTTCCCTACAAGTATTGGGACAGATACTGCTGAGACCCATTGCTCACTAAATATGTCATTGTATCTTATTTTGATTATTGTCCAATCTTCAGTACATATTATAACCAGCACTCTATCCCACGAGTGCAACAGTACAACTATTATTAATGCACTACACATCAAGAACAACTGGGTGAGTGATTTATCTAAAAATGAGCTCCTGCAATGGGGACTGGTACATCTACATTAAGTGTCTCTAATTACCGTGTATTACATAGTAGTTACTTAGTACATTGTAACTATGCATAATAACATTGTAGTTATGTCTAAGTACACATGTATTTACAAAGTAACTGCTATGTAAATACACAGTAATTAGAGGCATAATGTGAAGTGTTACCAATAATCCCACCCCAGTCATTTTGTACTGATCTGTTTCAATACTTCTTGGTGTTGGCATCAGTAGCTCCATCACCTGTCTCTTATCACCCCCAATAAGTCTCACATTTTGTATTGTATTTACCTGCTTTTTTTCCCAATGTAATGTACCCTCTTTCATGTAGGTTGGATACCATTGTAGGTCCACAGCCACAACTGATGACCAAAGTCAAGACATTTTCCTCCCCCTCGCTGCACTTATATTACAGTCAACATAGCAGAAAGCAGTCCACACCAGGGTTAGACATATTGCTGTGAAGCTGTTGCTTTAACAAAAAAAACAGGGATCAGAGTATTCATATTTTAACATCTTCTTATGTCAGGGGGTCAACATCAGCAACAGTTTTGCAATAAGGAAATACATGAACATGTACGGTAGTCAAAAACTATTTTCTTTGGCTCTTCCCTTCATCACTGCCTGGTACTGTTCTGGAATGGAGGTGTAAACCCTCCTAATAAAACAGTGATTGTAGCATAGTTGTTTTGCACTTCCATTAGCTGCATAGATCTCAAATGTGCAGTTTTGAAACAAACGCATATCATCAATAGTCAAAGCAGCAGGAAAGAAGCTGTTGAAGGGGTGTGGAAAATGTCACCCTCCAGATGAAATGATCGTGCGACACTATCTTGAAACATGGCTTGCAAACAGAGATTTCTTTGTACCCATTGTCACATGTTTACTGCATATGTGAGACCTACTCAGCTGTAATCACTTACAAGTAATAAAACATGACCCGTCTGCTTTGGAGGCAGGGGAATTACCTCTTGTGTTATAGCAAATTGAAACAATTTGACCAGACTATTGTAAAGATGATATTTTGAAACTGCAAGGATTTTGACTTCCTGATGTCCTAGTTTCTAAATGTGTTCTAATCATGGGGACCGTTTTCTCTTATGTGATATCTTCTCTCTAACAGCTGTGTGTTACTCTGTAAAGCAAATGTTTTATAAAAACACGTACCATTTAAAAAGGGGAGATTAGGGCTCCCATGTGGCGCATCCGGTAAAGGCACTCCGCCCGGAGTGCAGAGTGAGCCCTATAGCCTGGAGATCGAATCAAAGCTATGCCACTGTCAACAGTGGAAGGGAGTTCCCAGGAGGTGGTGCACAATTGGCCAAGTGCTGCCCAGGTGGGGTAGGGAGTAGGCTGCTGGGGAGTCCTTGGCTCACTGCACACCAGTGGCTACCTGGGAGCCTGCAGGCCAGCCTGAACGCATATAAAGAACTGAATGGTCCTCCGACACTGTAAGTTCTGGATATGGCTGCAAGGTGGGCTTGGAGAGCGAAAAAAGTGAATGGCTGACGGCACTCGTTTCGGAGGACGCGAGTGCTCGTCTTCGTCTCTCCCGACTTAGTTCGGGGGTTGCAGTGGTGAGCAGGTTTGAATAATAATTGGACATTGCAAATTGGGAGATAATTGGAAAATTAATAAAAATAATTGTTCAAAAAAAAGGGGGGGGGGGGGGGGGGGGTGTTAAGATTAGCAGTCGTAAAGCCGAAAATGACCAATTTGAATTCAAGTTTTTAAGTCTCTGTAGTCTTTTTAAATAGCTGTAGGATATTTAACTGGTTTCATTTCTTCATTTCCTTTCACAGAGTCGACCAAATTCTTGGCAAAGGACAAATACCAGGAGATAAGAAATCCAGAGAAAAGATTCTGCCAGAGAGTGAGGCGATCGAAGACCTAAGCATGCTGGGACGAGTGTGTAAAGTGGAAAAACAGGTGAGGTTTTGTAAATTTCTGGAATTTGAATAGATTTGTTTTTTACAGCTCCCTTACTATTTCTGATGTGTGCAATATTTCAGAGTGGTTCTGGGTTATGTGGCTCCAATATTGAATTAGTACATGTTTTCTCTATATCTCTCTTTACCTAGCTTGGAGCTTGCTTATTCCATTCAAGTCATACTGTTAGGATGTGGAAGCAATTATAATATTTTCACTTTTAATTAGTCTATGTTATTAATGATACTTGACAACAGTGAGTAAAGTCAACTTATTTATTAAAGGTTACATTATTCAAGGATTAGCATTCAAAGATTATTTAAAGAAATACTCAGTGATTGCAGTTATACCTCTAGGCACGATACTCTGGTCAGCTAGTTTTAAACAGCATACAGGGTAATTCCGATATTACCTGAAGGTGGAGGTTATTCTTTTAGGAACAGCAGTGAAGGTCATCTCAGATCTCCCAAATAGCCAAATTAATGTATCTAGCTTCAGTGTGTTTATATGCTACGGCTCCAACTCTAGGGTGAAGCCACTAAGTGTAATTGATTACATTTCTATTTGTGTTGAGCATTGATTGGTTATAAACAGGGATCCTTTTCCGCAATAAAAAAAAATCAAATTCTCATAAAAAAAGAAATCTGCATTATTCCACAAGTAAAATAAAAGGTTAAAAAGGAGTTTTCCCTGCCACAATATGACACACACAAACAGTACTATTGGGTAAAAGTTAACACGTACAGTATTTATTGTTGTTCTTGTTACATTTGTTATGTATCTTTATATTGTATTTTAGTTTATAACTAATTATCGCTTTGGATAAATGTGCCTGCTAAATAAATAAATACAATAAAAATGGTTACACTTTCAAATTCTAAGCAAGTTACAAGCTTACCAGCCCCATTAATCAATAAAACAAACAAACATACTTTTTTTTTTTTTTTTACTTCAAATATTACAAATAGTTCCCTGTTGTAAAAAAAATAAATATTCATGTTAGTTAAACTCCAAGTTAGTCATCATCAAAATACAGCTGCAGCATTCCAGCTACAATTGGTCTGACTTTGGAATGGCACCACCTCCCTAATGTGCTTGCTGAAGAATTCTCAAACTGCCGGTTGATCCACTTTGTACAGAGGAATGTCGGCTTTTACACACATTTTGACAAAATCTGAAACAACAATTTCACGCTGCTCTTTGGCAGTTGTAAGATGCTGAAATGATCCAAACACAGTGGTCTGTTTCAGTGTTTTCGATGGCCCTTGTACATGTTTCCTTGCATTCAATTTATGTTTAGCGCTTCTGCCTATGGGTGGTCTGCCTACAAGTATAATCTACAGCCTTGCTGCATGATGTACAAAACAGCAAATTACCATCAACGTGAAATCTGTCCTTGCCAAACTGATCCAATCTTTAGGGGTGATTTTTTTATTGGTTTTCGGCAACTTTATGAACAGCTCTGAATACTAAAGTAAACTGAACTTGAATACCGGAAGCAGTTTTATTAGACAGGTTTATGTAAATTTAAAGCAAAGTTGTCTGTGTTAATATTTATATATTATATGTGTATTGATTTGGTTATTATCAAACAAATAAGAAAAGCCTTGCATGTTTTTTGCCCCTTCCCAAGTGTAAAAATAAAAAATCTTCGAAAAAATTATTTTTCCGTGTTATCATGGAAAATCTGCATTTTTCCATGTTATTCCGCAGCAAACAGATTCCTAAGATCCATGGTTATAAAACAGTCACTATCAACCCATGGTTATGTAACAGATATGATGCCAAGTTATCTCTATCACTCAACCTTGTACTGTTCACTCAGCCATTTAAACAACCGTGATAGAACTGGTTTTAGCAAGACCAGTGGCTTGTTATTGTGAACCTCCATAACCCTATTTCAAACATACAATTAACCCTTCAATATGACAATCTGATCTTTTAATGCTGCCAGCCCCACCGACTCTATATGTACATAAAAGGTAGTAGAGAGGCTTGCAGAGATCAAAGGTTATATAGTAATAGGACTGAAATACAATGAGGAAGGCTGTTCACTCCAGGCACTTTCAGTTGGATCTTCAGTCATGCTCAAAGCAGCCTTCAAACAAAGCAAAAGCAGATTTAGAGAATTCAATATTGGAGCAACAGAACCACAATCTTAAAATAGTAAGAGCAAT
The DNA here is from genome assembly GCF_017654505.1 of Polyodon spathula. Lineage (NCBI taxonomy): Eukaryota > Metazoa > Chordata > Actinopteri > Acipenseriformes > Polyodontidae > Polyodon > Polyodon spathula. The sequence continues at coordinate 9,738,224 of NC_054539.1, read as the reverse complement.
ATAAATCTATTCCAATGATATTTGAAGATACTTGCTCTTTAAGAATGTACCGTACTAGTGGATTAACTCAATTCAATGGGTTTAGGGCTGTACTGTTATGTCATCAGTGTGATAACATCTTCAAGCAAACAAAAAAGCGCCACCTACATCCTAAATCCCTTCAATTATTTTTCACCTTCCAGGTACAGTCCATAGAATCCAAGCTGGACTCCCTCTTGGAAATCTACAAACAGGCTTTACGAAAAGGATCGGCCTCAGCGCTGACCCTCGCCTCGCTGCAGATGCCCCTGTTCGAGTTTGAACCCACCTCTGACTACCAGAGCCCCTTGGACAGCAAAGACGTCTCCAGCTCAGCGCAGTACAGCAGCGGTGTGTCCAGATCTGCCAGTGCCAACATTCCCCGGGGATTGCAAATGATATTGACACCAAACGAGCTGAACAATTCAGCCTACTATTCTTACTCGCCAACTATGCATGGCTTAGCCACGCAGGTGCCAATGAGCCAGAGTGAGGGGACTATACCTGTTGTGACACCCAATAACTTGTCAAGCCAAATGGCTCAACCATTCAAGCCAGCAGCCCCAACAACCTTGCAGATCCCCTCTCTGCCGTCCCTTAAGCATATCAACAGGCCCATAAACATTATTCCAGTCACCACACAGGAGGGTGCCTCTGATGTCACCGCCTGCCTGGTTGCTTCAACAGATAATGGACAGACTACACAGCCCAATGCAAAAGAGAAGGGCTCGTGGAGAAGGCAAATGGGCCTGGAGGGGGAAGCCTCGGTTTCAGTGCCCTCGACAACGGACAGAGTCTTGGAGAAGTCGCTCTCTGTTCAAGACCTGATGCAGTCCACAGAGACACTCCACACAAACCACTCGAGCAGTGACTCAAACGGTTCACGAGGGAGCCAGGAGATCTATCCTGATTGGAAGAACACAAAGCTCTTCATAACAGACAAGGAGTTGGACTCGGGAACCATGACAGAGGGCTTTGATTTCCTCACACGATCCACAGTGGACACAACACCCCACTGACTTTCTGAGCCTGGAACAGGAAGATCTCATCTCAAAGTATTGGAGGATCCAGGGACGACTCCCTCAGCCTGCCTCACATCCGACTAAAAAAGCACCACACAGGAGAGTTTTGTTTGTAAACTAAGTACTTCCTTTAATCATACATATCATTGCATGGACTATTCTAAAACAAAATCTGAAGAAACTTGCAAGAATCTGAACGAATCCAAAAGGCAGTTGTATGAGCCCATAATCTCCTAGCTGCATGACATGTGCATGTTTAAATGAACAGTGCATTTAATTAATAGTAGTATAAATACGTCAAGCCCTTCCATTTAGCAAGAGTACAAAGAGATTTAGCTGTAACCTTTCGAGCTAATGCAGCAGGGATCTGCCAAATCCTAATGATTGGACTTACTAAAATTAGTGCTGCTTCTCAGCTGCGCAGTCATGAGAAAAAGGAGATATCTTAGCGTTTTACATTCTGGTGGGAAAAACTAAAGAAATCCTACTGTTAGTGTGGGTAATACAGTATTTTATGTTTACAATTAAATATCTTAATTACAGCTGCTATCAAAGGTACTGAGGAAAACAGAATAGTATGGCTGCTACTTACAAAATACACATTAGGTTATTACTCTTTGGTTGAATGCTTATTTCTGTATATTTTTGGTTAATCAGTGAGTGGTGTGACAGTGACACTATCAGGGTGTTCTCAAGAACATACTTTTCATACAAAATGTACAAATACTTTTTTCAGAGGCTTTATTATTATACCGTGGTAGAAAGGAAGTCACTTCAGTCTTAATTGAGGCTTTACATGCCTTGAACTGTAAGATAAAGGACTCTGCCAAACAGTTGTAAGTTTCCCTAATTATTATTTTTTTTTTCAAACGTATTCTTGGATGTTACCCACAGCTTTGCGACATGAAAGTTAATGACATACTGTAGAATGTATATATCATTATGTTAATATGTGTATGAGATGTCAGATGGGTAGCAGTGTACTATAGTTTATGCTCTAACAAATGCCAACAGGTAGATCCAGAAGGCTGCCTTGAAGCACAATTTGCTATGAAGTGATCTGCTAAGTAATACAAAGTGCATACCGTTTATAATGTTCTGCTACAAGCTATGTATGAAAGCCATGATAACCCTGAATAAATACACAAGACTGCTTAATGCGGGAGGGCAAAGAACATTTTTCAGCATCTCAGAAACATTAACTTATTTGGCATATGCTGTACATTGCAAATGATAAAGGGTTATGATTTTTAATGAATGTCCACATTTAGCCAAACTCAGTCTCTAAAGCTGAAGTATTGTATATCATACACGCTATACAGATTTAATGGTTTATTTCCCTTCTTTGATCAAATATACTTTAACGGTGCCTTTCTTGCATACTGTTTTTCTTTTTTATTCAGACTGTTACAGGTCTCCAGTGATGGGGGCTTCTGTTCGGAAGATGATATCAATCAGACTGTTATGTATAAGAAAATGCTGTTTCCTGCTGCGCACCTGAAACATCATGGCAGTTAATTATATGTGAATATGTTTTTTTTTTGATTTTTTTAATAAAACTAATTATTTCACTGGTAATTTATTACACAGAACTGGCCTTAACTTACATGCTTGAGAATTTTAAGGTTCTGTTTTGTTTTTATCTAATTTATTTCAAGAAAATATGTGCACATAACAGAGATATTCCATAAACTCTGTAAGAAAAACAAATGCGAAATGATCCTTTTTTCTCACATTTCAATAAACCAGGACAATTTAAAATTATACTTTGTCTTATTTCAATAAAAAATAATAACTATAAATAACTATGCAATTTATATTTCAGGACATTGCATTGCAGTATCATAAAAAAGGAGATTAACATGACCTGAATCCACAGTATGTCTACATACATACATACATAGATACATACATACACCTCCATATATTCCCAGTTGTGATACTCATAATAACTAGTTGTTGTCTAGTGTTACCACAATTAGATAAGCAGGTCTACAGATGAAGTATATGCAAAAATATGTATGTACTGTAAGAATATATGAACAGACTCCTCTGTAAATTCAAAAACGTGTGCAGGAGGTAACCCACCACATTTCAGCACAATTTCATCAGTGCTTCTCCAGATAATAAAAAGTATGATACAAGATCAATTCTAAAATCAAATCAGCGCACGTTTCCATAAACCCTAAACTATAAACTTTACACCTGTCTAAACTATGACAATAATGCAAGCAGATAGATTTGTCACCACTATAAAATTTAAAAAGAAAAACAATCCGATAGACTGCTCCAGCCAGGAAAGACTTTCTTGCACTGGGTGTTTCATTCCTATTTCAGCTTCTGTTTCTGTTTCTTCTGTGTATTTAGCAACTGGCTACCATTAGGAATGCCGCAGTTGGGGGCAGTATAGATGGGCGGACTGGCAGCTACCTCCACTTATCCCCAGTATCTCATATTCCCAATAACTTTTACATTACATTTTACCTGGTAGGTGACGTAATCAGATAAGAAGACATAAGCCCGATATACGCTCCTTGCAAAGGAGCCGGCTCTAATGTACAGCTGTATCGGCGCTACGCTGGAGTGCGAGACGTCCAGAGTTCGCGCCTGCCCTCCACCTCTATGTGGATAACCTTGCCCTGTGTGTTGCGCCTGCCTGCGAACTGAGGTACGCTACATTGGTGTCAGAAGTAGACGCAGGTAGCCTGGTGGGACGGACTTGAGGCTGGCAGGGGAGATTGTAGTGTGCATGGGCAAGGCAATCCACACACAAGCAGGGGGTGGGCGCTAACCCGGGGTCTCTCGCACTCTATTATAGTGCCGTCCGTCCTCCGCCCGTGTGTGGATTGCCTCGCCCTGTGTGATGCGCCAGCATAACCGAGATCGCTACAACATCATCTCTCCAGAAGATTATAAAACAGTTAAGTTGTTATAAAACCTCTTTCCTGCTGCAAAACGAATACATCGTGTCAGTTAATTATAACTGAGTGTTAAAAAATAATAACAAAATACAGGTATAATGAATTAAGATGGCTGCCGGTTTAACGTCAGAAAATGATATGCTGGCAATGCTGTGATTGACTGCTGCACAAGTCACCACGAACAAGACAAACTTTAGTTCACCCACAAAATCGTACGTTTGCAATTTTAGATAACCAAGTGTCTTGCGCATCAGTTAAAGTCACAAACATCTACAGAATTGTGAATATACATATATAAATATATATATATATATATATATATATATATATATATATATATATATATATATAAGAACTTTGAGGGCCAAATTTAGTACAACCTACCCCTTTTCTGATCTAAAATCGTTTGCGCATACCTGGCCAAGCGCAGTACACCTGGTAACACATTTTAACGGGTACCACAAAATAACACCACACGGTACTTCTATAAACCAGGCAAAATTTCACGCTATTTTAGTTCCTCGTGTCGCTTCTCACAAAAAAAAAAAAGATACCATTCATGCAGCTGTGGAACTGCAAACAGTCACGCACTCATAAATAACTGGGTACTGATTCATTTATTGCAGTAATTAAATTAACGACATTGTGGTCATATCATCATTACAACAGTGAAATGGCGGTTGGGTGTGATATTAAAGAATTGCATAAATAAACGCTCTTCAATAGAGAAATACGCTGCCACACCAACAACAGTCGGTAGGGGGCGTAGGAGTCGCTTAGCACTATCCGTAGGAAAAAAAAATGGTAATCACTGCGGTCAGCGCTATTGTCGAACCAGTTTGAGGAGAGTCGGTCCCGTCATTTACTCACCGTTTGTTTGACTGTAATGTCGGATTGGGAAGCAGATAACGACGAGGACCCGCCTCAGACAAATCCCTCAGCGGTGCAGCGGGAGTGGGTGCCAACGGTGTCTTGGAAAAGCAGCCTTTCGGGGGGAGAAAGGAACTGGGGGACAAAACCTCGTGTGACAGCAGATCGAGGAGGCCCTCAGTGGGAGAACTGGAGGGAGACCGACAGGAGGGGCGATAACTGGGGAAGGGCACCAGCGAGGGGTGGCGAACGTGAACGATTTTGCGGGGGAAGAGGAGGCCTAACGTGGAGAAGCGGCGATAGGGATGCGGGATCTACTTCACCCCTCTCGTTTAACGTCGACAGCTCCATGGTTGGAGCTGTAATAGGTATGAGACGCACGTTGTTTAAGCTAACAGAGTGCTTTAGAACTTCTCTCGTCATCTGCAGTTTGTTACCCAGTGAAATATAACCGTAATTTCTCAACTTGTCTAACTCAGGGTTTGTATTTCCTCAGAAATTCCAAGTGATTTATATGCTTGTTGTGCTATACGCTGGGTTCCTTGGTGGTGTTACCAGTGTCAAAGTGTTCAAAGTCTTATTTGTATGTTTCGTTTATTTTGTTTTGTTTTTCAAATTTGATTACGACTAGAGAACCATGAAAACACCATTTTTTTAGGAAGTCGATTTTGGACTGTCTGACCGTGACAGTGGACACCCATGGACAATAATTGTATAATGTTCAAATGTATTTATTTAACCCTGATAAGAGATGCATTTTAAAGCTGGTCCTGGCATTCTGTCTGTAAAGATCGTATTTGCTTTTTTTTTTTTTTTTTTTTTTTTTTGATTAGTTATGCAAGTATGAAGTTGACCTAAATTATTTGTGTGGGCGCTTGTTTGTACTAAATAACGTTGCGTTATTATGCCATCAAATTAGCCAAACTGGTGGAAGTTGAAGTTTATGTACTGTTTAAATAATACACCTGCTTGCAGATACCTTATTAAAACTATTCAAAATATTTTGAAGCTGCTTGGTTTTTATTTGAAACAGGTCGTGGCGGTGCTAAAATCCGCGAACTTGAAGAAAACACAGGAGCGAGAATCAAGGTAACTTTGCACTTCGGATGACATGCTTTTTATTAAGAGGTTTGTTGTGTTTTTTTTTTTTTTTTTTTTTTTCTAGAGCCTAATTCACTAATGCAATCTAATGGGCCAAATGTATAAAGGCGTTTACTCCAAAATGCAATTTGACCATTTGTGTAAAAGTAAAATGAGAACTGTCGATGTTGCAAACCAAGTAATGAAGTATTGGGAAGGTTTATTTCAGGAAGCACAAGTGTGCTGAGTTTGTAACATAAAATGTTACTTTCATAAACAAATGTTGACCACTTCATTTTGGTGTCCAAGATATTTATAAATCGGGCCATAGTTTCCAGAAATACCCCTTTCACCCAGGTTGGGGATTTTTAAAGACTTTTTAAATAAGAACTTGGAGTTTTTTTAAGGAATTTGTGGTGAATTTCATAACCGTACAGTAGGGTACTATTTGACCACAAAGCGGCCATGACTTCTGTTAAAAATCACACTGATCAAAGGATGTTGACTACTAGCAGAATATCAGCCAAGTCTGCTGTGTGCACCATATTCATAAAGTAGGCTACACTTTAATGGCATACCAGCAAGTGTACTGATTATATGAATGTAATACTCCAGGAGACAATAAAAGCAACATGACAAGTGAATTCCCATAGGTGGTGCCAAAAACAAAAAAAAATGGTTTAGTAGAATGTATTCCAGACTGTGTTCTGTTTGTTTTTTGCAAAGATAAAGCGAGGGAACTATGAAGGTGAAGTGAAAATCTTTGGAAGTAGTGAAGCCCAAATCAAAGCCAAAGAGCTGATTGATGAACTCATTGAAAGGAATTCAGAAAGCGGCCGGAGCTACAACAGAAATGAACAAGGTAGAAAACTGACATAGCGGAGAAATTTCTGAAAAGTACCTTTCTTCAGGAATTTGAGTTTTAATATTATTAGTATTTAAGTTATCTGCATGTTTTCTAAATTAATATGGGTTGAGAACATACCAGTTAGTATGTTCACAAAGTCGTGTTCAGATCCAGTAGCTGATTTTGAAATCGGGTTTAGTTATGGCATATTAATCGAATCTGAGGACCTGCACGTGAGAGATCTGAGGTCAGTTTCAGGTCATTATCTTTCAGGAGTTGTTTTAGCAGAAATAGTCAGTTTGCTGAAGCCAGATGGAGCCAGAAGCTTAATATTGCATTTTTCTTTGGGTTAGTCTCTAGGAGCACGTTTGGTGATGGCAAAAGGAATGGATCCTGCTGGGGCGCTCCAGTCCAGAGTACAGAACCACTACTTCCTATTGACTGGGCCGCCATACGAGAGAACCGTACCAAGTATGCCACTATGAAGTGGGAAGGTGAGCATTTAATACTGGCATTGTAGAGATACATTAACAGTTGTATGCTCTATTGCTTATCCTCCAATGTACAGGGGAAATAATGCTCCAGTTGAGCAGTGAAAAGTCACCTCCACTGTGAAACTGTACATGTCCACAGAAACACTGCGCCATGGTAAGTGGAATCAGTATATTTAAGACTGAATACATGAGATGTGCAGTTAATCTCTAGCTTGATATAAATAACGCTACCGCTTCGTACCCGAGGCAGTCAGTCTTGACTTCATGTTTATTACATTTCTGTCATAAATCACTGGCAGCCGAGAAGCATGTTTTTTATATAATGAACGTGCTCATGTAAGATTCGTGGGGTTCGCTATGTCGTGTTGCCATTGCCGGTACTTACCAAGTCTGCTGTGTGGGCACTTTGTGGTAGAATGCAATACTCATTCAAGTTACCTCAAATTGAATAAAAAAAAAAAAAAAAAAAAAAAACTTTTCTAAATAAGCAGTCATAGGTGATTTAGCTTGTTGGGGACCCTCAATGAAATTGGGTCCCTTCATTTGAAATTGGAATGTTTGTTGAATCAAAACACATCTGAGAAATCCTTTTCATTATGAAAAGGGGAAGTAGCAGAAAACTGTAATGTGAACAGAATTGCTGGCAAGTAGTTTGTCTTCCTTCCATTTTTTTAAAGATCTCCCACCAATTAATAAAGAATTGTACACAGAGGTGAAGAGTGTGGCTAATTTGACTCCGGGGGAAGTGGCCACATGGAGGTAATTTTGAGTTTACTTCAGGTTTTGTTTAGAGCACCTAAAAAGGGCCATTGTGTGGACTTTTTCAAAACACACACCAAAAAAAGTCCAGGTTTTAGTTGAAATAAACAAGTATGGACTCCTAAATGTACCTCATTTTATTTCACAATGTGTTGAGTAGCATTTAATATTGTAGCTTAGGTGCAAGTGATGCGAAAGTTTTGCACAGAAGAAAAGCATCTGTGCTCAGTATTGGCCAACAGGTGGCAGTACACTGTCGATGTACAATTTGTTTCTTTTTGTTTGTTTTTTGAGGAATTTACTGAGATTACATTTCAATTACCAATTGAAATAATCTAATTCTATTGTGTAAATGTATGGATTTTCATTTATAATTTAACACAACTGTTTTATAACAGTTAAGGTAAGTTTGTATTGCTGTTTAGCAGAGCATGTGGGGTTGAATCATAATTCAGTCCAGGTTAATAAAACTTGTGTTTAATTTAGGGCATTGATTTGATACATGTGTGGGTGGATGCACATTCTTTTGCTGAAAATCTTCTGATAGTTAGTATACATGGTCTATAGTTCATTTGTTTTAACCAGTGGCAGGAATGGCAGTTATTGCTGCTTTTTTTTTTTTTTTTTTTTAAAAACACACACTAGGTCTTGGCGGGAATTTTAGTTTTGGTGAAAGGCATTGCCGGTAGAGGGGATTTCCAGTGATCTGGGTAAGGGCCACGAGTCACACAGATTAGGCAGTACTAGCAAATTGCATTACAGTACTTTGTAATCATGTAAGCAAAATGTATGGCTGCCATTTTGCAGTACCTGTTTAAATGTGGTTCACTCTTTACATTTTGGTCATTAAGCTGTGGGTGTTTGCTATGTTTTGTTCTTTGTCAATACATACTACTCCTGGTGCAGTAAGCATTATTGGTTGTGAAAAGTAACGCAGCAGTAATACTGTACTGTGAGTAAGAAACAACTTGGGTCAACTATAGTCTTTTAAATTTACCTTGTGAGTTTGTTCTCCCTAGAATAGATTTCCTTCCAAATTAGCAATACACTACTTGTTACTTTTCAGTACACAACATAATATTTCCCTGCATGCATAGAAAGTCACCTCACCAGGCAGGAAGAGATATCCACTAAAAGATGTGCAGAGATTTAGGAACTTAGACACACTGCAAAAGCACACAGTGTGTATTGCATATATTTGGTGGTTTACTTTTAATAAATTCCTTTCTGCATGCTCAAAAAAACTTTCATGTAATCCAAACAGAGTTTAAGAATTTTTTTTTTTGTCAAATGGCATAAAATGCAGTGTTTCCAAACTACATTAAGGAAAACTGCAGTTTACCAACTGTGAAATGAGTCTCATAACCACGCATAAATCGGTATACATATATACATACACAACCATACATTGATATCTTCTACACTTCCACAGTCAGTATTTGTTAAAGTGGTTCATTTAAGAGGGGGACGACATTACAGCATTGTTTAATTGAAGTAATGTATCCTAGGTTTTGCTCTAAAAGCTGGTTGCTGTTATACTTGGTATGAAGTGGCTGTTTGGCTGACACAGAAGATCTTCAGTGTGTTGCCTTATCTCTTAACAGAAAAGAAAACAATAATATTATTGTTGATGACTTGAAGGAAGGTGACAAGAGGCCCATTCCAAACCCAGTGCGTACGTTTGAGGAAGCCTTTCAGCAGTACCCCCGAATCATGGATAACATCATTAGAGTGGGTTTTCAGAGACCAACGCCCATTCAGGTACTGGCAGTCTCTTACTGGTTAAGGTATTTTTGTCATTTCTAGCAAATATGAACATCTGATTTTTGTATCTGAATACATTAAAAATATATATTTGTTTGAATAGTCAGATTTGTCCCAACACTAAGAACGGTAGCATGTTTCTCATTCATTGTGTGAACTTGCTGCATACAGTACTTTGAATCTGAGTCAGAAAATTAATTGGCCAACGGTATGCAGATTTGTAATTTCTTTTTAAAAGCTATGCAAACACACCCCATTCTGTTCCTGTGGAAGCAGATCCCAATAGGACATTTCTCAGCCTTGTAGAGTTTAGCATGTCCAGGCTCCTACAGTGGAGAAGGAAAACATGAAAGGGATTTTTGGGGGATTTCTTTGTTTTGGCTGTTCCCTGCATCAGTTGTATTTTCCCAGGGTTCTACCAGTGGTTGCTCTTAGTGGGACTGTCTTAAAGTTGACAGTGCTCAGTTTTAAAAAAAAAAAAAAAAAAAAATGTAGTGTTGGTGTATATTTTATGTTTCATAGCTATTCTACCATAACACTTCTCCTATCTTGCACACTAGGTATTCAGTGTGTATTTATTTTGAAGCATTACAACCCTTATGGTACCAACTCCCCCCCCCCCCTGTTTTTTGGCATAATACTCTGATCCAGTACATGGCAACGGCACTATGAAGAGGTGCTACATAGAATGATTTGGTAGTGGATTTTAACTAGGGCTGGGACAATGGATCGAATCGTTGGAATAACCGTTGATGATTGGGGGGGAAAAAAAAAATAAAAAACATCTATCAGTTCATTAATGACTTTTTTTATTAGGACCAGCAAAATTTAAATTAACACTTATTCCTTTTGGTTCCTTTTAAATAATAAAAACAACTCCCCGTCCACTACATAGCACGTATGTTTTCAGAGTGAGCGTGACAATAAAAACAAAGCCTAGAGAAGACTAGAGGTAGGCCGCATTTGAGGATCAGATTTTGCTTTTTAAATTGTCGATTTAATTTTAAATAATGCTGTCAGACATTTGGAAGTTTTTTACAAAATGTAAAGGTAAACACTGGAGTTTTAATCAGCTTGTGGCAATACCGCCAACCTGCAGGATCATTTAGTAAGACAACACCCAACAAAACACGACAGCAGGAACACAAGTAAAAAAATTAAAGGAAGCAACCCCTTCAGTGACAGCTTAGTTTGGAAAGAAAGTTGATCCAAAAAACATCAGAGCAAAAGAAATAACAGGCCTGATAGTGGATGCTGTTACACAAGATATCAGACCTGTTAGTATAGTAGAGGGAGCTGCATTTAAAAATCTGACTCTGAATCTTGCTCAGGGCTATGAAATACCCTGTCAAAAGATCATCTCTTAATTCATTACTCTGGATCACAAATGTGTAAAGGAAAAGCTTTGACAGGATTTGTCAAGTCAGGAGTGTAATTCAGTGTCCATCACTACCAACATATGGACAAGCATGGCATAAGAAGCATTTTTAATGCCATTACATTAAGCAAAACGGGGAACTCGAGTAAAAAATATTAGCAACACGAAAATTACACTAGACACACAGCTGTGAATTTATTAGGTAAACACAGTGTTTGAAGTGTCTACGAAAGTAATAGCTTGTGTTCATGACAACGTGTGCAGAGCAATGTCTTTGCTTTCTGCAGGCAAGCGTCCTGTGTTACTTTTTGGTAGCATGGCAAGTGTGAGCTGTGCAGGGCACAATATAAATCTCAGCATTCAGAAAAGCTTGGAGGATGTACGACAAGTCCATACGTTAGTTGCAGCAGCAAGGAGACTGGTTTCTCATTTTAAAGAGAGTGAGATGGCAATAAGTACTTTAAATAGGAAGCAAACAGAAATGCTGAACACAAAGCACAACTCAAGTTAATACAAGACATACAAACAAGGTGGAACCCAGATTTGACCAAAAAGTCTGACAGGTACTTTTAGGTCTCACGACTAAGCAGTGGAAGCTAATGGCTGATACTACCTCTACTACAGCAGTTCTAACTAGCTACAGTACTTTTGAATGCAGATAAATATTACAGCTAGTTCTTTGTACCCACTTGCAACAGGGATAAAACAGACTGACTGAAGTTCTTTATGAAGGGGAGACGCGCTTTTTAAAATTCAACCGATTTGCTTATTCCAGTTGCACAGAGTTTGAGAGCTAAGCTAGTGCTTAATTTGTCTCGGCGATTTTGTTTACATCAGCTCAATGACCCAAGCAATGAGGTTATGCCACTGCTTTTTGCATCATTTCTTGACCCTGTCCGAACAGGCCAAAGCCTTTGTGTCTGAAGCACTGTCTTCCAAACTAGTGAGGCTCAAATGACGGAAATTGTTTCTGTACAAGTGAGTACAGCACAGCGGACTTACCTGTTAAAAAGAAAACGAAGACCGAACAAGCAATGAAATTGTTACCTCGTGGACGGCAACAAACACGCTATTTCCATGGAAACCTTAATCCAACAAGAGATGACAATTTGTGCTTCTGAAACTGCATTAAACATCAGCGAAGATCCACTGATTTGGTGGAAAAATAACTAGACGCTCTTTCCCAACCTAGCTGCCTTGGCAAAGAGCATGTTAAGTATCCCTGCAACATCGGTCCCGAGCGAGCGTGTGTTCAGCATAGCAGGGATGCTTTTGAACAAACTCCATTGTTTGAAACAAGAGAATGTGGATGTCGTCATTTTTCTGAATAAAAACTGAAAATAAGCTCTGGAGAGAGCACAGACTTTGTTACGTTGGACTTGTAAATAATTATTCTTGTGTTCCCGTTGGGAGTTTTTTCTCTAATCCGGTTGCTGTCAATACAGCTAAGATAAGACAGTAATATTTGTTATGTTTTATTCCCTTTTTGTAGGGAACCTCGTTGAGAGTGTGACTAGATGTAAATAAATAGAAGTGTGTAGTTAAGTTCAGCTGGAGAAATGTTTACTTTTCGTGATTAGATTTATAAAATTACACGTTTCTTTTGAGTTCTGAAAAAACTGTGCATCGGGTCTTTATGAAAACAATGCATCGATAGTAAAAAAAAAAAAAAAAAAAAAAAAAAAAAAAAAAAAAAAAAAACAAATACACTATCATCCCATCCCTAATTTTAAAGAACCACTTTTGTCGACTTTATAGGAATTCTACAAATCAAAAGATTGAAATTTACATGCAAATGATTTTATAGTATTCATACATTGTCAAACTTTCTTTTAAGAGAGGAAAAAAAAAGATCAAACATCTGACATTGAGTGAATGCTGCCTGACGAACCTTTGAATTTCGGAAAGCTACCAAGATTTTGAACACAGCCTTAAATGCTGCATCGTAAAATTTGCTTGCAGTTCTCTGTGTAGCCATTTGAATATACTGGTACTGTATGGAGTAATCCTGTAGTAGGCATCACTGTGTACAGTAACTCTCGTTCAAGGGCGCCACAATAATGTTAATTGGTCCCCTTACTGAAAACCTGAATCCAAGTCCCGTCCCGTCCCGTCCCCCAAATTTGAACTTCTGCCAATTACATTTTGTTCTCATTTTGTATTTAATTTTTTTGTGTGTGTGGTCTCCTGTAAAGTAAGTAATGTCCTTTTGTTTTTTCTTAAACCTGGTCTCGGGACCTGAGCGGGTACATTTTTAATTTGAGATGGATTGCAAGTGGACTGTATTCTTGTCCTTGACATCGTTTTGTTTTAAAATATAAGTGTGCCATAGTTGTTTCTGTCTCAGTCACAGGCCTGGCCAATTGTGCTTCAGGGATTTGATCTAATTGGCATAGCCCAGACTGGTACTGGAAAAACCTTGGCCTATCTTTTACCCGGCTTTATTCATTTGGATTCGCAGCCCATGTAAGTAGCATTGTTTCAGAAAAAAAAGAACAAACTGTACACTACATTTGACAAGTGTTCATCTGTTACTAAGGCACAATTCTGCTAAGGGATACATTGTTCTTATAACTATGAAAAAAACTTAGTCAGTGCCTACTATTTCTAAGTGACTGTATTACACATTTTTTGAAGACACTTGTAAGGCCAGTCAAGTTCTGTATGTACTGTAGGTCATCCATTCTACAAATTATTCAAAACCATTACATACGGTAGCAAATGTTTGGTACAAAAAAATTGAGCAGTGACTAGTGACACTTCTGGATGTAACTGATCAGTTATATCGAGTTTCTAAATGTGTACCCGAAAATCAGAAATTTATTTCTGTATAAAGAAAAAAACAATTAGCTAGTAAAAACAATGCTGTCTCTTAGAGATGCTGTTGCAATTGTTTATGAGATTCTAAGTGATCCATTCTGATCCATGCTATAAAAAACATTATACATGCAGCAGTGTGCCATTTTGTTGTATTTAAGTCCAAGGGAAAAACGAGAAGGTCCAGGGATGCTGGTCCTTACTCCAACTAGGGAGCTGGCTCTCCAGATAGAGGCGGAGTGCAGCAAGTACAGTTACAAAGGAATTACAAGGTATGGTTGCTGTATTGGAATGAAGACTTGAACATCTGATGCAATATAAAATTACAGCGTGAATGTATAATTATATGTTCTCTCATCCTTTATTATTTATTATTATTGTTATTATTCACTGCTTTAATACTTAACCTTAAAGTTCTGTTTTAGATTGTTTGCTTGAACATTTGCCATAAAACAGAGGTCACAACAGCATGACCTGTACTTGCATGTGGAGTGACACCTGATTTTAGATGTGGTATTGAAAGCTATTGTCTACTTTTTTGTACCTTTTGGGTTAACTGTTTGCTGTTCATATTCTCAAATGTAAACTTTACAAATCATATTAATCCTCTTTGTTATAGTATGTAAATGCATTTTTTTTATTTCTTTTGCATGTAAATTAAATTGATGTCCCTTTTTAATTATATAACAGCATTTGTATTTATGGAGGAGGAGACCGTCAGTCACAGATAAAAGTGGTTACAAAAGGAGTTGACATTGTTATTGCAACTCCTGGAAGACTCCATGACCTTCAGATGAATGGGTTTGTGAATCTGAGGAGCATCACTTACTTGGTAAGAATTTACCCAAGAGAAATATTTTGTTTCTTAAATATTGAGATTTTTATGTTCCAATTACAGCAGTGTAATAGTTGTCAGTGTTACTGAAGTATTTCAAACATTTATTGTGAAAGAGAAATATTTTTTAGATGTTTGCTGCATTTCCTGCTGAATGTCCATGGCCGTTAACACCAGCTACAGCTGTTTTTATATAGTGGATTAAGTGTTTTAGACATTAAGCTCAATTTAGTTTTAATTTTACTAATGTGGTTTTTATTACAATAAAATTTTAGTATCTGAGGAATTTAGCACGGCCATACCCAACTGTCTCTGAAAACACATTTTCTGATCTTATCTGGTTGCCTTAGGTATTAGATGAGGCAGACAGGATGTTGGACATGGGATTTGAACCTCAGATAATGAAGATAATCCTTGATATACGGCCAGACAGACAGACAGTGATGACCAGGTGAAGATGCATTATACCGAAAGTTTGAATTTCTCTGCTTATGCAGCCTGCAAAACTAAAGAACTAATCTACTTTTTTTTTTTTTCTGTTGTATTAGTGCAACTTGGCCTCCTGGTGTTCGTCGCCTTTCAAAGTCTTACCTCAAGGACCCGATGATGGTGTATGTAGGAACTCTGGATTTAGCGGTGCGTGCAGTTACTTGCATTATTACTGCAGCGGTGGATGACAGAATCGCAGGCATTGCATTGTATGAGCTCTTTCATATCCAAATAGACATCCTCAAGTGTGGTGTCTTGTTACTAAACCATTTGGATTAGTTTTATTATGATCTTAATGGATCATCTCAGCCAATCGGTTTCAGGGTTGACAGCCCTCTAACCAAAGTAACTTTTAAAATCTTGGAACTTCTACTGTTCAAACAAGTGGTTACCTTGGTTAAACATTTTGTTGAAATGTGTCCATCTATAGCTTTGATGTATTGATTATTTGGATAATTAACACATTCAACCTATCTAGTAGGCTTTTTTAAATTAAGTTTTAGAAGTTCTTTTGATTGGTTAAAACCTTACCAAAATTAAACAAATTTCCTAAGCTTGATTACTTATAATGTGGAAAGAAGGAATCCAGCACTGACATTTTCTGAAAAAAAACAGAAACGATCCAGATAAATGTGGAACACAAAATCCAGGTTACTTATTCAGGTTCAAGTTTTCAAAAACCGGCAACTGGAGGTGCCGGTATCAATCTCTGCCTATACAGTAAATTTTTTAAAATAAATAAATATTGTATTCAATGTTTAGACTACATACAACACAAAACTGCGAGGTCTCCATTTTGATTTAAAAAAAAAAAAAAAAAAAAAACAGCGCAAGAAGCAATTCAGCCTATGTATTTGTTGTGTGTAAATATACCCTTCAAGTTTAAAACTTAAGCATGAATAAATAAAATAATTAATCTGTTTTAGGTTTTTAAAAAAAAAAAAAAAAAAAAACCTTTACGGAAAACATTTTTAAAATCTAATTTGTAACAATCGCTCAGATTGAGCTCCGGCCCTCTTCAGTTCCTTAAACCTGGTCTTAAACCACAATCCTCAGTACCATACTAAAGCCCAACTTCTGTTCTGCTTCTTTTTGCGTTGCAATTAGCACAAAGTTAGTATGCAGCTGGGGATCCCGAGATAGTACCGTACTAGCTGGTACGCAGCTTCAGTACGCAGCTCCATACTAACTCTGCAAGCTCACTGCAGTTGACCCCTAGTGACTAATGTAAATGGAAGTTCTGGGTTTTTTTTTTTTTTTTTTAACACAGGGATAAGACATTACTAAATTTATTAGAGCATTATACAGCATCAGGAAATCCTCCTGGGTTGCATCAGCCTTGGAGGTCGAATCCAGAGATTTCCCCAGTGCTGTAAAATGCTCCAATGAAATCCAGCTGTGGTTCATCCCGACGTAGTTTAAGTATATCAAATCAACCCCTAATGAATGTATTTTATTGTACATGTAGTTTTTGAGTGTCTGGGTACTCCAACCCGCCCCTGCTAATTATACTATAGTTGTCCCAAGTGTAATTTTTCCTTGATCAGACTACCAGGGGATTCAGAATAGTCAGATTTTAAATTGTTGTATGACTGTTTCTTTTGTTTGTTTGTTTTATAGGCTGTGAACACAGTTGAACAGGGTGTTTTGGTTATTGCCCAGGAGGAGAAGAAAGCTTTTACACTTGAGTTTGTTCAGAATATGATGCCAGAAGATAAAGTCTTAATTTTTGTTGGGAAAAAGATTGTGTAAGATTTCTGTTTAGTTTACTTTTTTCTGTATTGCGTTATGACAGTGGCGATTACATTTGTTATTGTTTTTTAAAAAATGTACGCAACTTATTCCATGCAGGTAAACAAACAAAATCAAGTATGGACACAAATGAAACTAAACAACTTTTGATCCTTTAGCTATTTTCTGTGGTTTGGACTGGAGCCAGCTTCAACTCGGAATTTCCTGTAAACCAAAGAAAACAAAACCTAAGTATCTCATTTTACATAAATGAAACTTAAGCACTGTGATACTGCATTTTGTTTCTTTTTTAGAGCTCATTAAAAGCTTTTCCATTCACTTTAAATTGGGCCAAATATGTGCTTTGTTTTGTTTGTTCGTTATCTACAGAACATATTATCTATAGAACCGATGGTTATGAAACTTCCTGAGGAGATTTATTTGCACAGTCTCTTAAGTATATGCAGTATATGGAGGCTGTATGCGAATGTAACTAGACATCTGCTAGTGTCTCCTTTTTTTTTTTTTTAAACCATTAATCCTGGCTTTTAGCACTATTTTAAATAATGCACTACTCTCTCTATGTAAAGAAAACGGCTTTCAGAAAACAAAGACATTGCTACTGACCAATCATCCTACTTAATAGAATACCGTTGTTTGTGACTTGTGACTGGGGTGCACTGAAAAACTACAACTCTGTAGTGTGATAGATATGTGGATGGTAATGTGGCGTAAAACAAAGTCTGTTACTTCTCAATTCTCGGATTCAAAATGCAGGGCCTGAATTAGTAATGTGGCTATCCTTACTTCAACACAGTAAGTTAACCTTTGTATACAGCTATGGCCAAAATTGTCCTATAAAATTAACTAATTTTGCTGAATGTTTTGTTGCCGCTTTGTAGGTTTCCATATCCATATAAAAACTGATATTACGGCTTCTCATTTTGTAGTTTATTTGATTTACGTGATGATATAAGATCTGAATGATTTTTTTTTTTTTAAATTGAAGGTGATGCAAAACCTTTGGCCACAGTTGTGTTTTGTTAAATGTTTGTTTCGGTGCTGTTGTCATTTCCCAGAAGGAGGAAGAAAAAAAAAAAGTAGCATTTAAAGCTCTACAGAAATAGAAGTACACTGCAGATAGGTGGATTCCACCCACAAGAAACATGTGCAAGTACAAGCAAAAAAAGTTGTGTGCCACGCATAGAAAAGAAAACAAGTTTAGTTTAAATAACAGATTCATATCTCTGACAAGTTGGAGCATAAGTGTCTGGTACATGTCAATTAAATCACCATGTTGGAAGGAGGAGTTGCCTTGTGACCTACAGCTAAAAAACAAACAGTAACTTTGATAGTTAAATATCAAGGCTATTTACTTGTTATATGTTGTCGTTATACACTGGCTCATTCCAGCTCAAATGGACAAAAGAAGGTTATTGAACCTTTTGTGTTGTAAAGCCATGGAAACTTGGTTTAAAAGCATGAGTTAAGCTGCATCCACACTGGATGCGAGCGAATAATTTAGAATTTAGTCACTGCAGTCAAATGGGAGTATCCAGTCCAGCAGCAAGCGATGTCGCTTTGAGAACAAAAATAGAACCAGTTTATATTTATTTTTCGTCGTTCGACTTGAATGAAACTGACCAATCAGTAGCAAGGTTAACATACTTGAAACATCTCAAACACACGCCTCAAAACAAGTTAATCATGGACGACAGTTAATTTGAAGTGCCGCAGTCTCCATTATTCTAAGATTGCAAATTTGAACGACTACAAAGACATCCAGAAAGACAACTGCTTGCAGGTGGTGCATTGAGCAGCACCTAAAAATTTTCTTTCCGATTTATGCAAGTTGCATAAAAATAGGTTTGTTAATAAGCAAAAATAAACCAGAGCATGCATGCAGACTACTATTGGTACCATGATAAAAAAAAAATACAACTGTACAATTACTACTAATAATAACAATAAAACTGTTGTGTATGTATATATAGGTATGATCAATAATTCTGATTTATAGATTTTACATCCTGTATTTCACAGTGGAGTTGCCGGAGGTCAGGGTGGTAACCTTTTATTAAAACAAGACCTGTTTTGTAATTGGAAAGCCCATCTCTACTGTGTCCAATAGGAATGCATGAGCGGGGTCATGTGTTTGTTTCAAGTCGTGTCTAGTGTGGACTGACATTCATGACTTTGCTTGCTTCCAGTGTAAATGCTGCTTTAGCCAGCTCTTTCTTTCTTATGCACACTACACTGACCCATAGTCATGTGGTTTATTTATTAAAACTCGCAGAAACCCATCCTGTGATTTGTCAACTTGAACTGTCACGACCCTACAGAATTTAGTTTTTTGTAATATTGGTATATTTTACACATTTTATTCCAGTGTCGATGACCTATCTAGTGATTTCTGTCTACAAGGCATCCCAGTACAGTCCCTGCATGGAGACAGGGAGCAGTGTGACCGGGAGCAAGCGCTAGATGACTTTAAAAAAGGTAACTATCAGGCTAAACTCATGAAAAACAATCGCATGTTTCAGTTCTTGGGTTTGTTTATTAGTCTCACACTGCATTAGTACTGTGGCACATTTTAAGGATTTGCTATTATTCTGAGAAGGAATCATGTCAGTAGTTGTCAGTTATTGGAAGAAATCTTTTATACAGACTGCATGTAACAAACTTTGGAGCACCGGTTGGAGCTGACCATTGATGTACTACATTGTAATGTGGTGGATTCTTTCTTTGTTCTTTTTCTGCACAGATCATTGTTACCAGCCGGGTAGTGGTCTGTTTTTAAGATTAGTTATCTATTCTTCAGAAGCCTGTTGTATATATCTCTGCAAGAAGTCCTTTCTTTTTTCAGGTAAGGTGAGAATACTGATAGCTACTGATCTGGCATCCCGAGGACTTGATGTGCACGACATCAGCCATGTTTTCAATTATGATTTCCCAAGAAACATTGAGGAGTATGTCCACAGAGTGGGGCGCACCGGAAGGGCAGGGTAAGAAGTGAAATCTGTCTCTTGCTTTTTCACTGCTACACATGTGCAGTTCTTCACCAGTTTTAAGCAGTTGATTTGGTAATGTGTGCTCTTCAAGAGATGACAACATGTTTTAAAGTCAATTGGAAAATATTTATATGCTTTTTGCTTTCAGTCGCTCGGGTGTTTCACTGACTCTTGTGACCAGAAACGACTGGAAGGTGGCTTCTGAGCTCATTAGTATTCTGGAACGGGCAAATCAGGTACACCTTTTCATGTTCCCAGTTTTTATATGAATGTTAGTTTTGCAGCCTATTGAGTTTGTTCAGTAGTGTCAGTCTGATTCCACCCCTGAACAAAAAAATCATAAAACAAATAAAGGAAGATTTAGGATCCCTTTACATTACATTAAACCATTCCTCCTACTTTAAATTCTATATATTCATCAGTAGCAGTCTTAAAGGAGTGGCTGGAAATCAAACCACATACTGTGCTACTATGCACAGAACTAAATTAGATTCTCATGCATATATAACAGCATGTTGTTCAGAAGCATAATTTGGTGTTACTTCTCTCCTGAACATGCAGGTTGTCCCTGAAGAATTGGTGCTGATGGCAGACCGATATGAGAAGCATCGACTGGAGAAGCAGAGAGAGCGGGAGCTGGTGGAACCTCGTGGGGGAGGCGGTGGCAGGAGGGGGAAAGATGGAGACGGATATGGGGGTCGCTCCAACAGGAGGTTCTGACCTGGTAAGAAAATGAAGGAAAGTTGGCACCCATTTATTGTTATTGTTCAGCTGTAAATGTCATTCAGGGTACTTGACGTTGTTACCATTGTCAAGTGCTTTGAATCTTTTTTTTGTTGTTTTTTCCCCTGTAAAAACAAAGGCCTAAAATGTAATTCAATAACTTTCCGTCAGGGATTTCCCTAAACTTGTTTCTTGAACCAAGTTAAATGAAGTTTTGATTTAAGTTCAACGTGTTATACATCCAGTTCAAGGTTGATTTGAACTTGGCTCTGTATAAAGAAATGAGTTAACAGATGCCCAGTTAAATGGGAATTCCTTTCTAGACCTACATTTGAAAAACACAATGTAAACACTGTTACATGGAATGTCTAAGCATTTACATATTGGACATCAGGACAACATTGTACTGTGGAAAAGTGGTGGGGACCGCTATGGTTTCCATGTTCCTAGTTCTGACAATTTTCAGATGCCGACCTTATTTGTAACTTGAACACGAACCTGATGTACCCTCACCATGTCACCCTAAATTCTCTTTCTCTTTTATTAACCCTCATTCTCTTCTAATTATGGTTGATGGCTTCTTTATATACTTCGTGCCTTTCCTTGTGTAATAGTTACAGGGCTCTCCCCAGGTCTTTTCAGCCAGCAAAGTGACTGAAAAAAACCTCCTGGCTGAAAAAAACCTGATTCGCCCGTCTTGCAGATGCTACTGTGCCTTTAATAATAAGGATTGATTGCGCTTCTAGCAGATTAGATCACTTGAGCATTGCTGAGTGAAAACAAAAATCTTGGAACCACCTGACAGCTGTGTTAAAACGTTAAAAATGACTGCCAAGGGGCTCCTGAGTGGCGTATCCGGTATAGGCACTCTGCATGGAGTGTAGGATGTGCCCTATAGCCTGGAGGTTGCCAGTTCGAGTCCAGGCTATTCCACTGCCGACCATGGACGGGAGCTCCCAGGGGGAGGCGCACAATTGGCCGAGCACCGCACAGGGGGTGGGAGAGCTCAAGTTGGCAAGGGTGTCCTTGACTTGCTGTGCACCAGCGACCCCTGTAGACTGGCCAGGTGCCTGCGGGCTTGCCTGTAAGCTGCCCAGAGCTGTACTCCAAATCTGTAGCCCTGGGTTGGCTGCATGGTGGGCCTGTGGAGTGAAAAATGGTTGTTGGCTGACGGCACAAACTTCATAGGACATTGGGTGCTCATCTTTGTCACTCCCGAGTCAGCAAAGGGGTGGTAGCGGTGAGCTGAGCCTAAAAATACAATTGGACATTTCAAAATTGGGAGAAAAACGGGGTAAAATTAATTGCCGATTTACTAAATAAAAAAATAACCAATTATTTTCTAAGCAAAAAGTGACAATGAATGCAAGGTTTTCAAAATAAGCCTGCGGTCGGCGGAATCCACCACCTAGTGCTGTATTTGCGCCGGCTACTTTATTAAAAAAAATTAAGATTATTTTCGGGTGTTATTGTCCTTTTTTGTCCTGTTGTACTGTAAGGTATAATAGCTGTATATATGCACCAAAAAAATAATCCTTTTGTTGTGATATCATAAAAATATGTACCCAGGTGTTTGGGTGATATTGGGGTTTCATGTACGCATTTTAAGAAGATAGGCGTGATGGGATATCAGCTGATCACTTGTCAGCTGACATACAAATGCTTAAAGGTAGAGATGCTGGATTATTGCACTCTGGTCACCACCATAACTGTTGCATGAAACAAAACATGTGAGTACTGTTGTGTAAAAGACAAAATGCCCTGAAAACTTAACATGAAGAAAACCATTTCAGTGAAGCAATAAGCTGAATAAGTAAGCTAAAAAGGAAGTGAAAAGGCTCCCCTTTTTTATGAACTTTGAATACCTAAATAAGCACAATATTTTACCATAATAAAAATCAGTAATGAAAATGTAGAACAAAGTGCAGCAAGATATAATCAACGAAAGACAACACATTATTCAACTTTGTCGTAGTTATATATTTAAGGTACGGCAAGTTTATTTTTCCATTAAGTGCTGCTGGCTATAATGTTCTGCTGCCCGGCTGTACAGAATTCCTCGGGAGAACCCTGAGTTAGTTACTTTT
Organism: Polyodon spathula; assembly: GCF_017654505.1. Lineage (NCBI taxonomy): Eukaryota > Metazoa > Chordata > Actinopteri > Acipenseriformes > Polyodontidae > Polyodon > Polyodon spathula. The sequence continues at coordinate 9,715,378 of NC_054539.1, read as the reverse complement.
GGAAATCTCTTGCTAATAGAGGTTGATTCAATATTCTGATATGTTTTCAACATTGCTTAACCTTTATGATTGAAGCATTAAGTAAGGGACTAAATGTTTTGATTTCCTCCCAACAGAACTTGATATCTGCAAACGAGAGGACCAGTGTTTTCTATAAAGAATTTACTACTCTTTTTTTTTTTTTTTTTTTTTTTTAATTTATTTTGTTGTATTTCTATATATATTTAACAAAATGTATAGCTTAGCAGTTCTCTAATGTATTGTGCTTTTTTTTTTTTTTTTTTTTTTTTTTTTTTGTGGGGGGTGTCACTACAACATGTCCTGTCCTGGTTTCATTTGACAAACTTCAGTTTAGCTTTCTTTGTTTTAGCATCACAGAGGCACAGAACCTGATTCTTAAGGTCCTTTGCCAAAGGAAGTTTTGTTTTAATTATTTTATCCTTTCAGTAATTCCTGTGGTGTGTTTGTTTTTTTTAAACATGTCATTTCTACATGGCAAGATTCTTATCAAGCCCAAAGGCACTATATTTCGCACACACATTTTGGGTATTTCAGTTTTGAGACATGTGCATCAATCTGTTGTAGAAGCAGCAGTTTGTTTCAGATAGAGCAATAACGGTTAATTCCTCAGGTAATGTTGGCTTGAAGTATTGAGTACACAGGAATTCGGTAGAGAAGTGCATTATTCGATTGGGGGAGGGGGGTTATGGGAAGTTAATACTGGAATTTATTCCATTGCTAAGGTTGTGAGAAAAGCTGTCAGATGCTTTAGAATTGTACCAAATGCATATATTTGTCATGGTAGAGGTGTACAAAACTGATGGTCGCTGAAAGTTTATAATATGCAATATATGGGTATGTAAATGAATAATGTATGATTAAGTTTGTAAACACAATTGCTTAGTTAAAATTGTAGTTTTTTTTTTTTTTTTTTTTTTTTTTTTTTTTTTTTTTTTAACTTTGTCTATCTGTTTTATTTAGTAGATTTGTTATCGCTGGGTTTATTTTATGGATTCTTCAATATTGTGTATTTCTGTATCATTTATTTAAGGGTTATATTTAGGTTATTGTTATCCAAGTGTGGACTCTGCACTCACTCACTCAGTAAGTTTAATTTCAGAAATCTTTATCGGAGTCCATTTGCCAAATCTCCTATAAAGTGTGTGGTGTTCTTGAATGATCTTTAACTGTAACAAAGTATTTATTTGAAACTGTTCTGACCTAGAGTTCATTAAACCTGCTTCTAAAATCGCATTGTCGTCATTACTTCCGCTTATGAAAAAATGAAAAGCTGTGTGCATTTATTTTGTGCATCGTTATGGTCTTGGGTTGTGGACCTGTGATGATAGAGGTCATGTTTTATCATTCTCATTAGCTGGTATCGTTGCCGATGCTTCTCATATCGGTCTGCCATCAGCACGAACTCTTCAGATATCAGTGTGTGTCGTTTTGTGTTTGTAACCCACAGTATATAGTGTAAATGTATCTGTGGTTCCCAAACGATAAAGGAAGGGTTGGCTGATTTTAAATTAATTTGATTTAAATTATGATTTTAAATCACTAAAGAAAATAAATATTATATTTCATCAAGGAAAAGACATGAAAGGTATGTTTTAAACATTTTATTAACGTAAAACTTACTGTCTGAACTAAAATGTGTCCCGAAGTTTATATTAAGGCCTAATTTAATTTCAGTTATTAAACACTTGTAGTTCTCTTATCAAGTAATTTAAAGTGAATACTTTAGTACAGTTTTGCATGTTACCCCTGTCTGCTAAGGATCTTTCTGGAAACTAACAAATATTGTGGCACTATTCCTATGGACTAGTACCTTTTGAAACTTACTAGTCCTTATGTGAACTTCCTGAGTTGGAATCAACAGCTGTTGGGGTCTCTAAAATATTAGGCTTCAATAATTTTCCTAAAATTTACTTGGTGTTTTTTTTAGAATTTTGTATTTAAAAAAAAAAAAAAAAAAAATGCTGCTTCCCAGATACATTGATTGGGTTTCTGCATCTGCCTTCCCCACATTCCAAACCCCAGTAAAGTCTGTGTTGATAACACCGTTGACAGCGTACTTCATATATCACTGCCTCGGTAATGGAACTATCTGTAGAACCATCAGAGATAACTGACAAATTGCCATTCTGGTTTACAGAGCTGGACGATGGGTCCTGGCAATAGTATGTATACACTCCTGTGCCTGTTTAGAATTTCTATAGGTTTTCCACACCTTTTAATCCTTTTGCCAGGTCACACATCCATTTAAAAATCAGAATACGGTTGTGCATGCTTCACAACTGTGTGAGCTGTTCTGAAAAGCACTTTTAGCTTTAAAATCAGAGGTGTTTATGGTGTGTAGTAATTGTTGCGCTTTGTGCCTTGTTTGGCAGTCTTTGCCTTCATCAGTTTTGCCATTATAATGATTACTTGATTTTTACTTGAAATGGACAGGACTTGAAACTTCATGATGACTAGGATGAGAGGTGGGATTTTTCACTGGCATACTCCATCGCTAAATTTCTCTTCAGAACTTCACGGTCACTTTGTTCCCTGTCAGTTGCTTCAGTTCTTTCCAAATGTGTGCTGCTTCTGCAATCATGCAGAAGCAGTAGACATTGGCTCAAGTCGGAGAAGCAACTCTTCTGCTGGCCTCTTCAAGGCGAGGTTTGACACCTTGTTTGCGACAGTAGCATCAATCTTCTCCCAGTGAACCTCGCATATTTTCATCAGGATGGGCCACTTCGTGATGTACACTTTAAGGCAGTCTGACATGATATTCTATCTTGTGTCCTGTGGCATGACAAGGCACTGTCCACCTTCCTTGCGGTATTGAGCTGAAGCAAAGTGATACTTTCTGAAGTGTTTCACCACATGAAAAACATGCTCCTTCACACTGGCCATTTCCAAGTCTTGGGTGAGAAGGTTTAGGATGTGTGCAGAGCATTGTCACGTCTGCTGCGTTCACAGATTTTTACGTACTCTTTTTATTTACTCTGCACGCACTCTTAACTTCAGGGGAGACGTTAGGAGGACAGAGATGATATAAACTCCTAGTGGTTTATGTTCGAGCACTGGACGAGCTTGTATGTATGTATGTCCATATAACCCCTTTTTAATCAAGAAAAAACACTCAAGACTCATTCATCTGAAGTTTTATGAATCAGAGCAATGCTCCTTCGCTTTAGTAAAATGCTTTTAATATTGGAAAGGCAGTTTGCGAACACAACCACCAAAATCCATAAACATGCAATAACAATTAGCGTTTCTAAGTTAGTTGCAAGTTCAGCATTAATACTTCAATTGGCATGATACATCTCCGTGTATCAGTGTAGCCACCGGGCCAGCTATACACGCGGTCTAAAAGCACCCACTTCTATATTTCGGTTCATTCAATATAACACTCTCAAAAACTAAAACATAGTTTCAATACCTTATAGCAATGCAACCAATACATGCGAGATATAATATTGTAGATAATATGCTTACCTCCTATTATAAGGAAAAGTAGCGTGAACAAAGGAATCAGAATTGTCTTGTGGAGATCTGCAAATGATGGACCACGTCACTCTCCCAAGCTGAGTCTTGATTGTGGTACCTCATTGTAAAAGACATGAGGTTTTATAGGTTTTTGTCTCCATTGAAATACATGGAGAGACTTAGACACTTCTTATCTTTCTTTGGTACGCATCAGCCTAAAAATTTAGAGCCATATGTCAACAACTTTTCAAGATATGACACCTGTTCCAAACACTTGACCATGATCTCATCCGCTCATTTCTCGACCCCTCCTTTATCTAAAAAGTTAGGTGAAATATAGTTCACTATTCCTTTATTCTTTTTGTATACACATATAAAATAATGTTACTTTGAGTATATGAGTGTTGTTTAAAATATATACAACACTATCAGTTATAATTATATTTGATTATGTGTATTTGGTGCCTAAGTACATATTCCTTATGCCATTCTGTTTTTCAAATTAGTTTTCCTTCTCTATTTGCAGGCGTGTGCTTAACAGATATTATAGTATAGAGTTTCTCTTCATGGATAATCTACTTGTTTTTTATTTAAGTGTAAGACGAATGATGTCTCTGTCCTATGAGTTTCTTAACAGCATGAACTCAGCTGAACTGCGGACGACCTCCTATTTTGTTCAGTAGCACACAAACCAGCTAAAACTGGTTCGCTAGTGGTATACCACTCTTCCTAATTTCCAGCGATGAGCAGTGTTCCCCCTTCTTCTAGGGTGAGAAGATAATTTCCTTAGTTAAATTTTAACCTTGATGCTATAATCTTCTTGATAAAAGAATTCTCGCTCTGCGTGCCAACTATGCCCCCCTTCACCAGGCATGGCTTTCTCTAAAAAACAGGCTCACAGAAAATTTGGGAAGAAAGTTCACATGAAGTTTACCTTTTTCAAAACCTATCCTCTACTTTTAAAATTACTTTTTATTATTTGTTTAAGCTTCTTATTTTATATTTCAAACAACATCTCTTTATGTTGCATCATCTTTTAACTGTGTCAAACCAAACAGTTTATTCCCTATGGCACACAATTACTAACTATTTTAAATGTAAACTTATCTTGATGAGAAACAATTTCATGTATATTATTATAACAGGCAGTGGTAAGCATATGGTCTTACACGCACATTGTTTTTTTTTTAATAAAAAGCAAGCATATTAAACCTTATTTCAACATTTAACAACATTTTCTTAGGCTAAAAAGGGTGCTGTAGAAACTAAGCATTCAATTCTGGGAATAAAGCCCATCTTGATAAGGAACTGCCTAAAAACTGGCCACTTGTATCAAACTATACCAGCTTCTACTGCATGATTTTATATAAAGAGAATACATAAGTTTCACAATTACTGATTAAGACAGCATTAAGCGTTGCTTTTAAGCGTTACGAAAGATTATACAAACACTACAAAGGATTATAACACACATTATTGCATTAATACATTTCATTTTAAATCATCCCGCCCATTTCCAGGGTTTCAGCTCGCTCCGAGCAGGACTCCACTTAGGTCTCAGGTTCAGCTCAGGTTGGCTCAGTGAACACATCAATAGGCCCTAAAATCCATCGTCTCGCATCACAGGTGTGAGTCACCATGGCCTTGACTTTGTACCTACAAGACACTTGTACACGCTTAGCAGGGACACCTTCCTCACATTCTAATTTTCCCAGATGCACCCATTTTACTAAGTGACCCTTTCACAACTCATGCATTCAATCCTCTTAATATCTTTTTGGGTTTACATTTAAATGAGAGAAAGAAACTCTTACAGAATCATTGCATTCAAACAAGATTCTACAGTGTTTAGCCAAATGACTGCATGCCAGACAAAGTCTGGGCCCAGTCGCTGATGACTTGCTTTGGCACATATTACATGCACAATTAACAAGAGGATTATGTTTTAATTTATATGTCAGGGTTACTTCTGCACCATGTACAATAGTTCTGGATCTGTACACATTGTTACTATACATTTCTTTCTGTTCACATAGACACTTTAGAAGGGATGCCATTCATCCAGAATACAGTGGGGGGCCAAAACTCGCTGCTTTTCATATCAGCAGGCACCCAACTTGTAGTTTGTTTATCATCATCAGTTGGCAGACATAATAGAACTGAATCTGAATCAGTTGATGAACCATGAGCCTTAGCTACTGAAATTCTCCATACAAAGCAATTCAATGTTTTACTGACCAGCCTAGCTGATTCAGCGTTACTTGCGACAGCATCCATATGTTAAAAGGTTGGAGCTTCTTTTCTCCTCCAGTTTCTCTACATCTTGACCACGTTGGCTCCATTATCCGTCACGATTCTGCTATGGTGGCAGCTGAACTCTTTTTGATTTAAAGATTTAACAAGTTCTTCAAGGTATTCAGCATTGTGTGATTTTCCAGAAGTGTCTACTGTGTAAACCTGGCCGTCATCTGTCATCACAATAACACATATTGAGGCTCCAAAGCAAGGTACACACTTTTCTCCTGCAATTCATCAGCACACTTGCATTATTGTTATATACGGTGGTCAGGAATTTGTGCAACATTCCTCTGATCTTTTGGAAGTGGGGATGATTCACCAAAAATGAAAGGGGAATTGGTAACAAATACCATCGTAGCACCTTGCTCCACCTTTTGCATTGAAGTAGTTTTCACTACAAAAGTCTAAAGCTAACTACTTCTTGGTGCTTGTGGGGTCTGATGGTCTCTTAAAAGATGCAAATGAGGTTGAAAGCCTTGTTGAACCCGATGGACCTGGCAGATCAGATGTGGTTGATGCTGAAGAAGCGCGATTTGTCTCTGAAATGATAAAGATACAGCATCTAATTTGGTGTAGAAAAAAATCGTAAATAGTCCAGCTTTGTTTTCCTTGTCAATTAAGAACTTATGGTAGCACAAAATTTAAGATCTTGAATTCGTACTGTAGTTTATTTCCAAATACTTTACAATTTGTGTGTGTGTATATATAAACAGTAATTCTCAAATAAAAATCAAACATCAAAATGTTTGCCATTATTGACTTGCTCTGTGCCATTTATTGAAATGCTTAATACAACAGAACCCGGGGTTGCCTTTGCAACCACTGCACATTTTTCTTGTGTCCTTTTCATTTTCGTAGCAGACTCTGCACCTTTTTTGCGGTCTCTGCTTCCCTTGTGTTGGAGGGATAGTCACAAATGCATATACAGGGCTACTTTGCACAGACATTGTGATGGATCTGGCTGCTGCAGACACCTGCTTTATTGCCTTGTACCCAGTACTGTGTTTTGATAGTATTTCTTCACAGCACTGCCATTTTAAACCAAACCGCTTCTTGTTTGCAGCTGGCTTACCTGTAAAGTAGCTGCATGCTCTTTTGTTTGTACAGTCACACAGGTAAGTGTTTAGCTTTTCGGGAACAAAAGCCAAAAAGCATTCCAATGGAGAACCTAAACTCTCAAGTTCCACGGCGGGGTGCACATCTGTATAAACAGGAGGACTGGCATCATCACAGGGATCAGTAATAAACACCCAGTCCCCTGCTGTTCTTGGCTCCACATCGTCTATCATCTGAATGATAAGTCAGCATCACTGTCGCTAATATTGAAATCTTCCAAACCAACTTTAAAACCTCCATCACTCCCGTTGTCGCGCTCCACGTACATTGTCATTTTTAGCATTCGCTAAAAACTATATAAACTACAACTAAACAAGTAAAAGTCATAATAAAACAAAAATATATACTATATATACACTTGTAAAAGTTGAATGGCTTCCCACAGTATCAGTCTTCTATGCCCACAGGTGGATTGAAATCGCTACATGACACGCAATTGGATACAAATGTCACCTGACCCTCCCCCGACATTCATTGCACATTCCACTGAACTAGTACTGCCTTAGAGAATGAAACCTGAAACGCTAGACAGAGAAACTTCTCATAGAATAGAATGGGAAACTTGATGTACACAGGTACGGCATAGTACTGTAAGTGGGTTTTCATTTGATGTACGTCATGGTGTTGAAGTGGTTAAATTCAAATACATGCTTGCCTTCCAGTATATGGAAGTGTAGTGTAGGATAGCAGAGCAGAGACTTGACTTTGACCAAACAGCAGTTTCTTTTTTCAAAGATCTTCAGAGCATGGACCACATAACTTGTAGTTAGCAAGTCCAGCGATACTTGACTGGGGTTTTACCTTGTTTTTTTAACCTCAATTGAATACATCAGGAGTCCCAATTAAATCTGATCATCAGTCTGTCTTGACAGTTCTTATCTTTTGAGTTAATGATATATTCTAGAAGGATCCAGGCAATTCCTTTTTTAAAACTAATTGTAGTTAAATAACAACCTTCGAAATGAGTTGTATATAATTCCTTTCCAAAAATATTGGAATGTGATCTTGTAGCATCTCTTTTTTTCAACCCCTCCTTTTTTCTAAAAAGTCAGGTGAATTGGAGTTCACGGGGTCATTGCTACCAAGTACAATACAAGTATATGTGTGTGTATATAGGAGAGATGTTTTTAATATGTAACACCAGATCTATTTAATTTATATTAAGCTGGGTCAAAAAAATCTATGTCCCTCTTAGCAGCATATTATGTTACCTTTTCAGTGTGTTGTTGTTGCAAGCAACGCTGAATCAGCTAGGCTGGTCAGTAAAACATTGAATCCCTTTGCATGGAGGATCTCAGTAGCTAAGGCTCATGGTTCATCAACTGATTCAGATTCAGTTGTATTGTGTCTGCCAACTGATGATGTGAGGCAGAACAGTAATTGGATACCAGAAAATATGAATAAGAGAGAGTTTTGGCCTTCTTCAGTATTCTGGATGGAAGGCATACCTTGCAAAGTGACCTTGTGTGAACAGAAAGACATGTATAGTAACAATGTGTACAGATCCAGAACTATTGTATATGGTGCAGAAGTAACCCTGACACATACATTAAAACATAATCCTCGTGTTAATTGTGCATGTAATATGTGCCAAAGCAAGTCATCAGTGACTGGGCCCAGATTTTGTCCGGCCTGCAGTCATTTGGCTAAACACTGTAGAATCTTGTTTGAATGCAATGATTCTACAGGAGTTTCTTTCTGTCATTTAAATGTGAACCCAAAAGATATTAAGAGGATTGAGTGCATGAGTTGTGAAGGAGGTCACTTAGTGAAATGGGCACATCTAGGTAAATTGGAGTGTGTAGAAGGTGTCCAAGCTAAGCATGTCTGAGTATCTTGTAGGTACGAAGTGAGGAAGATGGCGTCTCACACCTGTGATGCTAAACAGAGCTGAACCCGGCACAGAAGTTGAATCCTGCTGGGAACGTGGGGATATGCTGGACATGAACTAGGCAATTTCAAATATGGAATGAACTTTGATATAAAAATGAAGTGTTAGAGGCTTTTTGGAAGGAGGGATAAAGAGGGAGTATCCTTGTACGACTAGTAGATGGCTCTTTTGTTCCATGAAATAGGTCAGTCTACACGTGTTTTTAATTAAGTACTTAGTAAAATGGGAATCTCTAAGAAAATATATAATGAACGATTTACCACTTGTATATCTTTAGAAAGCATGACGCTTGATAAAAAGCATCATTTCGGCTAAAAAGTGAACGTTAATCTACAAATTTATGTTCCAACAAAATAAGATAAGAAAGGGATTCTTTACCACAATAAATTAATATTAATCCTTGAACAACCAAAGTCTTAAGAAAAAACCTGTCTCGGCTGGATTTTGTATGAACAAAGAACAGGGTCAAGCCTAGTTCAGTCATTATAAAAATATAAGGATCGAATGCAGTTATACTTAGAGGGAATAACCAAAGAAATAAAGTGATATTATAAATTCTAGGAACAACTGTTAAACTGAAGTAAATTAATTGAAAGATTATCTTATAATGAAACAGGTTCAGTGCTAATTGATACTGTTTATAGTTCATAATAGTTAAAGAAAAGTAATTAGACACAAAGGTATTATGAATTAATAAAATAAATGATTAACCTTTTTTAGACAGTATGATATTTGAAACTAAAAATAATTATTTGATTTCATAAGATTAATATGTTTTAAATATTTGCTATAATAGAAAACATATTTAAAATCTGATAAGTATTATTGCTTCTTCATGACTTTAGTGATAAGAAGATTAAAAGCTGGAGCAGTATTTGATTTAATTAAGTGGGAAAATGATACAGTTTTCTTTCTCCTTCTATTGAACAAGACCTCTAGACATTGATATCTGTTGAATTACAGAATAAAAAAGGTGTTTAGTTATGTTTTTGTGTTAAGTTTGTAATGATATACTATAATGTACCTTGTTGTTAATCCACTAAACTATTGTCTAATGAGGGTAAAAGGAGTCCTTATAATGTGGTTCTTTGAAACTGCTGCATTGAAAAAGGGGGCCTCTCTCCTTATCCAAAAAAGGAGGAATGTCCTTGGGTTCCACTTCAGCGAAGCTGCAAGTCTTATAGATTTGGAATTGAGGGTTTATGGAGTTAGTGGTTTAGCACAGATAAGAATATAACTAGAAATAATATGCAAGAATTATGGCTTAACAGACATTCATAGGTCATAAATCTAAAAAGTGTTTGCATAGAGACTGGCTTTGTAAAAAGAAGGAAACTGGAAAACTACTTGGAATAGCAAATTCAAAAGTCATGGAACAGGTCAGAGCCTGGTTAGTACAATTTTTAAGGGATAAATAATTCTAATGAAAACCATTACCACTTAAACTTAGTGAAACTAATTGACTTAAACAATCTTTTGTCAAATACCCTGTTAGACATTGGTATATGGAATTGAGACTGACTCATTAGTAAAATGATGAAACAATATGAGGTTAAAAGAAACACATACCTTTAATTTAGTAAAATATAATCAATTAGAAGATGATGTCACATATTAAGAACATCTCTCATATATAACACATATAAAAATAGTGTTTTGCATGCACATATAACAGTAGTGTTTTTATATTATATTATAAACCAAGATCCTGCGAACATCGGTTCACTTAACTTCTCAGATAAAGGAGGGGCTCGGAGGAAAACAAGAAATGAGATCATAAGAGTTGAAACAAATGTGAAGTTTTAAATTTATTTGAGTACATGACACCTATTAATTCTGAAAAGTTAGTCTGGATCTTTTGAAAAACTATTATTTGTAAAATGGATAAGAACTGTCTCACTGATTAATGATTGGATTTAATTGAGGCGTCCCATGTATTCCAATGGGATGAAAAACCTATATAACTCCTAGGTAAATTACAATAGACTACCACACTTATCACAGACAGGGTAAGGTGGTCCATCTTCTGCAAACCAAAACACAGTTGAACAGAATGAACTCAGTTTAATTTGCCTGGTGAAGACAGTCCTATCCTTTTACGATCTATATTCAAGGGTAAGCATTAATCAATTATTATTTAATCTCACATGTATTGCATGTATTGCTATAAGGGACTCACGCTATGTTTTAGATATTGGAGAGTGATTTGTTGAATGTGCTGAAATAGACCATTGGGTACTTTAAGTGACATGTTCTTGGCCTGCTTGTCGGCCTTGAATACATGCATATATACATGTATTAAAGTGTTAACGTTGATATCTGTTAAGACTCTGGACTGCCCAGTGTGTCTGTCAGCTGGGGATACGAAGTAGCCTGTAACTACTGTTGAAATGAAATGATGCGCCGCCGGTTTAATACAAAATAAAAGGTTTAACAAACACGAAAAACACAGGACACGGCACTCTACGCCAAAATAAAATAGACAAACGAAAACAGACTAAACTTAACGAAACGGTGCACGGACAGACACTGACAAACACGGTGAGCGGATACTTTCTCCTCTTATTATACTACTACTGCTTATTTCCTCCGTCTCCAATCCCGTTCTCCGACCGAACACCCAACCACTGACAACGTGCATCTATATATACTATTGTGCTGGGATTCAATTACCAATTAATTATTCACTTGAATCCCAGCACGTGAATTAATAAAGTGCAATTCCCCGTGCTCACATAAATTTTACTTGCACGTGAAGTGCTGTGCAATCCTCGTGCCTAAATACACATATACATTTTTAAACACTCGTGTTACAGACCCGTTTATATCCCGTGTACCAATGTCTATACACCAACATTTAAACACACCACACGCAACACATAACAGATAATATACACAGGGGCGGGCACTTTGTTACATATACCCCCTCCTGTGCAAAGCACACATGGCCTCAATGGCCACCTCCCCCCTTAAAAGCCCAAAAGTCCCGCCCAAAGTCCTTGGCCAGGACCAGAGGCTTCCAGGGGCCCACCGGTCGTAATGCTGTCAGCGGGGCAGCATTCTCCTGCCAGGGTAGTCCTAGCAGCGGAAAGGCTGCTTGGGGTGTGGTCTCCCGACCTTCCCCCTTCTTCGGCGCCGGCAGCTCCCCTTGGTGGGGCTTCAACCACCGTTCTTCCTGCAGGGAAGAAACTGCAGAGGGAGCAGGTCTCCGGACCTCCCCCACGATCTCCGGCGGAGAAACTGCTGCTGGGGTTGGCGGTCTCCAGACCTCCTCCCCCTCCTCCGGCAGCGAAACTGCTGCTGGGGTTGGCGGTCTCCAGACCTCCTCCCCCTCCTCCGGCAGCGAAACTGCTGCTGGGGTTGGCGGTCTCCAGACCTCCTCCCCCTTCTCCGGCAGCGAAACTGCTGCTGGGGTTGGCTGTCTCCAGACCTCCTCCCCCTTCTCCGGCAGCGAAACTGCTGCTGGGGTTGGCGGTCTCCAGACCTCCTCCCCCTTCTTCAGCGAAACTGCTGCTGGGGTTGGCGGTCTCCAGCCTCCCCCCCTTCTTCGTGGCCGGCAGCTCCCCTTCGTGGGGTTCCGGCCACAGTACTTCCGGCTGTGATGCGGAGCGGCGGGCAACCCCAGGCGATGCAGAGCGGCGGGCAACCCCAGGCGATGCAGAGCGGCGGGCAACCCCAGGCGATGCAGAGCGGCGGGCAACCCCAGGCGATGCAGAGCGGCGGGCAACCCCAGGCGATGCAGAGCGGCGGGCAACCCCAGGCGATGCAGAGCGGCGGGCAACCCCAGGCGATGAAGATCCTTGGGCGAAGCGAGAGGCATCCTTGGGCGATCGAGGCTGGCATCCTTGGGCGAAGCGAGGCTGGCATCCTTGGGCGAAGCGAGGCTGGCATCCTTGGGCGAAGCGAGGCTGGCATCCTTGGGCGAAGCGAGGCTGGCATCCTTGGGCGAAGCGAGGCTGGCAGTCAGGACAAGCTGGGGTGCGGGTGTTGGCCCTCTTTTCGGCCACTGCAGCCGGGAGGTTCTTCCCCGTGCTTCCCTCAGCAGCCTATGCAAGGGCTGCTGAGGACCGCCAGCATCTAGTCCTGGTCCTTCTGGTGCAGGGAGAGGCAGCTCCTGCTCCTCTCCCCCTGATGGAGGTGGAGGCAGAGGAAGCTCCAGCTCCTCTCCTCGTGATGGTGGGGGAAGTGATACCAGCAGGCATTCACCCTCTGCTGGTGGGGGAAGTGATACCAGCAGGCATTCACCCTCTGCTGGTGGGGGAAGTGATACCAGCAGGCATTCACCCTCTGCTGGTGGACAGGGACCCAGCAGGCATTCACCCTCTGCTGGTGGAAGCGAAATGGAAAGAGCAGGCATACCCTCTGCTGGTGGAAGGGGACCCAGCAGGCAACCCTCTGCTGGTGGACAGGGACCCAGCAGGCCCTCAGAGGCAGCTCCTGCTGCTCTCCCCCTGCCGGTGGAGGTGGCGGAGGCAGACTCTGGCGGAGGCAGAGGCAGCTCCTGCTGCTCTGCTCCTGCCGGTGGAGGTGGCGGAGGCAGAGGCAGCTCCTGCTGCTCTCCCCCTGCCGGTGGAGGTGGCAGAGGCTGCTGGAGGGCAGAGGCAGCCCTGCTGCTGCTACTTCCTGCTGCTGCCCGAAGGTGGAGGAGGCAGAGGCAGCTCCTGCTGCTCTGGCCGGTGGAGGTGGCGGAGGCAGGCAGCTCCTGCTGCTCTCCCCTGCCGGTGGAGGTGGCGGAGGCAGAGGCAGCTCTGCTGCTCTGCGCCTGGAGGTAGGAGCGGCGTGTAGTCTCCTGGTGGTGGAGGTGGGAGCGGTGTGTAGTCTCCCCTTGATACAGGGGACTGGTGCGGCTCTCCCTCACTTGCAGGGGACTGACTGGTGCGGCTGTGGAGACAGTGGTGGGACCTCTGCCTTCCTCTTCCCCTTTCCCCTTCTCTGCCACCTCCTCACCTTCCTCTCCTGCGGCAGTTCCTCCTCTCCTTCCTGGTAGGGGCAGCGCACCACCGGGTGCCCAAACTCCCCACAGGCAAGGCACCAGCCCTGGTCCTCCAGACCACCGAGGAACTCCTCCAGGTCCTGGCAGCCATCTCTCCAGTCCCAGCCTTCCATGTTTTATTTTTTTTTTTTTTTTTGCTGTTTTTTTTTGGTTTTTTTTTTTTTTTTTTTTTGACAAAACACCTCTCCTGGTCTGACGCTTGGAGGCGCTGTTAAATCCCACGCAGGACACCACGTGTCACAGAGACGGCCGAAGTGGGCGGCGTCAGAACCAGGAAAGGTAATGAAATACACAAAACACAGGACGGATGAAATGAAGTGATGAAGACGCCTGTTGGCGCCGGTTTAATACAAAATAAAAGGTTTAAACAAACACGAAAAACACAGGACACGGCACTCTACGCCATAAATAGACAAACGAAAACAGACTAAACTTAACAAAACGGTGCACGGACAGACACTGACAAACACGGTGAGCGGATACTTTCTCCTCTTATTATACTACTACTGTAATCCCGTTCTCCGCTCACCGAACACCCAACCCCCAGTATGTGAATCTATATATACTATTGTGCTGGGAAATTACTTAATTATTCACTTGAATCCCAGCACGTGAATTAATAAAGTGCAATTCCCTGTGCTCAATATTACTACATTTTACTTGCACGTGAAGTGCTGTGCAATCCTCGTGCCTAAATACACATATACATTTTTAAACACTCGTGTTACACAGACCCGTTTATATCCCATGTACCAATGTCTATACACCAACATTTAAACACACCACACGCAACACATAACAGATAATATACACAGGGGCGGGCACTTTGTTACACTACTCTATCCAATATTTAACCGTTAATAAACCAAAGGAGTACTGATCATACTCCGATTCGTAAAAAACTTTAAATACATTAGTCTGTCAATTTCTTAAATGCTATATTAGTAATCTGGATATATTGCGGGTCCAGTGCAGAACAATATCCCACTAGGAGTAGTATCAACTCTGTCCTCCTAATGTCTCCCCTGAGATAAGAGTATATGCTGAGCGAAATGGAAAGAGTACGTAAAGAAATCTGAACCCGCGGATTTCGTGACATTGTGAATGTGTCAGTTTAACTTCATATACAAATGGTTGTTAAAGTATTTGACAAAGAGTGTAGAGGGTTATCATAAGCCTTTGAATAAGACCACTAAGCATACAGTGGCAAGTCCAGTTATTTTCATTTAAATTCAGGCTATAGTAAACATGTTAAATATAATAGCCTTGCATTAACTTGTATCATGCTTGGACTAAACCTGACCTCCCTTTCTCTCTCTGTTTCTAAAAATTTGGCTGCACAAGTAGATTTCAGACACCCTGTTTACATGCCAAGACTAGTGTTTTAATTAATATGAAACACCACTGTAAGCACTTTAACAAATGCGCTGCATGAAGTCTCTTGAAATCGGCCAAAAGATAACACCTGGAGAGGAATCTTTTCAGACAATGAAAACAGAAGCTTGCATCCTAATTTTTTAAACTCGGCTCTCATTATTTTCTCAATATGTAAGACAGATTGAACTATGTGACTTACTGATTAGGGGACCGGCGCCTGAACTGG
This sequence comes from Polyodon spathula, assembly GCF_017654505.1. Classification (NCBI taxonomy): domain Eukaryota; kingdom Metazoa; phylum Chordata; class Actinopteri; order Acipenseriformes; family Polyodontidae; genus Polyodon; species Polyodon spathula. The sequence goes on along the minus strand of NC_054539.1, from coordinate 9,699,997 downwards.
ATTAGGCTGATCGGACAGTTGAATTATGTACAGATAATACACGTGCAACAACAATCGTTTTGACGCAAGGAAGACCTAAATTAGCGATGTCCCAGTGGAAAAGGACATTAAAACATCAAAGGACTGAGAGTTAGAGAGGTAAGGTACCCAAATGACCTCATGAAAGTAGCTAGAGTGAAAGACTATAAATATCTAAGTGAAATTGAACGTATTGCGCTCCACATCAAATGCTAAACAAGTTGCTGTCACTGCTATGCAAAGCTGCCACTATGGGACTCTGCATGAAAAAGAAGACCCAAGACGAGGAAGCAAGCTGCAAGCGAGTCAACGACCAACGCCTGGCTGAAGGACTGCCATAAACTTAGACTTCTCAGACTCAGGTTTGCTGTACACCTAAAACCACGCTATCCAAAAGAAACTGCTACCTGTGTAGCTAAAAAATTTGGCAGGGATAGACGGGCGCTGTTGTGGATCCTATGCCGAGGACTGAAGACTTTGTTGCAACTGTTTGATTCTGTCGAGAACTGAAAGCTTTGTTGCCAAGTTTGATTGAAGTATTGAAGACTTCGTTGCAGAGAGGAGAGTTTTGTACATGGCGCCCCCGGGAAAGAGTCGAGCTAGTTTTCAGCACGAATGCAAGGGAAATACAGTCAACTCCAAAGCTTTTTTCTATCAACATGCTCAGCTGAACAAAGAGGTTCTTACCATAATGGTTTGAGAAGGAAAAAGAGAAATGGCTTCCTCACAATGATGGTTTTAATCCCTCGGTGGGCGGGACTGAGTGCTTCAATCCAGGAAGGGGCCTACCAGCAGCTTTGATATAGAGAGCCCAGCGATACCTACCCAATGGGCAGGCATATCCCATACATAATGTCATTGGTGGTCATCTTCGAATTGAAAGGGAACCCTTTCTCATTTGAAAATAATTGTCAAGGCATGAAATCTCATCTTGCAGTGAACATGTACTAAAAAAATTGTTCGAATTTGGCGGCGTCAAACAATTTAAAGGAGAAATTTGGAAATAACAATATTGAGATAAACCTTTAAAGGGGAAATAGGCACCGGGCTATCGTTAATTTCAAGCCCTGTAACAGCTGTTTATTAATTTCAGAATAATTCAGATGTGGTTTAATTATTGCATGACTTTTTAAATGACAAAGAGCATACCGGATTCATCTGACTTGATTTAAGTCAGATTTGTTGGATTGTAAAATGTAAAAGAACATTCTCATTAATCGGAAAATTACCAGTTTTGGTTTGTGCCAGTCATTCACCATCCTGAGCAACACATTTCTCCCTGTGAGTCTTGAGCCGTGCAACTAGACCTTGCAGTTCAAACTGGCATTTTCCCGTATACCCCTATGCCTGCCCATACCATAACCCCACCGCCACCATGGGGCACTCTGTTCACAACATTGACATCAGTGGTCTGGTGTCACACATGGTCTGTGGGTGGGAGGCCGGTTGGACGTACAGCCAAATTCTCTAAAACAACGTTGGAGGCAGTTTTTGGTAGAGAAATGAACATTCAATTCTCTGGCAACAGCTCTGGGGGACATTCCTGCAGTCAGCATGCCAATTGCACGCTCCCTCAAAACTTGAGACATCTGTGGCATTGTGTTGTGTGACAAAACTGCACATTTTAGAGTGGCCTTTTATTGTCCCCAGCACAAGGTGCACCTGTGTAATGATCATGCTGTTTAATCAGCTTCTTGATATGCCACACCTGTCAGGTGCATGGATTATCTTGGCAAAGGAGAAATGCTCACTAACAGGGATGCAAACAAATTTGTACAAAAAGTTTCAGAGAAATAAGCTTTTTGTGCATATGGACAATTTCTGGGATCTTTTATTTCACCTCATGAAAAATGGGACCAACACTTTACAAGTTGCGTTTTATATTTTTGGTGTGTGTGTGTGTGTGTGTGTGTGTATATATATATATATATATATATATATATATATATATATATATATATATATATATATATATATAAAATCCCTGCCACTGAAAAGGCTGTTAAAGGATGTATCTATCATTCTCAGTGTAAATGAAAAGACTGAGCTGATGCAATAACTAGTTTATTGAAAGGCAAAACATTATAGTTCATATTTAGAGGATGCCACAATGATAAATATGTATTCATTTAAGATTGAGTAATTAGGTTTGGTATGTAACTGTTCACAAACCACCATTTGCAACATATAAAAATATTACATTTGCAGTATTTGGAGGTAGAGCTGCAACTACGGTACTAGCTCATCTATTTTTTTTTTTTATTTTATTTAAATAAAACAGATTTTTTTATATTTTTTTAAATAAATAAAAAGTCGCCAACCCTGATCATGTGACTTTGGTCTTGCATGATCCACTTATTGACCAAAAAAATCCTCTGTAGCCATTACATATAGTGGTTTACATCACTACCCCCGGAGTGTCCCAAACCCCACTTTTGAGAATAGTATTATAGCAATGATACAACCACCAATATTTAATCACTGGACATAACTTTTATTAGAATATGTTAATGAAAACAAGGTTAAATCTTAAATCTGCTCAGTTTATCTATAATGGTCTACAGCATAGGGTGTGATTTAGATGCCAGTACTGTGCTGAAAAAAAATCTAAAGGTCCTCGGTATATTAACAACTGACAATGCGTCTATACTTCAATGTTTATTTCACAATAAAAAACTTTTTCTCAAAAAGTTACATGCAAATGAAGACACATTTCTTACACTGATATATAACTGAAAATGTTTTCTATAGTTTGTAAATATAAAATAATGAATCAATAAACTACTCACTTTAACAGTAATACTTTCCAACAAACTTTGTTTAAATGTAGCAATTTTTAATTGTTTTTTTTTTTTATTATTTTTCTTTGAAGTCAGAACCAGACTTAATATAGTCTGGTCATACTTACTTAAAGATTGGAAACATGTTGTTCCTTTCAGAATCAATACAGTTTATTAGGAACTCTTGCTTTTTTGAATCAGAGCAGGACTCTAAAAGATTGTAAGTGGGTACAAAAAAATGAGGAAGGCTCCCTGTTTTTAGATGCTTAATGAAATCATCCAAAAGCTGCTGAAAACAGTCATCAAGATGAGCCAACTCCCACTGGCTGTCCTTCGGTCTCTTGACACAGCCGTGCAGCAAAACTGTCTTTGCTTGATAGGAGAAGAACTTGGACAGTTCCTTGGGGTGCTTCTTTTTCAGCTCGTTTAGTAAGTGCTTCAGAAGTTTGAGACATTGTTTCCTGTGAGAGCAAACAAAAAGATTACAACTAAGAACGAGTAATGCACAATTACACACATGCAGTAACTGTTGCGAGTCTAGATAATCGGACCTCTGAATGGTTTCATTATCAAATACGTGCTTTTCCAGCAGCCTAGTGCTCACTGCAACAAGTCACGCATTCAGCTGTATTACAGAACAGTGTGGCAACTAATAATTATGTTGTTATCAAAAGCAGCCAACTGTGACTTAAAAGCTGTGTCACATATCAGCAATATAAAGGAACACGATTACAATACAGACATATCATGACACTAAAATTCCAATGTTGGAGTGAAATTCAAAAGAACTGCAAAAGGCACAACACGAGTCTATAAAGGATTAAAAAGAGCAGTGCTTCAGGGCACTATGCAATATACCTGCAACACTTTGAACCCCCGGACTCACAGCAGGTCTTTGTACTGCCATGATTCCTCAGAATTGCCTTCTCAATGTGGGAGAATGAAATACGCCATACATCTGAAAACAAAATTATATTAAGGAAAGATTTAATTTTACACATGTTCTGAATAATCGGAAATGCAGGGAGCACTCCAGTCAGAAACTCTCTCTGGTGTCAGTTAACATCAGATGGAAGTAAGATATGTAGGACCCTGTGATTCATTTTTTTTGTTTTTTGCTTATGCGTGACAATGTACTGCATGCCAGTTTCCTATCAAATTTGCTGACAAGCATTATGAAACTTACAGTTCCCCAAAACGTCCACGTGAAAGTACATTTTCTCATTGTTAAGCTGACGTAGGTTATTCATTTCCCCCCCTACTGATGAAAAATAAAGCCAGATATCTTTTTTTTTTTTTTTTTTGTCCTTTAAAAAGAATTATAGTCCCAATTATTTTACCCCGTTTTTCTTCCCAATTTCAGAATGACTAACTATATTCCCTCACCACAGCAGTTCCCCACAACAGCTCTGGAGAACTGAAATGGGTCAGTGGGTGTCTTCTGATTCCACGATGAAGCCAATTGCCTCTACGCCAAGGAAAGTTTGGATTGTTTGGGTAGTGGGGTACATTCTCAAAGCATTGACTGCCATCTTTAATTCCCTTCGAGTTACTATATTTATTCAAATAATGACTTAAAAATAACTTTCAAACTGTTATCCTTTCTAAAACTAGACTACTTAAAGACAACTAATACTTTAAAAATACACACTATTGTAAAATGAGTATCGTGATACATGACTAAAAGCACTACAGTACATACTGCTGCTACAGCAGCATAGTGTCTCCTTTTAACAAAATAGGTCAGCATTAATGCACACAAAGTATGCATATTAGTATCACACCTAATACAAACTGAGGACAAGACTAGTGCTGTGTGGCAGAATTGGGCCAAACACCTGCTTTTCTGATCGAACTCACGGCTGGCATAACTGGTATGAAAAAAAGAGACACGCTACCCCTTGCGTAGATTCCTTCCTTTTCATCCCATCCTTTGCCAACATATTTTGGCACAAGGTAGAAAGGTTTTAACTTAAAGTCCTTTTTCACTTTGGTCCCCAGCCAGTCAACAATGTTGAAGCCATCTTTCGTCATTGGTGGCCAGCTCATTGAATGGACTTCCAGCCCCAGGACGATATCCACTGAGATTTCCTTGACCTGTAAGGTAACAGCAGGGCACCCCTTTCTCTTCCTCTCAACCTGTACATCTTTTATAAAGGAGAGAGAATGGGATGCTGTCGGTGGATGGCACTTTCAGCTAACACATTTCTTTTACATACCCTTTCACCCTCTAATGGTAAATTGTATTTGTACCCATGCATATTACATACTTTTCTTTCAATAACAAGAAGCCTATGGAAACCATGTACACTGTGTTTGAACAATGAACACATCAAGTTTCTCCAAGACAGCAAATGGCACTGGTCTGTCTGTCTGGAGCGTGAAATGAAGGCCCTATCAAACCATTTATTTAGAAATAATAGTTTCTTAATCGTGTAGCAAAGAACAGTTTAATAACCAATTCTGCCACAGGCTGTAAGACTACTGATGTGTTGAATTACAGATACTGATTTGCTGGATTTTTTCAATGTGGAGATCGGATATAGCCTGTTTCTTGTTAACATTATGAAACTACCAACCTTTCTGTGATTTTGTCGCTTCTTTTACATGCTTCCTGAATTCGAAGAGCATGTTGTGTGCAGACAGCGTCCCATCCTTCAATAAGAAGTGCTCCAGAGGACTTCTGGGATTTCTTTTAAACGACACACTGTAGAAAGCGCCCCCTGAATCAAATTGTTCCAATTGCACTCTATGGACAGGTATAGTCAGCATAATGTCAAATTCATCTGGTTCAGAAATCTGTGAAAAAATAATACATACACACACACACACACACACACACACACACACACACATATATATATATATATATATATATATATATATATATATATATATATATATATATATATATATATATATATATATACACACACACACAGCTCTGGAAAAAATTAAGAGACCACTGCAAAATTATCAGTTTCTCTGGTTTTACTATTTATAGGTATGTGTTTGGGTAAAATTAACATTTTTGTTTTATTCTATAAACTACTGACAACATTTCTCCCAAATTCCAAATAAAAATATTGTTATTTAGAGCATTTATTTGCAGAAAATGACAACTGGTCAAAATAACAAAAAAGATGCAGTGTTGTCAGACCTCGAATAATGCAAAGAAAATAAGTTCATATTCATTTTAAAACAACACAATACTAATGTTTTAGGAAGAGTTCAGAAATCAATATTTGGTGGAATAACCCGGATTTTCAATCACAGCTTTCATGCGTCTTGGCATGCTCTCCACCAGTCTTTCACATTGATGTTGGGTGACTTTATGCCACTCCTGGCACACAAATTCAAACAGCTCGGCTTTGTTTGATGGATTGTGACCATCCATCTTCCTCTTGATCACATTCCAGAGGTTTTCAATGGGGTTCAGGTCTGGAGATTGGGCTGGCCATGACAGGGTCTTGATCTGGTGGTCCTCCATCCACACCTTGATTGACCTGGCTGTGTGGCATGGAGCATTGTCCTGCTGGAAAAACCAATCCTCAGAGTTGGGGAACATTGTCAGAGCAGAAGGAAGCAAGTTTTCTTCCAGGACAACCTTGTACTTGGCTTGATTCTTGCGTCCTTCACAAACACAAATCTGCCCGATTCCAGCCTTGCTGAAGCACCCCCAGATCATCACCGATCCTCCACCACATTTCACAGTGGGTGCGAGACACTGTGGCTTGTAGGCCTCTCCAGGTCTCCGTCTAACCATTAGACAACCAGGTGTTGGGCAAAGCTGAAAATTGGACTCATCAGAGAAGATGACCTTACTCCAGTCCTCTACGGTCCAATTCTTATGGTCTTTTGCAAACCTCAGCCTGGCTCTTCTTTGCTTCTCATTGATGAAGGGCTTTTTTCTAGCTTTGCACGACTTCAGCCCTGCCCCTAGGAGCCTGTTTCGAACCGTCCTCGCCGTGCACTTCACCCCAGCTGCCGTTTGCCATTCTTTTTGTAGGTCACTTGATGTCATCCTACGGTTGCTGAGTGACATTCGAATGAGTTGGCGGTCATCCCGGTCAGTGGAGAGTCGTTTTCGCCCTCTGCCGGTCTGTAGCTTTGTTGTCCCCAATGTGTGCTGCTTGACCTTGTTCTTATGAACCGCCGTCTTTGAAATTTTAAGGATGCAAACAACCCGACGCTCACTGTATCCCTCTGCCAGTAAAGCCAGAATTTAACCCTTCTTTTCCTCACTCAAAACTTTCCTTTTCAACTCTTTGGGCATGGTCAATAGTTATTTTTTGATTCCAATTACTTTTGAGGTACTACTAGCACTGTTTTGCCATCCAGCTGGTCCTATTGCAAGAGGATAGTGATGACCACAGGAGTGGTTTTTATACTTTTCCTCATTAAATAAGATTTGGTTCAGGTGATCCCCTAATCAGTACCTCATTCAGTAGAATGAGGTGTGCCTGTGTTGGAATTCAACAGACACTGGAATGGAATGGCTGCCATACATCTAGAGATGCTGATTTAAGAAAAATTTGCAGTGGTGTGTGTGTGTGTGTGTGTGTGTATATGTGTATGTATGTGTGTATATATATATATATATATATATATATATATATATATATATATATATATATATATATATATATATATATAGATAGATAGATAGATAGACACACACACACACACACACACACACACTGCCTATAGTAAGTATTCACCCCCCTTGGACGTTTTCGCAGTTTGTTGTGTTACAACCTGAAATCTTGATGAATTTAAATGTTTTTTTTTCCTTTGACTTACACAACCTACAACACTTTGAAGAGGCAAGAGATTTATTGTGAAACAGTTAATGAAAATTTAAAAAAAAAAAAAACTGAAATGTCTTGGTTAGATAGGTATTCACCCCCCCTGAGTCAATACTTGGTAGAACCACATTTGGCAGCAATCACAGCTGTGAGTCTTTTGGGGTAAGTCTCTACCAGGTTTGCACATCTGGACTGTGCAATATTCACCCATTCTTCTTGGCAAAATTGTTCAAGCTCTGTCAAGTTGATCAGGGATCGTTGGTGGACAGCAATTTTCCAAGTCTTGCCACAGATTCTCAATCGGATTCAAGTCCGGGCTTTGAATGGACCACTCTAGGACATTCACTTTCTTGTTTTTAAGCCACTCCAATGTTGCTTTGGCTGTATGCTTGGGGTCATTGTCCTGCTAAAAGGTGAATCTCCGACCTAGTCTTAGGTCTTTTGCAGACTGAAGCAGGTTTTCCTCAAGGATTTGCCTGTATTTAGCTCCATCCATTTTGCCCTGTACCCTGACAAGCTTCCCAGTCCCCGACGATGAAAAGCATCCCCATAGCATGATGCTGCCACCACCATGCTTCACAGTAGGGATGGTGTTACCTGGGTGATGTGCTGTGTTGGGGTGGGTTGGGTTTGTGCCAGACATAACGCTTTGCATTTAAGCCAAATTGTTCAATTTTTGCCTTTTTTGCAAATTCCAAGCAGGATTTTACATGGGCTTTTTTCAGAAATGGCTTCCTTCTTGCCACTCTTCCATACAGGAATACCTCAGCTACTGTTGACACATGGACAGTTTCTGCCATCTCAGCCGTGGAACGCTGTAGGTCTTTCAGAGTTGTCATTGGCCTCTTGGTGGCTTCTCCGACCAATGCCCTTCTTACCAAGCTACTCAGTTTGGGAGGACGGCCTGCTCTAAGCAGATTCTGGGTGGTGCCATATACCTTCTACTTCTTAATGATTGACTTGACTGTGCTCCAAGGGATATTCAATGTTAAATGATTTAATGAATATGCTTCTTTTTGTTTTATTAAATATATTGCAATGTGTGTATTAAATTAATACAATAAAAGTATTGCATTTTCCTCAACATGTATTACTGTATTTTTTTGCAAAACTATATAACGAGATAGTGGCGCACATGTATGTAGTTGGGGGTACTGTATGATCTGGATATTCATAATCTGTCCTTCTATTAAGCACCCATATTTAATAGCTTATAAACAAAATAATGTATCAATTAGAATCCAAAAATTAACCACAAAATATATACCTTAACTTCACTTTACACAAAATACAGTATATTATGTAATTTACTGTTTAATTGTAATAACCTAACATATGTGGATATATATATATATATATATATATATATATATATATATATATATATATATATATATATATATAAAATTTAAAAGATTGTTAAACACGGTTTTAACTTAATTCCAATGTTAAGAATAATAAATACACTCACCACCCTCTCTTTCCTACACACAGATGGACTTGCATCGTTTCTTTAGAGCGATGTTTCTGCTCATGCGCCGCGGAACCGGACCGTGCTCAGAAAATAGCATTTTTCATAATAATGATATATTCTCATAATTTGCTAATGCTGCTGTTTTCTTTGAAAGGCCTTGGTCAAATGTGAAATCTACTTCAAAAGTTGTACGCATTTTTAAACATGGCGAAAACCAGCACAAACCAGTAAAATTTTTTATGCCTCCATTGACTCTCCATGGAAAAAAGCTCTCTACTTGTGTTAGGGAAAACACTACACTTTATGTAGCGGGTTACACTTACGTTCTTATGAAGCGTAAACACCCCAGTGCAGCTTCAAATCGAATTGGCAACCTCTAAACAAAGGTGCCCATAATATTAAACGTACTGTTTTATAACGTATCAGTGCATTTCATTATCTGATTTATCTGTAACGCTTTACAGTGAAGTTTTAACATGTTCACTGCGTTTAAGAATGTAATGTCAAAATATAAGTAACGTAATTCATTTGCAGAGTGAGTGTGATACCTCGAAAAAAATTAAGAACCGTATAAAACACAAGTGTGGTTGTACAGGAGTTCAAAAGGAACATTGCAGTTAAATGTGTAATCATTTGTATTTATTATAGTACGTTTGTCTGTCCGGATTTGAACCGCCGATCCTCTACAATACACTGAAGGCCGACACGATATACAGTTTCGGTAAAGGTGAAATCCTCCAGGGCTCGTTCATTACAAATGGAAGTCTATTTTGTAATGCCTACCCCATTACCATTAAAGATTGTACAGCGTTTATCGAGAGAACTCAGAGTGACTTCAAGGTAATGTTGCATTTTACCCCGTGAAAATACATTTTATTCTCTCAATATTAAAATTAGAGGGTACCTTTACTACCAGACTCAAAATCTTACCTGGAGCTAGGGTTGCCACCTGGCCCCATAATTCCAGAACACTTTGGGACGGGACATGGTTTTTAAGTTGCCCTTAAACTGAAAGCAATAAACACGTAAATTGAACACTAAGCACTTGCTTAATTTATGCTGCTTCTTAATTATCCGAATCATTGTGATAATACAAATCTTACAAAATAAAAAAAGCATCTTGAATAAACATGTGTAGGTTTATTCAAGATATTTATTTGTATTTTGTACAAAATGATATTTCAGTTCTCAATATTTAAAAGATGCTATTTATATCCTATTATTTGTAATATATAGCCCTAATTTACATTGACTCTCCCAATTAAATAGCAACACTGATCCAGTGTTCACGCTGTCTGGTGTCAGGAATAGTGAACAGCTGCTCAGTATTAATGATTTCAGTGGGAGAAGGTGATATACTATTAGAAACTATAAAGAAACTTTAAAATATATATTTTTAAAACTATTAATAAAATAAATAAATATTGATGATGTTCTTATTTATTTATTTCATTTGTTAAAAGCTATTATTGTATTGTCATGCTGCCTCAAGATAATTAATCACCAGAATCAATTTAGAAAAGGTTTAGGACTCAGTTCACATGTTGATTTCCTTCCGTTTAAAGGCAACTTCAAAATCCTGTTCTGTCTCGCAGTGTTCCGGAATTATGGGGCCAGGTGGCAACCGCACCTGGAGCGCTAGGTACACGTATTTATTTTGTCTGTTCAGTTCTAGGCTATTGTGTTGTGTGTGTGTGTATATATATATATATATATATATATATATATATATATATATATATATATATATATATATATATAAACACCTGTCTGAAGTCTATTGGTAGTTATTATAAGAAGGTTTTGTAAACCATTCACATCTTAAATGTAACTGCTTTATTGAAAACAGCATTGTTTATTGTATAATGATTTCTTGGAAGATTCAACTATCACGTACAGACATGCACAAAATCCTTTAATAATAATAATAATAACCACTTTAACCACACTGCCACTCATGAACACAACTAGCATTATACATGAAAAAAACAATTGGGACATTAAATCTATACAATAAAATTTACAGTGTTATTCCTAACTCGATAATTAAGCAACACGAAGTAGTTTTAATGTTTGACTGATGTGTCTGGGGTATGGAGAGGAGGTTATAACAATGGGCTAGAACGCCTTGAGTAAATAAATCCTTCCCGCTTTAATCAGCTCCTCAGTTCTAAAAATACGCTCCAGCTAAATGGACATCGCAGACAGCTTTCGATGATTAGTAGTAGACCTACTTAAAATACTACAGTGAACTGCAATTGAACGGCGTGGACCCAGAGACTTCTTTTTTTTTTTTTTTTTAATCGATGTAGTAGGATAGGGATAACATGTCCAGTGAGAGCGAGGAAAACGTAAACTTGAATTATTGCAATCGCAGCAGGCAGATGTCCTTTACTGATATGTTACCAAATAATTGTTATTTTTGATTAACTTACCTTGACATTCTCATAGTAACTACCAGTAGGAAGTTTTGCGATGTCTTGGAAGTATTCGCTGGATGTTTTAACGTGTTTAACAATGGAGTCAATCACATCATTAACTTTATCTGTCGCCTTAGACCTCGATTGCTTGCTGATCTTCAAGCTTTCCAAGACTCCCAACAGATCTTTGTTTCCAGAAGTGACTTTCTTAAATCCGGCACCACCCTTCTTCACGGGACCACTCGGGCTGTCGGTTGCTAATGCTCGGCAGGCCCTCTTTTCAGGACCCTCTGATCTCTTGTCCGGTCTGGTTTTCGGAGCTGGGTGACGGGTAGACTTTGGAGAAGTTCCAGTCTGTTTAGCAGTCGGCTCTTTTGGGTGCGGACGGGTTTTAGTTTCGAGACTTGCAGTCGGTTTGTGTGTGGACGGAGCAGGGTCTTTTGTTAGTGGGGTGGATGCAATCGGGCTTTTCACTCTCGGAAGAGTTCGGGGTTTTGCGCTGCTAGGAGGTGGATTTTTAGCTCGTCCGCCGTTAGACTTCGGCATCATCTTAAAATTAAATGGAACCCTATAAAGAGAAATTTGTCGGCAGCGTTTCTCCTAGTTGACTGACGAGAAGAAATGTGCCGAAAGCAAGGGACTATGCCTGTTAAATATTAACCTACGTAATTGGTCCTGTGCCAAGTGCGTTAAATTCTGAGTAAATCTGCCCCCTCCTTAGAGTTAAAAACGTGTGGCGCACAATCTTTTAGTAACCCATCGCTATGATTATTATACATTTATAATGGTAGTCGTTTGGCTCCATGGCAGATTGTGCTGCATATATCTCACTACTATAGTGTAGTACACATGATAACATTCGCTTTATTCTGATTTGGACTACCATATTAAAAATCATATCTCTCATTAAAAAAAAAAAATCCACTTTACTGCAAAATGTATTGTAGTATTGCTCACAAAACATTGAGGAACTGGCCAGTGAGAACGAAAGCAAAGAATTTTAACCTTTCATGAATACGTTTTGTATATACTGCACATTATCAGCTTTGTTTATTGCCATTTAGGGTCTATTTTCTTTCTTTTTTCTTTAATGGGGACACTATAGCCTTAAAGTATCAGAAAGGTACAATCTCCTTTAATATCGCCATGTTTTGTGTAACTTTGCTCGCAAGCTTTAGTTAGCACTGCATCACGAAAATTGTGAAATATAACACTGCAATGAAAAGTTGGACACACTGAACTCATTTACGGTAAATCCTTTTAGCGGGATTGGAATTTCCATACAGTACTTAAACTAGGTACATTTCGAAGTATGTCAGATAGTATTCATGTTTTAAATCGGCTGCTTACACTGTGTAGTCTTGAGTACTGTGATGATGTGATTTACGTTGCTGTTTCATTTGTTTAAAATGTGACGTTTTGTATTAATTACTGGAATTGTACTTTGGGCACACCCTTTGGTTTATTATTACTATTAGTTGTAGTAGTCATAGTGGTAGTATTTGTGTTTAGCCTTTTTCCTTTCACCTTGCTACAGCTACAACATTTCCCCACTAGAGAGTGCTGTGTACCCAAGTAAATAAAATGCCATGGCGGGTAGGTACTGTGAAAAGAAGTGTACTCTGTGAAGTGAAATAAAGGGTTAGTGAGAATAATACAAGACATAATATTTCACTTTGATTTGATTAGCCACATGATTGTGGCACTTACAGTATAAGACTACAATCTGCTTCTATTTTCTACAGTTTGGTTCATCAGCCCAGATAACACTATGCAACACAATTTTTGTTCCTGGGTAGTAAGTATTATTTCCTAATTGCTTATGCCTCAAAAGTATAGAAAATGGCTATTATTTCCCACAAACTTTGCTTTTGTGACCAGGACAGTGATATTTTGAAATATCATTATTTCCAATGGGAAAACGGGCAAATGTGTGTCTTTTAGTTCACATAAAGTCAGAAAAAAACAACATATGAATCCAAATTAACATGTATTTATACTAAAGTAATACAAAAATGACTACAAAAGATTTAGAAGCGAGTTTTTCAAGATTTACCATTATATTGTATTTACAGTATAATCGTAAATCTCGAAAAACTACTCACTTCTAAATCTTTTTTGTAGTCAAAAGCACCCGTTTTCCCATTGGAAATAGTGATATTTTGAAATATCACTGTCCTGGTCACAAAAGCAAAGTTTGTGGGGAATAATAGCCATTTTCTATACTTTTGAGGCATAAGCAATTAGGAAATAACACTTACTACCCAGGAACAAAAAAAAAATAAAATTGTTACACGGTGTAATAGATTTTGTGTGCGTGTGTGTAACAGGAAAAGCTTCTGAAGAGGTGAACTGTGTTTCGGGCTTATCGAAAATGAATAGCTCTCACTGTCAGATCAGTAGATAGGCAGGTTTAAATATGCAAATATTGTAGGTAGGTAATGGTTTCTAATCTAAGACAGAAACCCACCAAATTAACATATCAGAGAAGCCTGTGATGCATCGTCAATGTTCTTGTCATTTGAGAGTGGAATCATTGCTATTTATCTGGAGTAGGTATATGCACTAGAAGTTAGATTAGTGGCATAAGGCATGAGGGAACAATTTAGTCTGCATGCTCACCCATTCCATAGGATAGCCTTGCCCAGTGCTAAATAGTGTCTTCCTTTTGTGGTGTGAACTACTGACCACTGGTGGCATAGTTGGAACTAACAAAATTCTTTTAATTGCACAACTGACCAACTACAAGTTAAAAGTGCATTTAAAAAATACATGAAAACTGATATAATTTGAAACATTTTAATGTGGATTGTTGAAAGGCTCTTGTTCACAGAAATTGAATAAGGTGCACATAGTAGATGCCAATCAAATTTTAAGTGCAAAAGTGCCAGATAGCTTATTTCAACAAAATACAGAGCACATTATGGGATGTTTACATGCCCTCTCAATTATACAAGTGAAACATAACTTAACAATATTATTTCAACAAAATACAGAGCACATTATGGGATGTTTACATGCCCTCTCAATTATACAAGGGAAACATAACTTAACAATGTAGAAACATCCAATTTGTACTTAAAAAAATGTACTGCAAAATCAGGAGAATTAGTACCTGCTACTTGCAAAAACACTAAAGCACAATCTTGGGACAACTAATTGTCAACACACGTAGGTTTACGTTTTATGTTTTTAAATGGTCTCAACTTTCACTACAGACTTACTGGTCATTGTGCTGTTCCCACTGAAAAGTACAATTAAAACTAGTAACTTCAAAAATTAACTGCCACTATACAAATGTCCACAAAACATTTTTTTTTTTCCTTCTGATACTTTTACGATGCATTATAACAATTAACCAGTCTTTGACTATTGAACTTAAATTGCCAATTGAATGAAACAGTTCAGAGACCATTCTGCCATTGATTACTGAGGTGGCAGGTAATGAACACAGAATTCATTTTGCCTTTTGAGCCTTCTGGGCAGACTTTGTGATCTTCCCCGAGGTGGGAGCCTTCTTCTCCACAGCCTTGATGACTCCAACAGCCACAGTCTGCCTCATGTCACGCACAGCGAAGCGCCCTGGAAACAGTGGAAGAGAGAGAAGACAAAACAGTTAAAATTTGAAATAATACTATGAGCACAAGCCAGGCATTTACATTTTTAAAACAGGGCCATTCCTGTCATACAGTACGCTCATTGACACAACATAAAGGTACACTGTTAGAGATGTTCAAAGTATTGCCACCGTACACCTAGGTTTTAAATTAGTTCACCTTTATAACTAGAACATTTTCTCAACACCAGATCATTTTTGACAAACTATGGGATCCAAATATGGAACTCGAGATATAAAATCTGAAGTTGTCACATTTCCAGATGTGTATCAGTTAAACAACTGCTTATAACTCACCCACACATGAAGCAAGCACAGCTGACAATGCGCTCTGAGAACAGTGTAAACAAAGTGCTGTATAACACAGCAACACCCCAAAAGCTATTCTTCTAATTTCAACTAATCAGATTCCAAATGGCAGATTTGCTCACCCAGAGGAGGATAGTCAGAGAAGCTCTCAACACACATAGGTTTGCCTGGGACCATGTCAACGATGGCAGCATCACCAGATTTCAGGGACTTGGGGTTGTCTTCCAGTTTCTTGCCAGAACGACGATCAATCTTCTCCTTCAGCTCAGCGAATTTGCAGGCAATGTGAGCAGTGTGGCAATCCAGCACAGGAGCATAGCCAGCACTGATCTGACCTGGGTGGTTCAGGATGATGACCTAAAGGTTATAGAAGCGTTTACATTTTACTGAGGTCCCTGGTAGTTACATCATTTAGACATTGGATGTGAATGACCTTCATTTTTTTAATAATAAAAAATTTGAGTATTGACTCGGAAGTGATAGGTCTTTATCTGTAAACCAAAAAGTCCACAACTGGGCAGCTTTTTTAGTTCAGAAGTCAAGTTAAGGGTACTGGTGGGTTTTGACAGGAGTTTCTACAACACTGAAAATATCAACTTGGCATCTCAAATGGTTTATGAGATATTTGAATTTGAAGATCCTGCGTATTTACAAAAACATAAGCCCATCATTATAAACATTTGGACTAATTTTGAGTGATTCACAATGTAACCACTGTCACACTGCAACTGCAAAATTGCAGCACCTTGTTAAAATTTACAGGAGTAAATGACTATTGAGTATTTCTTTATGTCAAATATCTTCAGTCCATTTACTGTAAATAAAATACTTTACTGTAAACCATTTAGGCAGCCAATGTTGCACCTGTTTGAAGACAACCCCACCTGTGCAGTGAAGTTAGCAGCCTCCTGTGGAGGGTCGTTCTTGCTGTCTCCGGCAACGTTTCCACGGCGGATGTCTTTCACTGACACATTCTTGACATTGAAGCCAACATTGTCTCCAGGATTTGCCTCTGACAGAGCCTCATGGTGCATTTCAACAGATTTGACTTCAGTGGTGATGTTGACAGGAGCGAAGGTAACCACCACACCAGGTTTCAGGACACCAGTTTCAACACGGCCTACTGGCACAGTACCGATACCTTTCAAAAGGATGCAGACTTTTATTGGATCAGCAAACCACTACAAAGCGATGGAAGACTCATGAAACCAATACACTGCCATTTTTAAAAAAAGTGTGACAATATGTTTAGCAAATAGGGATGTGCTTGTGGTACATTTTTATGAACGTTTCAATGCTATGCAGTGTCAGCGTTGAAACCATATCCACACACACTCTTTTTATATGACACTAATGTATCCTGACAGCCCTGGTTAGTATTTTCCAAGCAAAGAACCCCTAAATAAGTAAATAACATTTTAACATCGCAAATACTTAACTACAAAGTAAAAAAACAAAACAAACAACAAAAAAAAACACACTCGATTTACATTTTTGATGACTTAACTTATGGGCATTAGTTGATTAAATCGGTAGATTCACCCATGCACATCTTTACTAAAGGTAACGATCTTATAGCGGCTGCCCTTATTATTTTTATCTTAGTAAATGCCTCTGTATTTGTAATGCACTATTGAGATGTACCTGCGCTGGCCCTGTGGGCACAAAGTGAAGAAACTAAACTTTTCTCGTACATTATATTATATTCAAAGAAATTTGTCACGTGACCGACAATCGTCTAGCATATGAGTCAACGTTTAACCACTTCTTTAGAGTTTATATGTTTAAAATTCCCATCTCTACCAAACAAGCCTTACCTCCAATTTTGTAGACATCCTGAAGAGGAAGACGCAGGGGTTTATCAGTGGGACGAGATGGTGGCTGGATTGCATCCAATGCTTCCAGAAGGGTAGTACCAGCAGCACTGCCATCTTTGCGGGTGACCTTCCAGCCCTTGAACCAGGTCATCTTAAATTGAAGAGGTGAGGTGAGAAATCACTTTAGATATTTCATACACAATGCCTTTATGTCACATAGAACTTACATCACTCCAGTCCTGCAACCTGTTGAGTTCAGATTACTTACGTTAGTGCTGGGCTCCAACATATTGTCACCGTTCCAGCCAGAGATTGGCACGAAAGCCACGGTGTCTGGGTTGTAGCCGATCTTCTTGATGTAAGTGCTGACTTCCTTGACAATTTCTTCGTATCTCTTCTGGTTGTAAGGTGGCTCAGTGGAGTCCATCTTGTTAACGCCGACAATCAGCTGCTTGACCCCCAGGGTGTAGGCCAGCAGTGCATGCTCGCGAGTCTGCCCGTTCTTGGAGATGCCAGCTTCAAACTCTCCAACGCCCGCGGCGACAATCAGGACGGCACAGTCAGCCTACATGTACACCAAACACGGTCACCTCCTGGGCTTTGTTTCTTTTCTGGGTTTTAGATTAAAATGCAAGTTATTACACATACCTGGGAGGTACCAGTGATCATGTTCTTGATGAAATCCCTGTGCCCCGGGGCATCAATGATGGTAACATAGTACTTGCTGGTTTCAAACTTCCACAGGGAGATGTCAATGGTGATACCACGCTCACGTTCAGCTTTCAGTTTGTCCAACACCCAGGCGTATTTAAAGGAGCCCTTGCCCATCTATACATACAGGAAGTCAGTGAAACAGACAAGCAAATTAACAGATGTCCTGCTACAAGAAGGATCTTGTCCAACGCTGCCAGAAGCAGATGGGAGTTTTAAATGCCACATATCATACTGTCATTATAACAACTTGGCACAAAATCCTTACATCTAGTATCATTATGTGCCTATTCCAAAACACAGCAGCTTCCTAATCACCAAGCAGGTGATTAACTACCTTATTATATAACCTTGCAGGCAACATTTCACGTATAATTTAAAGTTCAACTGTATTAAGCTTCCTGTGTTAAGCCCTCATTTATATGCTTGCCGATTGCTGATCCGAATGTATTTCAATACAGCCTATGTATTCTATAAATCTTTTAATGCGATACTATACCTCAGCAGCTTCCTTCTCAAATTTCTCAATAGTTCTCTTGTCAATGCCTCCGCATTTGTAGATTAGATGACCTGTAGTGGTGGACTTGCCAGAATCCACATGTCCAATAACTACAATGTTGATGTGAATCTTTTCCTTGCCCATTATGGATGTTTTAATATACTGCACAATCAAACCTAAAATAGAAAAATAAAACAAAAAAAAAAACAACTTGTTATATAAATTAGGAATATATGTCGCTCTTTTTTAAAAGAAACCTTCCAAATCAGCACTGTGACTGTAAGAACTGCGTACTGTAAAAAAATGATCTGCCAGTAATTGAATATCATAAAAACACAGGCAACAAGTTGGTTGGCATTATATTGCATCAGACAGAACTCCACCCAATCAGCAATCCATGTGGACTTCTATGCCAACCTTAATCACAATACCAGTTACACAGGCCTAAGCAGGACCAGGGAGTAAAATGTGTTTATTTGAATTACATGATCTATTTTTACACTTTAATGGCGTTAACAGCCATGAATCCTATTCTAAATTCACTATAATCTCACTCAAAGTGACATTATGACCTTGGCATCTGTGTAAGTAAAAGAAAACGTAATTGTTTTACTTATTTACTTTATTTTCTGTGTAAGAAGGATCATACTATGAACATGTTAATTAGCCCTCCATTTTGTAGAACATATCCACCACCACACATCAGCCATTACAGCAAAACATACAGATAACTTAATGAATTAGATAAAATACACATTACAACACAACACAAACATAAAATATAATTACATGGTACCGTTCTTATGCATTTTTTAAAAGGTACTTTTAAGGTTTCACGTTTTAATAAATAATTTGCTCTGTAAAAAGGAGGCGTTTCTTTAAGAAATTGCACTGAATTAAAAAAAAAAAAAAAAAAAAAGCTACGCATTATTGCGCTGACCCTTTCTTTAAACATGACCTATATGATATGTTGCTTTAACTATAAATCATCTGTTGTTATTTTTGCTTATTATCTCGGTTAATACCAAAAACCTGTGCAATTTTTTTGTTAAATGTATTTGTATTCTACAAAAAATAACCTTAGTAAACTTCAGGAGCCCCAGATACATTCAATTTTATAAATGTGCAAAGTTTATATTAAAGCTACACTAAAGCTGACAATCGACTAAGTAAAGCAAAAATACACCTTCAGGTTAAGAAATACTGTCGCTATTGATGATATAGCCGATTAGATAATAGTCACACACAAACTAAATGGTTATCCTCGGCTCCGTGAAGGACAGACGTCTGTTTCAATAGAGATGTCTCTGGGATTACACCCTCCCCCATACCCTTGCTCGTATTCCGCTCTTAACCACAGTGCAATTCACAATAACAGAATTCAGTTTTTTACAAATTGTTTAAATAAGGAAACAAACTTCCGCCAGTCTTGTAAACACCACAGCCCCATTGCTACGCCAGCTTCATTCCGCCGCACTTACCAACAGCAGACGGATGCAAAATCTCAATAATGTTAGAAAACAGATGTAGATGTTGCTAAAAATAGATCAGTTATCTCCTACCTGGCTCCGTCTCAGACTTCGTTGCAGAAAAGACACACAACGCCGCCGCTGATGCGTTTATAGCTGTTGTTGGGAGGGGGTACCGTTATTGTCGTCAGGCGACATTACGAGTCCCCGCTCTAGGCGGTTTAGGGATATTAGAGAAAGCACGACAGGCACATGAAAGGTGGCCAGTGCAAACGAGCTCACGCAACACTTTCTAAAGCTCTAAAGTGCGCTGTCCTTGCTTGGTGGTTCTGAAAGCTTTCAGACTTGAACCGACTCTAAAATTATCTCGAAATGCTATGCTACCTTATTGTAATGGTTTAATATAGATTTAACTTGAGTTTTCAAGTTAAAACAAAATTATTTATACTGGTAAAATATCTATTCATAGTACAGAAAATAAATGTAAAAAAATAAGATGTAATATTAATATAACTGATAAGGCCTTTCTGAACGACTCCTGTCTTCATCTGACTTTCGGGTCTGTAATACTAGTCAGCTAGTACAGGAACAGCTAGCTCAAATGAAAAGAAAATAGGTGTTGCTGTACATTTTTTTTGTCTTATTAAACGCTTCCCCACCAAAATATTTGAGCAATTGTTTGTTTGTGCCACTGCAATTTAGCACGTTATTAGGCTAGCCTTTCTGCTAGAAAGGACCCGTTGATTTAAGTACACATATACATTATATCAAACACGTTTATGTGGAATTGCGAAAAAGGAATGTTAATTAAAAGGCAGTCATAGTTGCCATTGCTAAGTGCTGTACAGCAGGTTACAAGTAGTTTATTCTAACAACCTGTCCTCCATCTTCACGTTCTGAAACAACTGCCCCCTCGTTCGATCTGATTCATGAAAATGCCGATCAAGGAGTAAGAAAATGAATGTTGTGGACACACAGTAGTCAGTATAATACAGACCGTGTCTTTCAGTTTTTAGCATTTATCTTATGCCAGGCCAGACACAACGATATTATAAAAGCGCTCGGCAGGGACACCGGGCTGCCACTTCAGTACATGCAAATCAATAAAGTCAAAACAAGGATCACAATTATTAAACCACATTTATTTTTGCAGGTTACAAAGCACATATAAATACTTCCCATAATTAAATTACAACCATAACATACAGAAGAGACATTGACACGAAAAAAAAAAAAAATAGAGATGGGCTTGGCAAACAAAGACCCCCCCCATCTCCTATTCTTGTGTATATTTTTCCTGTAATTCATACAACCGTGTGTTTTTTGCAGTATCACACATTTTTGCCAGAATATATCAAACCAATGCAGTGAAACCTGTATTAAAATATCAGCTGTAATTATAGAATGACCAGGTATCTGCAGTGCCCAATACAATGGACCTTCATGAACATACAATATATAACCTGGTAATAAAAGACCAGGTCTAGACAGACTGGACGGCATTCATTTACAAAGAATAAGAGCTTCATCCCCTTATTCTATCAATAGCAAATGTAAACACAAGTCAACTTGATTGTTCAACACTTTCTAGTTGACTATAGACATATGGTCTGTTTGTGCAAGGCTTGAAGACCCCTTTTGTAATGCCTTCAACTTTGGGTGTTTATTTTTTAATGATATGTGTTTTTTGTTTGTTTGTTTTTTAAACCAAAAGTTTCCAAGGCTTTAGCTACATTTGTTTTAACTTGTGGAACTCAGAGAAAAGGCACAGATTAAATCAATTTAGAAACATACATGTATTTATTTTTAATTCAAAGCTGTATTTATATATTCTCCTATTCTTATGTATATATTTACCTCTAATTCATACAACCATGTGCTTTTTTTCTGTATTCATTTAAACTAAATTGGATTTAATCCCACACAGAGAATAAAGGAAGATCTCTGACACGCTGGAGACCCTGTGGTTTATTTCGGTCACAGTCATTCATTTCATTAACATGGTGTATTTGGCATAGAAGGTGCTGTATTAATGTTCACTGTTCTTATTGTTTAGATACAAAACAGTTGTACTGACCCGTTTAATTCCTAAATTCTGCATACAAACATGGTTGTAAACCTTGATCTAAACCAACTGAAAAAAGTTCTAACCAAGGCTTTACTATTACACTTTCTTACCGCTTATTGGCACTACCAGTCTCATCACTGGCCCCATTTATCTTAGATCACTGATTGTTTATTTCCATGATTGTTTGTGCCCATTATTAAATAAAAAAAACAAAAAACAATGGATTATAAATTGCTATTGCTTCTTGCTACTCTGACATTTCCTGTGCTGTAGGTTAGATTTACTCTTTTTAATATAGTTTTATGTAAGGATGCCTTTACAGACAGAGGGGTGTTTCTTTAAGCAAGCACAAAGCAATAGCAAAACTAAGAACTAAGTAAGTTTCAAAATTTACCAGATTGCTTCAACAAAAAAATTACTTGGTACACAATCATTTAAAGATTTTAAAAATCAAAAGCTACCTTACCTTTATTCTAAATGTTTTTATAATTTAAATATTTGGAAAATAGTTTGCTTTATTTAAAAATATGTAAATTTCTTGACTAATTAAGAACTCATACAGACCTGTTTAGGCTGTACACTGAAAAACAACATCTGGCCAATTGCACCTGGAAAAAGAAAATAAAGCAGCCTGAAAGGACACAGTAGGCTGCAACAGAATTACAGCACACATATTTTGCAGCCAGGTCTCATGAGCCAAGTACAAAATACATCAGTCTGCAGATACAGTGTAGGGCTCTGAGAACTCTCAGTTTCCATGAGAGTGAAAGCCTGGGACTGCCCAGTCCTGAACAACTCCTTTACCAAATATTGTGAATATCACAGTACCAAACACATCAATAGCAGCAGAAATGTAAAAGACAGTTTGCCATTCTTCAATAGTGTTCTGCAAAAACAAAGGACATAAAAGTAAATTCGGTGCAGTAGGTATATAGGAAATGTTCATGTTCCTTTGTAATAATGGGAGTCCTTCATTTAAATATAGACTTGGTTCCATTATTACCTCGTTACACACCACTGCAATGCCATTATCAATTATGTATAAAAACACATAGCTGCATCCAACAAATGATACTTACAGAACGAGTTAGGGTTTTAGCAATAACTGGTCCCACCATTCCAGGAATAGTAGCAGCAGAGTTGGTAATTCCAAGTAAAATTCCAGCATAACTAAGAAAAAAAAATATATAAAAAAAAATATATATATATTTTCTTGTGGTTTTCTTAAATACTAAATAAACACTATATTTCAGTTATAAGGATCTTTAAAAGAAAAAAGCCTGAATTCGTTTTTCAATAATGTTGTAAACAGTAATATGTAACAATATACTAATATGCTGATGAATGTGCTGACCTAAGTTCTTTTTTTAGTGTCATAGCACATGTACAATAGTTTTTTTTTTTTGAACCACAAAATGTATCTGTTGAACAGTATTTAACAACCATCATGTTTTTAAATGCACACTTCAGCATTCTTCTGAACAATGCATGCCACTAACGAATGACAATCTGGCAATGCACTGAAAAAAAGAACTATCAAGCAGCCATTCATTCACTCAAGAGCTTGTCTGCAGCAGATCATGCACCATGAGCCATTAAAAACAGATTTTTGCTATGTTTTTGTTACTTAAGTGTTCTGCAAGTATTACCTCCAAAAACCAGTGCTGGGACGAACACAGGATTTATGTTCGGATATTCGCTCATAATTTAAATATTCGTTTGTTTTCAAAAAGTAATAAAAGCCATTATATTGCTCTGAGCGCAGGCAGAGACAGCATAGCAGCAGGGGCAGGGGGGCACTGTATTTAATGTGTTAAAGTAGAAAAGTATCAGGAGTAAAGAATATGTTGTGTAGCCCTTGTATTACCACAGTGAATTTTAAACACTTCAAATAAAACGAAAATGTGATAAATGATGTAAAATTAAGGGGGGAAAAAAATCACCGTTTTGGTTCTCGTTTATTACATTCCACATAACACAGTCGCAACAAAAAATATATATTATATAAAATCTATATAAAAATCACTACACAACATTTCCAGCAAGTTGTGTACTGTTTAAGTAAGGCATTTCTCAATGATGTGCTTGCCTTTTTTCTGTCCCATAATATTCTGACTCACAGCTTTCCACAGAGATCAGAGATATGCGTGCATGCGCATAATCTGGTTTGTTTACTTTTTGCTGTCAAAAACTTTTAAATAGAGGCTCAAGAGCTGCTGTGCTGATCCTGTTTAGCAAAAATTCCAAATTTTTAAATTCCAATTCCTTTTTAAAATCAATTCCAAGTCAAACTTGGAATTGCAATTGGAATTGATTAAAATGGAATTGGATTTGGGAACTGGTTTTAAAAAGGAACTGGAATTTAAAAAAGGGAATTGACCCCAACCTTGATTATACCAAAATAGAGTTACTGGAGATAAATTAACAATTGAAAGATTCCCCAACCCCGGCTTGCAAAACTGAAAAAGTCAAAGCGATTTGCTTACGATGGGGCGATATCCAAGTGATTGATGTTAAAGCCGGACATAGAGAACCCTCCCAGTGCAGAGGAGATGGTCAGAAAAGCTATAGCTAGGCTGTAATTACAGCCTGTATAGCCTGCAGCTACCAGAAACACAGCAGGACCAACCATTCCTGTAAAAAAAAAAAAAAGCATCTGGAAAATAAATGGCAAGAAAAATATTTGCAAATCAAATGCATCAGTCATGCGAGAGCACAGGCGATTTAAACATAAGTATGTGTGACATATTGTAGGTGTTTTTTTGTTTTTTTTTGTCGAACTGCACTTTATACTGCTGTATAACTTACCTATTGCTGTGCACAACTTACGCACTGCAACTGTGCTGTACAACCAAGTCTCCCTCATGTAATCCGCTATCTGACCACCTAAGAGCATCACCATCCAACAGCCCAAATACGGCAGTGCAGACAAAAAGCCATTCTGAAAAAAAGAAAACAACACATTGTAACTAGGCCAGCGTTTACCCACCAGTTTAAAGTAATTATAGCTACCAATCCCTCGCCTTTAAGATGTTAGCAATCATATCATTCTGAATGATTACAGGTTCTTCTGTGCTACTGTACTAGATTATTATCATTGTTCTCCACTTCTTTCTTGGACTGGAGAGATAATGTGATATTGTGACATTGATTCTATGTTGACCACTTGTTTCATGGTAAATAATGAAGCAGGCCAACAAGTTGAATAGTCACAACACCGTATGATTACTCAAATCCAGAAATAAAACAAGCCAACACGAGAAAAACCAGACAGGCTTGCAAGCAAGATGGCAGACAGATAAGATACAATGTATAATAAATCATGTATAAAATAATCAAAGCAATATTAGAACAGAACCTGGTACCATTCAGAAACTGGATGAATACACAGACACACACATACACACATACATACATACATAGTAGTATTGCAGAAGTATTCACCCCTACCAATAATGTCACATGCTGAATTACAAATAATTTATGCACAGTTCTTCAAACAAACTTTTTTTATTCAAAGCTGTACTGGTTAAACTGAACACTGTTATATGAGGTGGAGGTTAAATGTCAACAAAACTTGCAAAGAAAATGTACAAAATGAAATTTACTGGTTTCATAAGTATTCAGCCCCTTAAGTCTTTTTGGATCAGCCTCTACTAGCTTTGCACAGTAAGATAGTGAAATTTTTGCCCATTCAACACAGGGAAAATTGCTCCAGCTCCAATAAGTTTGTTGAGGATCATTGATGGACTGCAATCTTCAAGTCTCGCTATATATTTTTGATTGGATTCAAGTCAGGACTTTGACTGGGCCACTCAACATTAATTCTCTTCTTGATCAACCACTCCAGTGTGGTTCTGGCTTTGTGCTTCAGGTCGATGTCCTTCTGAAATGTGAATTTCCTCCCAATTTCAAAGGCTTGGCTGACTCAAACAGGTTTTCCTCAAGGATTCGCCTGTACTTTGCACTATCCATTCTCCCCTCTACCCTGACAAGCGTCCCAGTCCTTGCTGAAGAGAAGCAGCCCCATAACATGAAGCTGCCACCACCATGCTTGACAGCTGGGATGGTGTTAACTGGGTGATGTGCAGTGTTGGGCTTGCGCCAGACATAACGCTTGGAATTTTAATTTTTGTTTCGTCTGACCACAAAACCTTTTTCCACATGTCTGCAGTATCATCTACATGCCTTTTCACAAACTCCATATGTGCTTTAAGGTGAGGCTTTTTGAGTAATGGCTTCTTTCTCGCCACCGTCCATACAGGCCAGCTTTGTGTAGGGACAGGCTTATTGTTGATGTGTGAACACTGACTCCCATCTCAGACACAGAACTTTGCAGATCACTCAAGATCATTGTTGGTTTCAGAGTGGCATCCCAAGCCAGTTTCCTGCTTGCCCGGCTGAACTGGGTAGTGTCTGGGCGGAATGATTCATCTTCCAATTCTTAATGATGGACTTCACTGTGCTGAGAGGGATAATCAGCACCTTTGAAAGACTCTCCTGCTCTGTGCCTCTCTACCACTTTATCCCTGACTTGTTTCAAAAGCTCCTTGGTGTTCATGGTTGCTTTGTTGGATCGCTATGTGAGTTGCAGCTTGGAAGTCTTTATATATCTGAGGGAAATTATCTATAAGTTAAACCACTTTGAGTACTCACAGGCTGACACCGCTTCACAAATTTTGTGACCTTTCAAATAAATCATTTGCACCTGAGCTGACTTAGGGCTGCAGTAGCAAAGGGGTTGAATACTTATGCAACTGAGATTAATCTGTTTTTCTCTGTAAATCTTACTTATTTATATTATATATGCATTTTTTTACTTTATCAATGTGGAGTAGTTTGTGTAGATTCTACACTTTATATCCAAAACTTACTATAGAAGTCATAAAACACTGTCTACTTTTAACACAAACTCACTGTATTAAACAATTGATTGTAAGTAAGTTTCTCATTTTTAAATCCACTTTTATGTATTTTTCTCAAGCCGCAGTAAACATGTAAAATGTTCTACTTATTTGAGAATACCTGTTGTATGTTGAATCCTAGAACGGTGTCCATAAAGGTGGGTAATAAGGTAAGCAAAGTGTAAAAAGTCCAATTGTATGAAAAATGGGCCACCACAATAGCCCAAACTGGAAAAGATTTCAGCATAGACCCCCAGGGAATGTTTTTGTTTGAAGAATTTAGCTGTGGATTAAAAAAAATAGAGACATTACAGGGTCCAGGGATTGCACTGCCTTATACAGTGCTAGAATAAACATTGGAGGAAGTGGCTAATTATGCCATATCTATATCCTAATCTATATTACACAGAACTTTACTTTCCAGTGAAGTTAATCCAAGTACATTTCCATTGGGTCACTACTGCTCTTCTGCCATATATTCCTTATTAGGACTTGTCTTTTGTAATGGCTGGAAGTTGCCCTGTCCTGCTCCGTGTCTCTTCCTTTACTCTTACAGTGTATCTTCATTAGTCTCAATGATTCCACTTTGAAGACAGGCAAACTTCTGGCATGCATTCCCACACCAGGTCTAGATTACTGCAGGGATTCCCAAAAGTTCCTACACCTCCAATCCACCCCACCCCACCCCATGATAGATTAAGCACCTCGACTAAGGACCCCTGCTCCACCCAATGAATTCATGTGAAACTTTGTTATTTTTACAAAAACAAATTTGCTGCTGTATTCACCTACTTTATCTCATATCCTTGACTGCTCCGTTTTATTTTTTATTTTTTTTATTTCTCAGCCAAAGATGCATATGGTAAAGTAAAATGTTGAAATTATTATTAATAAATGCCTACCTGATCTTTCAAAGACGACACTATGTACTCCTTTTCTTGAATAGATATATTTCTGTGGGTTTCTGGCGTGTCGCTAACTAGAAATGCCCACAGAATGAACCACCCCACTCCAACTGCACCTAAAGAAGTAAAGCAAACAAAAGTGAATAACCTGCTATAGTGCAGGCACAGCCTCCAGAAGAGTAACCTGATGTCAGACTCCACTTACCGAATATGTAGAACACATACGTCCAGTCCATATAAAAGCAAATTAAACCAGATGCCGGGAGAGCAACTACCGTACCCAGTTGTGCACCTGGATTAGAGATGAGGAAAATCAAAGAGAACTGAGCTCAGTCCATCATAGTTGAGAAACGTTTGTATAAAAAAAAAAAAAAAAAAAAAGAAAAAAAAAGTGTGCATTTATCTAAATTTAGAATTGCTTTTAGATTTTTAAATGTGACAGGGATGAAAACTTGGCCTGCATGTTTAACGTTTTAGTTGAAGTAGAACTCACCTGCATATGAAATAGAAAGCAGCTTACTGCGTTCCATTGGAGGGGCCCATGCGGACCACATTGTATGCATGGCAGGAAATGTTACTCCCTAGTTGGTACAACAAAACAAACATACATTATCATGTTGTATACATTGTCGATAAACATATAGACTTACAGTATTCCTTTTCTAATGGACTAGCAAACTATTTCTTTCTCTGTGCTGTTTACACAGTAAAACCTTAACAGAAGTACAATTCCAGATCTGTGAATCTGCATCACTATCTGGCAGAAGGTTAGAACGGGTTCTTCCAACTTTATAATTAGCACAACTCGCCACTAACACTTGTAGCCACTTATTCAAGACGCTTGTCTCGTTCACTCGTATTACATCTCTTCTGGGTTTTACATCTTGGTAAAAACAGATTCATGTCTGAAGGATTTTTTTTTTGTTTTTGTAACACTGCAATAGGATCAGGAGTCTACAGTATTGTCAAAATGAGAAGCAGGTTTCAATAGAGCTTTATTTGTGTCGTTCTGGGTGTAACTACTTTTAGAGAAGGTAAAACAAGGAAGCATGCCTACTCACAGCTGCACAGGAGGAGTATGAACTGTACCAAACTGACATCAGTTAATCCCAGTTTAGTATAAACTTAAAACAACTGATGGACATTACAGCCTTACCATTCTCATTTAAACTAATATAAACAGACATTTGTAGCACACCTCTCCAATGCCTATCAAAACTCGAATTCCAATGACGTATCCAGGTCCCAGTTCTGCAGCAACTGGTGTAAGCAGTGTCAGTGTTGCTGTCCCCAGAATCCCGAGACCTAGGAACCACTTTCCTCCAAACTTTCTGGCCAGATATGCACCAGGAATCTGAGTGAATAGGTATCCATAGAAGAAAGAGCCGAGGATCCAACCTTGAGTGTCCGAATCCCAGTTATACACACTGGCCTGCCATGAAATTACAAAGACTATTTTCAAGAGTTTGATCTACACATTACGTATTATATAACAATATATTTTAATGATCAGAGCACCAGTGAATCTAAAACCAATCACCTTTATTTTTTATTTATTTATTGCTGAACAGATATACAGTATTACAGAACAAGTGAAATCTGGCATTCACTTTCATTGGGATTCCAAGTCCTGTTATCCTACAACAACATAACACTGTGCAGTTTGGTAAACTAACATCATAGACGGTCCCATTTACAGCACAGCATTATGGAGAATTACTTACTTCATTAACGTCAGACTTGGATAGGAAGCAAAACTCACAGAAGCTGACTGACCATAAATAAAGAAATGTTCACAGCACTTGTAATATGACAGCTACCAAATGTACCGGGAAACAACCATATACTGTACCAAGGATGTGCAATTCATATCGCATGGGGCAACAAGTTTTACCGTTACACTTTGCCCGTTGGACAAGTACTTCTTATTTACTTATTTTTCCTATATGTGTTCTGTTGCTAGGAAAAACATTCTGCTTATATATTTCTAGAAAGCCACACAAGTTTCTGAAAACTAAATTGTGGAAGTCTAGCACCAGCTGTACACACAGACATTTTAAGGCAAGTTTATATCTATCACTTCTGATTGGCTAGCTGTGGAACAAGCTGATCATCTCTTGGTTACAAAGAAATAGAGAGAGCCTGACAACACACAGACTAATCTTTTAAGGTATTATGTATGTATTCTGTAAATTAACAAAAGGGTAATACTGCTTCCTTAATACACAAACCTGACATTTAAAAGCAGCAATCTAGTAAACTTACAAAAAAAAAAAAAAAAAAAAACACCATATTTGCTAGGCTTGTAACAATAATAATCAAATTATTTACAGATTGAGGACCCCACAATAACAAATCGATAATATTTTAATGCAATTGAATATTCCATGAAACGTGTATAATTTACTGTCAAGAAAGTAATCTGTGTTGTTGCTTCTAAAAGTTACTGAGAATATGCGTCTGTGAACAAACAGGGTGACGATGCAGAGATCAAAAGTAACAGCTTCGCTAATGTATTTTACACATATTTTGATTTAAAACAGTCCTAACTGTAGCCATCTGTCTTGAGTGAAACTAATAATATTTAACATTACGACACTGTCACACGCCGCTGTTTCAGAAGTTTTTTTTTTTTTTTTTTTTTTTTTAACCTTTTCGTTATGAAGCAATGCACTATACGCAACCTTTTTCATTTTTGATTGTCATCTATCTAAATGCCGCTGGATCGACATATGTGATCCAATAAAACATTGCAGGGTGTACAAAATAGTTTGCCACCAGTAGGATGCAAAATTATTGTACGTGATCCGCTACAGTAATTACTGTATTTTATTTTTTTCCCCATTTTGGGCAAAATGTTCACTAGCTTAACAATATCAGTTGAGATCTCCTAGGATACTAAACCCTCCCCATATGCCCATATTTACCCATCAGTGAGGTGAGCCCAGGGTGGTTATCTGTTGCTGTTAAGTGTCAATCAATAAATCCTGTTCAGTTTTCTTTTTGAAATTGAAACAAGCTTGCAAGCAGGAACCTGGACAATACACATAACTTAAATGGATTTAAAAAGTTTAAGTGCAGGTTGAAAGTACACAAAATATACAGTTTCCATTGCAAGAAAGGGTAGGCTACCTCTAATGAACTGTTTGAAAAAATTACGATACAGTTGTATTCACTGAAGATAACGCAAATCTAAGTGGCTATGCAAATTCATGGAAAGTTTTGATTAAAATATGACAGCCAAATGTGAACTGCATCTCTGCAGCCATCGCACACTGGATACATGAATTGTAACCAACAACAAATAAAAAAAAAAAAAATTAGAGATTGAATTATTTCCATGTGAATAAGCCATAATGTTAATGTAGTTTTCAAATCTTGTTTTTTTATCTCCTTTGGACAGTGGGGTTGTTTTTTTTTTTTACATTTACCATTATGTTTACACTGGCAAAAAGCTAGTGACAGCAGGAATATGAAAATTGGAGAGTGCTATATTTAAATATTTATCAAAACGTGTCTTAAAACATTGGGATTTGTTTGAATGAGTTTTTTTTTTTTAAACCATGCTCTATAAAGTGGTCTTATTGTTACTTTAAACTGTTACTGTGAGAAGGGGTTTTTTTGTTTGTTTTTTTTTAAGCATTTTAACTCAGTGATCGATAATCGCCGTTAGAATTTGCACGATAATCTATGTCAACGTCAGGGTTCGCTTTACAAGACTAATAGTTGCGAAGGTATTAGCGGATTAGAAAAAATTGTGTTGTGTAAATTACACAATTATTTATGAGCCCCTAATTTATGGTCAAGCATGTACCTGTTGGGATGTTTAAAAAAATAAAAACCTAAAGTTTACTGTTTAGAAGCATTTCAGACTAACTTTCCCTGTAAAGAAATCTTCTGTATCTTGAAGAATTTAGTGAACCAGTTACTCTTCAAGGCTAGATCTGCCCGTGTTAATTACTGATTGATTTTGTTCACTGTTAAATAAAAGCAAAATCCTACAAGTTATATTCTTCTTTTTTGTGTGTGTTTTGTGCAACGAGGAAGGGGCAAGTACATTTATAAGAAGGGCAAGCAGATTTTTCTAGCTTTTTGTCCTTTGGACAACATGTTTTCCTGTAATATATCAAATGTATAAAATCACCTATTGGACGTGTGATTTTTTACAAGAAGACTATCTTACCTCTTCATACTTTTGACGTGACCTGTAACTATCATCTCAACTGGAGTTTTTCTTCCTGGTTGCCATAACCCTCCCCTGCCCCTGGAAGTATTAAATCAGTTTGAGATGCAAAAAAAAGTGAAATCTCTTACAGTCGTGTTGTGCTGCACACCAGGGGAATCTGAATGTGGGCACACGGAGGAACTTGAATTGCTGCTCACTTTGGTCTTCACCATCTCCACCAGGGCAACACTCAGGTTCACGCGCAATGCGTACACCATGAAGAATCCAAAAAAAGACAGTGTGGCCAGACCGTAGCGAGCTGAGCAGCATGCTGGTGCTGAAAAGACAGAACTGAAATCATCTACTGCAAGGAATTAAGAAAAACAGTACAGCAAATTGGTTCTCAAAATGTTCTGGAAATAAATGCTCTACAAATAAAACAGAAATCAGGTGTATCGTCTTTTTATGCCCCAAACTGTGTTTTTGTTACATCAACAACATTCTCCAGGAAATACCTACAGTGCTAATAATTGGAACTACAGTGAGGCCACTGCGATTCACATTATGTAAAACATAACTTAAAAAATATATATATTTATTTAAACCATATAGTACACTAAATTAAAAATTAAACTATTCTTCCAGTGACTGACACAGACATGGTGTAGAACCCCATTATTTAAGGCGGATGTTTTTCTAAATTTTATAATTGAAGCTGACACGTGTACAATTACAATTGTTGTCTGTCACGGTACTTATCTCAATCGGAATGCTTTGCCATTACTGCATCACTGTTATTAACTTTTTTTTCATATGAAAGGGCAGAACAATGGTTTCCTTCATGCAGCTTAAGTCAAATAACACACTTTTCAATCCAGGAACAGCTTAGTCACTTCCATGGAAATGCCACAGCCGCATCATTATCTATGATGGTCATGCTCCTAGATCTGATAATGATCACATGACACAGGACAAGCAGGACACAACGATATGCTCCAGTCACTCTGGGCTGCGATGTTTAAAGGCATAATATAATGTTTGGTACTTTGACATTTTGGACAGGTTGGTTTCGAATTTTTTTTTTTTTTTTTTTTTAAAAAAGCCCTTTATGCAGTTTCACCCGCTTTAAAACAAAGTTTATTGGAAACTTCTTGGTGTGAACATTTTGTGAACCAAGGTATACTATTGTCTAGGAAAGCTTGTGTATTTGAGCTGTACAGTCTTTTACTGTAAAACGGCGGTTCAAATGCATTCCTGCTGTTGTGGTTAGAAACTCACACCATTCCTGCATCCAGTCCTGTATTTCAGAGCTCCTTTTGTTTAGGCACATTACAAACTTAACCCGGTTTATAATCTGTAGGAGATATTTGGACAGCTAGTATAAGTGAAGCACACTTTATTTTAAAAGGGGTTCATTGCTCAAGCTTGTGTATCCTGGTAACGATAATTTAAATCATTTACTACTAAACTGCAGCGGTAGTAGTTCTGAAACCCAGGACAAAGACGGAAAAATAAAAACCGCGATCAAAAACACGATTTTCTGGACTTAAGAAAACAAAACAAAAAAAACACTCTGTGTAATATGCAATTTGATTTAGAATTGTTTTTAGCCTTTGGCCTGAAAATACTTCCAGAAAAACTGCAAACAGTGATGTACAACAATTTAACCAGTCCTGAAACTTGAAAAATTACTCGGAACATAAAATAATATTCTCTCACCTTTATTAACTTTAGCAAACGACCTGCTGTGCAACAATGGGTACTCATTGTCGTCGGTTTCACTGTCCGATCCAGAATACATGCTGACTGTTGACTGCAACTGTAATTCAGCTGAACCACAGGACGAGAAAACAACAACTCATTTCCTCTGACTGGAAGACACTCCAGTACCAGGAAGTGAAAACAGACACGCTGCACTTCACAAATTCACCAGTCGCGAGCACGCAACGCAGCGTTTGTGAGTGGATTTCAAAAAAAAAAAAAAAACAGGACACGCACTTGTAATGTTTGTAAATTGAGTGAACCGTATTGGGATAGTATATACACATAAAGACGTGTAACATAAACAAGTATAATCGTGGGATTGGTTTGAAACACGGCTCCAGACTCGGAATCTTACTAAAAACCGTGTTTTTAAAATACTTTTCTGTGTTTTTTTAATATTATTTTCACCAGCCCTGTCTTGCTAATCTGAAACATGTTCAATGTCATGATCCTTCACGTAAGGACCATGTATATTTATAGTAGTTAGTTTTGACAATTGAGTGGCCAAAAGGTATTTGTTACACTTAATTGTTTTGCACTCAAATTTCAGTTACCCTAAAACAAATGTTTGGTGTTCATGAAAAGAGAAAGAAAATGGAATGGAATTATCTGAAGCTGCACATTAGTTCTGCAGCCAACCGCCCGTTCAACCTTGAACCTGCCAAATTGGATTTAATTGAATGAATGTCTCTCTGACACAGACAGCCAAACTAATTTACTTGCTACCAAATGTAAACTTAGGACTTCACATGTGAAATGCATGAGAAACCAAGTAATTGGCGAGTGGAAATTAGAATAACACTTAAACAAAGTTCAGCAGTAATAAAATGCAACAGTTAAGTAGACACTATGTGCATTTTAGCAAGTAAAAGTACTTCACTTGCCACACACAATTTGATCACATGACGAATACAGAGAAATATGCACAAAAAAAAAACTCACCTTCTTTTAGTTTTGGAATAATAAAGTGTTTTTCACAAACAGAACTGTAACAGTCTTCACACAATTCAGTCATATTCTTTTTCATTTTTTTATTTGGGGGATCTCATCCAAAAACACCTGTGCTGTATTCTTTGTATCTGAGGACAGGGCAATGATCTCAAAGTTATTATAACCAGTAATACACCACTCCCTTTAAAGAAGCAGTACTTATAAGAAGTTACATGCCCTGTGAGAATCCTTTGTAAAACCACATCAAAACGTAATAAAACAGTAAAAACATAAATACTATATTACAAGCTTGGTAGGGGGGCCTACAGTATTTTGATGTAAAGGGTGCAATATAAAACATGGGAAAGTTATTCCAAGCTGACTGCACTGTAAACTCAGAAAAATAAGAATTTTATGGTACAGTGACATCAAAACCAAAATCAATTTTGCCATCAGTTTTTTTTTTTTTTTCTGTGTGTATTTGTGTGAGTATTAAAAAAAAAAAAAAAAACAAACAAAAAAAACCATTACAATTTATTCAACCACCGCCCCATTTCACTGGATATATAATTGGCCATTAGGGGGCAATCTGATCCTACTGCTGTGTTTGACTGTGTGTGTCTGAGTCTAGTGCTCATAGGCGTAATTTACACGGGCGACATGCCCCCCTCACATTGCAGGAGTACTAAAACTAGTAAGTATAGAAGTCAATGGGAAGAAAAATGGGACCGGATCCGGGATCACGAGCCGGATCATGAGATTGTGTTTTCTAAGAGGCCCTGGATCAGGAGCTGGAGCTGCATACACCTCAACTAGGAAACAACAGAAGCGTACTAGTGCCGAGTACAAAACAGAAAGAAAAAAAAAAGTAGGAGAGATATAAAGATATAGAGTTCTATATAAAGTCCCACGTGTGTGTGTGTGTGTATATATATATATATATATATATATATATATATATATATATATATATATATATATATATATATATATATAATTGACACTTGGACGCTTCTGTATGAAACTGACCAATGAGAAGTGAACATACGTGGCACCTAAAAGACATCGGCTGACAACAAGAGTGAGATCACAATAACGTTGCAGAAAAATGGCAAAGGGGTGGAGAAAGACACGTTGATGTATCCAAAACACTGGAACATTGTGTTTGCAATAATCCATATGTTAAGTACTGATGTCATCACACTGAGGTTTCTGTGTACTTGAGGCTGTGTGTTCCTGTGGTTAAAAAACGGGCTTGTAACCAGTAACAAGTAGTTCATACACCCTAATCTCGTATCTTGTAAAGCGCTTTGTGATGGTGGACCACTATGAAAGATTACTTACAGTTTGACTTTTCATTTTAAATTGAAACTGTAAACTCAAAACAGCAAAATGGCCTTTGTCCAAATAAATATAGATATCAATAAAAACTTAATACATTACCAAGAACTTGTTACACAATTATTATACCAAATTAATCAAAATACATTACGATCCAGTGACTTGCCCGATTGAGACGATATTAACCTTCTTACACCTGTTTGACGCAGGAATCAGCGTCCACTTTGAAGGGATATCTGGCAGCAATATCAGTGTGCCATGACAAAACTGACTTGGTGCTCCCTGGGGCACATTTCCTGGCAGTGCAATTTCTTAAAAGGGGGTCGGAGGCTTTGTCCACCCATGAAAAGTATGGTCCCCAAGTGAGATCTAGAACTGGTACTGTGGGCCCTTATGGGTTCCACATTTGAGCCCATGGTGTAAGCAGAACTGCGCCCTGTTTCATTAAAAGTGGCATTTTTAATAGCCATTACGTCTGCCAGACGAGTAAGTGTGTCCATCAATGACACATGTATGGCTTTCATTGGAAGTGACTGGCGGGTAACATTAAGAACAAATCTATCCTTTTTGCCAAAGGTGGTATCCTCATTCCATATTAACCAATAAGTGGTTTTGGAATCTTTCAGACCTCCCCCACACGAGTCAGAGGAGGACCGTAGACCGCACACGCTATTCCCAGTTCGGGCTCTGCGCTGTTATTTGGATAGGACGGTGTCCTGGAGACTGTCCAACCAGCTGTTTGTCTGCTACAGGTCCATCTCTAAAGGTCAGGCCCTACCGAAGCAATGTCTAGCGTACTGGGTGACAGATGCGATACGCTTCGAGTATGAACAGACGGACTCCCCGTTACCAGGGGACATTACAGCCCATTGTACCAGGGGCCAGGAAACTTCGTGGGCTTTCCTTCATGGCGCCTCTTTAGATGAGTTATGCAATGCTGCTACATGGACAAGTAGTCAGACATTTGTGCGTTTTTACCGCCTTGATGTGACAAACTGAACGAGACCCTCTCTGGGCTCTAGAGTTTTGCAGGCGGCATGCCCTTAGGTGTCACATGGGCTCTGTTGCTATCGCCGTGGGGCTGTACTGTCGGTAATCTGGAGCTGCGACAGCTTTGGTACAGCTTTCCCATTCGGTAATGGTTGTCATTCGAATTGAAAGGGAACACTGGGTTATTACCATAACCCTGGTTCCCTGAAAAGAGAATGACAACCATTACCCTTTGAGGTCGTGTTCCCAGCTGACCTCTGTTTTCGAAAGAAAATGGCGATGTGCTACTGTGAGGACGTCCCTCTTCAGCAGAAGGTGGGCGGGACTTCCCCCTCACAGCAGGGCTCTTATAGGACAGCTTTTGTATATTTGCTCAGAGATTTACGGTCAGAGAGGCTCTTCCTATTCGTTAATGGTTGTAATAACCTAACGTTCTCTGTCTGTCCGTGTCAGTCGTGCTGCGGGTGGTCTGTGTCTTCCCTGTGGTTGATCCCGTCTGTCAGTCACTGTGTGTTCCGTATGTTCCCATTGCTCCGAAGTGTGTGGCTGAGGACCAATGGGATGTGTGAGATTGGAATAAAGGGGCGGAGCTAGGGTTATAAGAGGCACTGTGACGCCTTTTTGTTTTTTGGGGTGTTCTGATTGAGATGAGAAAACCGTCGTAAGAGGTTCGATTAATTCTAAAAAGAAAAGTATTAATCTTCTTCAGCTAAAGTCAATCAGAAATAGATTATTCAGGAATCAAAATGCAAGCAGGAACAAAGCAAATCAAAGGTGATAAATCAGTGATCTCAAGTCTCAGTTGATGGTGTTCTGAGCTGGCATCAGTGAAGATGTTATTTTCTTCTGAGCTGAGCTGAGCTTGGATGGCATCGCACAGAGATGTTAATTTCTGAGCTGGCATCAGTGTAGATGATAGTTTCTGAGCTGAGCCAAGAAGTGACTTTGTACAGCACAGATATACAGCTAGAGAACCTGACCAAATTTGGTCTTATTTTCCTAGCATGATGCATGGTGTGAGACAAAGCACATTAAAAGTTACATTGGCATTTCTTCACTTTAACAATGTCTGCAGAAACAAGAAGTTACATTTAAGAACAATGAGTTTTGCTCAGTTCTGTCAGGCAGCAGAGCGCTTTACCCACGCATCACAAGGTCGAACGACAGGGCTGGTGATTGCAAACTACTGATGTGCCCCAGCTATGCACAGCTTGATTTTAAGAATTTATTAACTCCGAGTTGATTCAGAGCTCACATTAAACACAGGAAAATCACACAACGTTTACAGACAGTTTCAATGATTTCTTTACCATTTAGATGAGAAGCATAATGAAAAGGAACAACGGCTGAAAAAACAGTAAGAGCTTGTGCCATTTAACTGCAACAGTGTGTACACTGCCCCACACAAGGTGCGTCTTTACAAGCAAAAGCCTACGTGTTCCAATTGTGTGTTACTATGCGTTCTGTGACACTTAACTAAAGTTATAGCATGTCACTTTTAACAAAAGCAAATTAGAACCAGTTTTAATTGGTTTAGTTATGGTTTGTACGTAGGCTCAAAAAAGCTTATTAAGCACAAAGGTTTTATCATCCCTCCGAGGTCACAGCTGCACTCTGAGTTATGAAAAGCCAGTTACTGGGTGTATTTTGGGCCAAGTGCCATGTACCAAGCTACAAAGTCAATTCCTTAAACCCGGGGATGGCAACCTTACGTAACCAGGGGCCTCTGTTGTGGCCCACAAAACGGCTTGTGGGCCGCCACCAACAAAATTTAAATATTTTTAACTCAACTGTCAGGTTGTAATACCTACACAATACCAACGTACTTACAGAAACACACTGGGCAAAGCACAGAGTACAATTATACTGTATTTATTTTAATAAATGAAAATCTTTGAACAAAGACATTACCGCTATAACTCTGCTATTGTCTCTCCAGTCAACAATCTTAAACCACCCAGAATTCACAATGTAAAACCACACAGAATTCACAATGTAAAACCACCCAGAATTCACAATGTAAAACCACACAGAATTCACAATGTAAAACCACACAGAATTCACAATGTAAAACCACACAGAATTCAAACAGTGCTTATCTGTGCAACAGCAAAGATAAATAACTGTTTAAATGGGTTTCATTTACATTTACTAGCTGCCCGTTGTTTTTAGTGTTTCTCAAAGAAAAAAAAAAAAAAAACTCCAATGAAAAATAAGTGCGCAAATAGTATTTTGAAGGTACTTGAATTTCACCAAAAGCAGCCATAACACACAAATGCAGGTTTAATCTATTCCCATTTAACATTACATGTGGTTATTAAATTGAACATTTTGCTCCCAGCAAAAGAAAAAAAATATCTAAATTAAAACAAACAATTTATTTAATTTGGCCAGCTTCACCTCTGTGTTACTGTATAAGCATTGATTACGTACTTCCACGTGATGTTGACTGTGTGCCTTGGAACTGTTGCCTAGCAACCACTGACATCCTGCGTGCAGTGTGAGAAAATCACTTCAGCAACAACAACATAGAAGCTGGCTGTGCAAGTGCCAAGGCAGCGGATCTAATTAATGTTTTTTTAAAATGTAATACATTGATAAAGAAACACAGAGGGGCCACCACCAAACCTCAAATGGGCTGCCACTTGCCAATCTCTGCCTTACACAGTGTCTCTCCTGTTTGTTTTCTGACTGCTCCGGCTGAAATTCTACAATGTAGCTGTTTGCCACATTCATCACTCATGACAATGTATTGTTTTGAATGTTTTGTTATACTTGTCTGCAACATATTTTATTATTTCAGATAAAATAATCTTCATGTAGCCCCAGCTACAGAAACTGCCCCAGAAATTGTAATATTAAGGTGTCACAAGTTCAAACAGTCAGTATGGCTGGGGTTAAAGTCATGTCAGGACAGGAAGAGAATCACAGTGGAACATGAAGAAATCCCTTTGACCGATGCAGCAGTCTGGGGCTAGAAACAACATTCAGTCTAAGGGCAAACTGCAACCATTTCTGTCACGCTGTAAAGCACCTGACTTTGTGGTTTCCTTTGAAATTGGAATAGATTTCAACGAATGACAACCACTTTCCCCGGTGATATTCAGAAATAGTGGTGCTTTAAGCAAATGGTATATAGGCCTACTATAGTAAGTAAGCATTTTTTTCTGCTTTTACTGCTGGCAAAAGAGAGACCAGCACGTCATTATTTGACTCATTTTACATTGTGCCTCCGGCCTGTTACATCTGCAATGGACAAACTTACAA
This sequence comes from Polyodon spathula, assembly GCF_017654505.1. Taxonomy (NCBI): domain Eukaryota; kingdom Metazoa; phylum Chordata; class Actinopteri; order Acipenseriformes; family Polyodontidae; genus Polyodon; species Polyodon spathula. The sequence continues at coordinate 9,659,742 of NC_054539.1, read as the reverse complement.
AAATAACACTATCAACGTGGTTGAAAAGTAAATGTTTCTTACAAAGATAATTAAGACGGCACAACCGCATAAAAAGCTTGACATGTGAATATAGTAAGCGATGTGAAGTGGTCTGACAGCAGAAAGCAACGGCTAGTTTAACACTAGATTTGGAATATGATGGCTGCGAAGTGTCAAGTTAAACACACACAGAAACTACCAAGAATTTGAAACAAATTACAGAGAATTTGAAACAGGTCTTAAATCGCCTTACTGGTGCACACCAGATATTTTCTCACATTACAGCTGAATATACACTGTAAGCCTATATTTGAGAAAGTACCCTGGATAGTGTCACAGTGTTATTTGCCCCATAGTTGGCAGGGTGTAGTGCTGGGGGGTCGCCAGGGAGTGCCTCCCCCCCACTTCTCTTGGGCAGGGAAAGCAACGCTTCACGTGTATAATATTGAACTGTTTTTCTCGTGTTGTTAATATATGGAGATATTCATGTGTATACAATCCATACAAATAAGCAAAGAATACCCTTGAGAAACAAATAATGAAACAAGTTTGAATATAGCATGCCTGGTCTGGAACAACAGGTGTGAATAACGTGTAGGGAGAGGTGAAGGGAACCTGTGTTGACGCTGAGCTGAGGTGTCAGCATTTTACAATTGGGTGTAATAATTGGAGCAGTTCTTATTTTTCGACCCATATTTCAGAAATCAAGTAGATAAAATAAGCTAAACATTTATTTAAAAGATAAAACTCAATCGCAACAAACAAATAAAGGGTACTGTACTTGTGGCTTTAGACATCTTTTTTTTTTTTTTTTTTTTGCAAACAGATGCTCTTCTGATTCAAAACCTCACTCTCATTATTCGCTCTTAAGCGGCTGCAATAAGACAGTGAGACGAGCTGATTCTGGATCAAACCGTTCAATATACGAGAAGGGGGGGTGGGTGTTATGCATATTGTAGCGTGCACGGGGGAAGGCAGCAGCAGGGCTGATAGGTGACGTAATCACATATAAAGACATAAGCCCTATATACGCTCCTTGTAAAGGAGCTGGCTCTTTTGTACAGCGGTATCGGCACTATGCTTCAGTGCGAGAGGTCTTAGGTTCGCGCCCGCCCTCCCCCTGTGTGTGGATTGCCTCGCCCTGTGTGAGGCGCCTGCCTGCAGGAACCGGGATCGCTACTTTGGTGTCATCAGTGGGATGCAGGTACCCTGCGACGCACTCGTCGGATTGTAGCTTGGTAAGCAAGTCCAGGGCGGACTTGAGGCTGGCAGGAGAGACTGTAGCGTGTACGGGGGAAGGCAGCAGCAGGGCTGGTAGGTGACATAATCACATACAAAGACATAAGCCTGATATACGCTTCTTTCAAAGGAGCCAGCTCTTTTGTACAGTGGTATCGGTGCTGTGCTGGAGTGCAGGAGGTCTCAGGTTCGCGCCCGCCCTCTGCCTTAGTGTGGATTGCCTCGCTCTGTGTGAGGTGCCTGCCTGCGGGAACTGAGATCGCTACAATATGATTAATAAGAATAATGACAGCGTTTTAATAATCATGTATGTATTAGTATATGAAACTGGTTGTGAAAATATGCACAGTATTTATTTATATTGTAGAGAAATAGGTTAACACAGGCAGGCGCATCACAGAGGCATAGGCGCAGATGGGGTGGGCTGGGTGGGACAGGATAGGGGGGGTCAAGTCCCACCCACGCTTTCCGTCACAAACACACTTTTACGACCCCTTAAAAATATTTTTAAACGGTTTTATGATTCAGAATTGTTAACTTGTTTTGTTGTGAATGTAACGCACCAGATTCTCCACATCCTCCTTATTTTACACAATGAACTAATCTGAGCCTGTCAACTTGACACGCCTCGTTGCTTGCACACGTGTCATTGATGAAGCTGATGCGTACAATAATGTTTTTTATTTAGAAATGGAAATTCGATTTTGTTTTAGGAATCTACCTGCAAAACAAACAAACAAACATATCAATAGCGTGCAACAACTCGATGGTAGCAGTGAAAAACTGACAGAAGTTAGTGAGGTAGGATATATATATATATATATATATATATATATATATATATATATATATATATATATATATATATATATATATAAAAGGGCTAAAAAGGGCTAATCTTACACACAAATGATTTTGGGAAACTTAATGCAGCTTCTGTTATTTACCGAAAACGCTTTGATATGAGTATGTTTAATTAAGGGGACAGGTGAAAAAACGCGAAGTAAAAACAAAATTGAGATAGAAAAATGTCGGGCTTATGTCTTTGTATGTGATTACGTCACCTACCAGCCCTGCTGCTGCCTTCCCCATGCATGCTACAATAAGTTTAAAGGGACATCACGTGAACAAAAATACAACCCGAAAAGTAGTCCTATTTCTATTTTATTTCCACTGAATTTTAAAGGTCTTGGAATTAATTTTGCAGTGCACTCATACTGAAATACAAGAAATATTCTGCATTAGATACAATTTTACTATCAATACATTTCGTGCCAGTGTAAAAGGATTTAATATACAGTAGTTTCTAAAGCATTAAAGTAAAATGCTCTGCTATGTTGTTCTACGCTCTGTGTGAAAGCTGCCTTGGACAGGTATTTTATAAACCAGTTTATAGGAAATAAAAAAATGGACTGAATCTCCATTAGTGTGGGAACAAGGAAAACAGCACCACAAACTTATGGAAAAAAATACTGTAGTACTGGACCCATGCCATGGTGGCCAACGCCTTTGAAACACTTTCTTTGTTGATGGCTGAGATGACTTTCTCAGGCTGCATTACCTAAACAGAACTTGAAGCCTGATATGTTGTGATCCTGGGCTGGGGGGTGGGGTGGGGGGGATCAGTATAGTGTAAATAGTATGTGTGCATGCTAGCGGGGGTTGCATTGTGTGTGTGCATGCGTGCAGGGGTTGCATTGTGTGTGTGTGTGTGTGTGTGTGTGTGTGTGTGTGTGTGTGTGTGTGTGTGTGTGTGTGTGTGTGTGTGTGTGTGTGTGTGTGTGCGTGCGTGCAGGGGTTGCATGGTGTGTGTGTGTGCATGCGTGCAGGGGTTGCATGGTGTGTGTGTGTGCATGCGTGCAGGGGTTGCATGGTGTGTGTGTGTGTGTGTGTGTGTGCAGGGGTTGCATAGTTTATTTATGGTATCTGATTTTGACAATTTCTGGAATGTTTTTAGCATCAGGAATATTCTTGACCATGACAAAAGCTGGGGGGAACCTCATGGTCCCCAACCATGTATCTTTATAACTGCTGTACAAAGCAGTCTGAGTAGTTTTCTCAGTTATTAATAGCACATACAGTACATCCTATTACCTTTTCTTACCAGCAGGGGCCAACATTGTCCATAATGGGAGTGCATCACCTAACAGGACACAACATGTTGCACAAGCTCACAGCTGAAATGCTTAGTCTCATTGGTTTTGGTGCAAGAAAAGATAGCAATAGAATTACAGTAAAAGTCATAAAAAGTGTGGTGTAACATTTTGTCAGTATTCATTCACAAGCAATGCATGGAAATTGAAATGGTCAGTTTCTCTCCTGTAATTTAATTTAGCTTTATTACTTACAAGATTTGGAATAACACAACATTGTTTTCACTGAAAATCCCTTCCTAAGACATTGCCTTCTCAGTTTAATTACAATGCACCTTTTTGAGTATAAGGAAGAACAGATTTAAAATGGTGACAAAAGAAAGTGGGCTTTTTGGGTCGTGGTCAAGGTGTTATCCACCATCAAAGCCAAAAAACTTGTCCTTCCAAGTTGAACTTCCACAGATGCAGAACGAATTTGCAAATAAGCTATTTTGTCAGAGTTGGGTTGAAAGACAGTTTGTAATATAGTACTGCTTTAATGATAGTAATTAGGCCCACAGAACTATGGCTACTCACTGTTACTGCCACAGTGTTCAAATGCTGAGGCAAAACCACAAGGAGCTAATACCTTCATCTCTGATACTTTAGCATTTGCGATCAAGTGTTTAAAACAATGGATTATGGACCCTGCTGATAATCACCTGGTGACCAGCAAGAACTGGTACAATTCCAGGAACATCTAAGAGGCCAGTGTCTTATACAAGAGGATATATAGGTTCTGCACAGTGAAGATACAGTTCCTTCAAGAACCCTGTACCTGGAAACTCTCAATCCCAATGCACTGAGGTGTACAATACTACATATGTATGCTCTAAGACCAGCAAGAGATTTCTGCTTAACCCTATAAAAACCAGATTTTAGTTTGATTAAGTCTACACTCATGGTATAACTACAGTACGTGATTACTGGTTGACTTGTATATGCTTTAGACTGGGGGGGTGCTTCACATGCTCTGCAGAGCACACTTATGTGGATTTCCTTATGCTACTTTTGTTACAATATTCACTGTATTAGATTTTTCAAAATACTGTTTGTGAGAGACGAATAATAAAAACCATGATCTGTAGTAAACATTAATCTGCATTTTGTGCCTGGTCTTTAAGGGGTTACAGATTTGAGAAATGTTACAAGTTACATGCAAATTATTATTCAATACTTAATATTTAAAAATAACTTTTAACATTAAAAGTCTATAACCAAGGCAGTTTACCAGCAACTGCAATCATTTCTAAAAACTTTACAATAATAAAAACTTGGTATTTCCTATAAAAAAAATTTAAAAATGTCATCGTATTTACAGTCTTGAAGAATGGAACCCATCCAGAAATGCAAATGGCCTGACACACTGCATCAGGAATTTCTTCCACTTGTGGAAAATGTGGGCTACAAGCAAATAGGATATATCAGATAGTAGCAGTATAAGGCATAATATTTCATGGAGCTTGAACAGTGCTATTATTGTTCTTCTCTTAAGATACACAATCCTGTTTCCCACCACATCAGAACAGTACAACTAAACCTAATGTCGAGGGTTCTTGTTCTAGAAACAGAAAATAAAGCAATGCTTTGGTGTCCTGATACAGAATGCTTCACTCAATCCAATGTCTGTATCCCGCCAGCAAGTCACACAAACATTTAGGCAAGAAGCAAAATTAAGGCACATCTCTTAACACCTTCTACAGCCACGTTCTAAGGTCTAGTTTGTGATCCTGACACTCTGTAGCAGCCCAGGCTTTCTCATCCTAGAACCAGAATTATCCATTTTAAAGAAACGCTCTCTGGGTGCCACCAAGTGCAAAAAATCAGTTCCTAAATTAAAAAGAATTACAAAAAAAAAAAAAAAACAGCCCAAAGATATTCTCTGGCTTGCCAATACACCACCCCAATTCCTCTGCCTGCAGAAAATTGAGAATTATTTTGTGTTACGGAACAAAAGATGTAGCTTGTGCAATGCTGGCTGTGCTTGAACAGTTTGGCTCCTTGTTAGCGGAAAGTGTTGAAGTTCTCTTTATCAGGGGGGATGCATATTTTAAGGTCTGTGGGACGTCTGTAGACAAAATGGAAGGGGAGTGGTTGGGGTCTGCTGTGTATCTCGGCTTTGATTTTCTGAGGGTATGTGTCCGGAGCTAGCTGCTGGCTGGTCTCCTCCATGACAAGGAAAAGGGCGTAGGTACTGGGTTCCTGAACTTCGAACTTGTCAGCACACAGCTCGCACAGCTCCTCGGTGGTCATATACGGTTTCACCACCAGGGTCTTGGCTGTACAGCCGTTGTTTACTTCTTGGTAGGCCACCCGCAAGTAGTTCTGTGGACAGCGAAAAGAAAATGTGTGTAAGCAGAGCAGAACAGTCAACACCATTGTACTGCACACTGCATTATCTGTCTCCCGATGAGTACAAGAGTGATCTCAAAACCCAAAAATCCAGATTCATCGGGCCATGTAAAATAATACATCTTAAGAAAAAAAGGCAAAACACATGCAGCTGAAAAACAAAAATTAGATAAGAATAAATGTATCCTTAAGGCTTTGCATATCCACTTCCCACTAGGAACTGGAAGACCTGCAGCTCAATGCAAAATGCACAGCTGACTGCTTAAAAAAAAGCCTTTGTCATGGAAATCAGGGAGATACCTGGAAGTCGTCCACAGTAGGGATGCTCCGGTTGGTGGTCCTCCTGCGGTGCCACTGGTGCAGGGTGTTCCTGGTCTCAGAGCTCAGCAGCCTGGCTGCCTGCTCCTCCTGGAAGTTTTTGATCAGTGACATGGCTCCAAAGGCACTGGTCAGGTAATATCCACCTGGAAGAGAAATCACAATGGATGGGTATACAGTATATCCTTTAGAATTTTTAATAGCCACATGCAAATTCAATAGATTTCATAGCTCAAAACTTTAACTCACCCTTTATTGTTTGTAAACTTTCTCCAAAGTTTAGTGTTAACACGAAATGCACTTACAAAGGCTTCTCGTTGAAACATCTGTCCAATTTCATAACAAATACCTTTTTCATTCTATGTAAATCTTAGAACTGAGTCTTTTGAGAATTTTAAAACACAAGAATAAACTTTGTGCAATGACAGATTGGGGACAAATTGAGGGTAAAAGTTCTTGTGAATAAGGCACATGTTGGTTCCAAATGATGAACAGAAGGTAACATTGTTCCACTCGCTATTTTAGGCTATGATCGTTGTTCTGCTCTCCTCTATATTTAGGACAGCAAACTTTTCTTTATAATTCCAACAGCTGGACTGGTATTGTTACTTTATTTATTTTCTGCATTACCACTTTGCATTGTGCAACTTGTTTGGAATGTTTCTAGGAGGTTTCTGCTAAACACAAAGCAATATTGAATTTAAAATGGTGCTAAACTATTAAAAACAGGAACTGCAATCTATTTGTTTTCACATTGCTGCAGCAGGGAAGACAACAAAAAAACTTTTTTAAAATCACTATTTCTAATACTAAGGTCAGCATTCGACATCTTTCCTTCATCTTTTTCTATCAGCACCCTTTGATTCACTCCCCATCAGGAACAGACATTAAAAAAAAAAAATACTGTTTGTATTCTAGTTATAATAGAACTTTTTTCACCTACTTCTGCTTGGGAAACTAACAGAACAGTGCATACAATAGAAACACCCTACTTTTGTGGCATTGCTCTCATGGTCTGCTCAGTGACAAATCAGGTAACTAAATACCTATTAATCACCAAAAGCCATGGCTGGGCAACCTCTTTAACGAACCACAGAACAATCTACAGACAGTGCTTTTAAATAGTGCACAGTGAGGTGCATGGATTTGTATTGGGCAAGCATGAGTGTCAAATACCAATGGCTGCTATTATCAGTGTGACAACTATGGTACTTCTACAGAGAAGTCAGCTTCCTGTAACCCAGGGAGTGTTTTTTGTGACACTCATTGGAACATCCCCCAGCAGCAAAGTGGCAAATATTTCAAGAAGTCGAGCCATACTCCCAGCACCACTATGCCGTTTTTCAAGACCAATGAGTAACACGATGGGTACATTGACAGGAATAAAGTGACTTGTTATTAAGCCTGAGCTGTGATATACATCTCGTTATCTTGGTTATTGCTGCAGGGGACTCTATTGTTCTCAAGTCCCAAGTACAGTACATATTGTTCCTCGAGGAAACCTTTGATAAATGAGAGATAAAGCCCAGGAAGGTAAGGGGTTTAAATTCTGCTTAAACAATCTTCCAAGTTCCAAACATTCACAAAATGTAATAACATCTGTTCTGTCTGAAAAGACTTCCCTCAAAATCATTAAAATATGTCAATCTTCCCATGGAAAAAACAATGTCATTTCCCTTTAAGTTTGGTTGCCTGCCACTGAATAACTCACGGAGCAGTGCCATGTTACTTCATTGCAAGTTGAATGATTTAATTCAGTTTAACCATATCCCTGCTGATCCTACTTCCACTACTTACAATCAGTCTTGATATTGGTAATAACACCACAACAGTTTATAAACCACTGGAGTGCCTCAAAATGGAAGTTTACTCCATTGTTCAAGCTGACATGTCTTTGAAATGTAACTTTAAAACAAAAAAACTTTAACGTTAGTTCCTTTTGTTAATCCGACTCCCTTTTCTGGAATTATTATAATTTTTAAACAAAGAAAATATTTTTTGCATATCTACAGTATCAGTTGTAGCTTTTTACTTTTGCAGATCATGACCATGTACTTATCATACCTGGCTTTAAAAAGTAATTCATCTTTTAACCAGAACAAAGGAAGTCTGTCCCCGTTTTGATAGATAAACACTCCCAAAACTCAATGCAATTCTTTCCCATACCTTCCCCATGCAGCAGTGAGGGGTCCAGGAGCTCCATCATGTACTCAATCTCAGTGTCTAGCTCAGGCATGTCACACTGAGCCAGCACATAGGTCAACATGGGAAGGAAGTCGTCAGCTCCATACATCCTCCCTGTGAACACAAACACAATCAATGGCCCCATCCCAAACCCATTTGCACACCACCCTGTTTCTGAGAAATACACTAAAAAACACTATCGTCAAATTACCACCTTTACGGCTAAGGCTGTGTGTTTTAATTATTTCAAATTAATTATGCTGGAAAGTCAGATGCACCATCTCTGTGGTTGACTTTAATATAGTTTTACAGCTGAGTAGTTCACAGTACATAAGTATACATTTCCATAAGTGGCAAATCAATGTGTTTGCCCAGCTCCCCATCTTCCTATACTGTAAGACTGGCATCCAAGCGTGTTTTCATGACTAGCAGAGTGTTAACCCCATGTACACCTCCTTCATGCAGAAAAGAGGCAGTGGCTCCTACCTGAGTTGTTCTCCATGACTGTGTAGATGAGCTTACAGACCCCCAGCAGCAGGGTCACCTTCTTCTCAGGTGAGTACATCTTCTGCATGGTGACAAACTTCTGGCGGATCTTCTCGATGGTGCTTGAGTCCGGAGCACTCGCATCCACCCCAAGCTCCTGGGGCTTTTTCTGCTTGGCCAGCTCCAGGTTCTCCTCCAGTTGCTTCCAGGAGCCACTGGCTTTTTGGAAGTCCTTCAAGCTGGCTTCGATGTGGCTCTTCAGGGGCTTCAGGATGCACTTATGCATGGCCTTCTCCAGGACCACGTCTGCATAAAGAGGAGAAGGACATGGAATGAGGTTTACTTTCAAAGGACCAGGCATTTTATGGGCTATCACTTTTATTAATAATGCATGGTAGACTGCTGAAGTTTGAAAGCCCTACTGTTCTCCTACCTCAAATCAATCCATTCATTAATGTGTTGGAGTAGCAATCAATGGCAATTCGTTGAGTTTTTTAAAAGCACACTTTCCTCTCACCCGGAGTGCTGGCATTTTTACTGCCGTACCGAGGATGTAAACTATACCTTCTGGTATCTGGAGTCAGCAGCATTAAAGAGCAGAAGTGCTGTGACTCTCTAAAGGGGACGGAGATTGTAAACACAATATAATAATATGTCACATACATAATCCACAAAACCCATTTTCACATGCCTATGGGAGGTTTTAATGTCGAGGTCTTCACACCAAAGGGCTACTTGCAGCATGTTTTGTGAGAGGAAAATACAATGTTGCAAATTAGTAACAAAGGCATATTTTAGCTTGTTACTAGTTTTGCATCACTGGCAGTTTTATTTGTCTTGCACATTCAGTTGTGTAAATTGTTTTGTAATGACCTTGATAAATCTGTCTTCTTCTCGGTTTTCATTCTTTCTGCCACTCTTTCCAGTCCTTCCTGGCTGATTTCCAGCTGTCTGGACAAGTCTAAAGGATTTAACTAATTGAAGCATTTTTTTTTGGTTTTTCTTAAGTTTACTTAAGTGAAAGCAGCCATTGTGTCTGCCATCTGGTGCGTGTGCTGAGATCAGCGTTATTTTTATTTATGGCAGCTCCCTGTGGTATTCTGAGGGCTCAATAAGTGGTAATGTAAAATGACTATTCTGCTTTCCCTTTTGGACAATTATTTGAGGGTATGAAGAAAATAGTGTATGTGACTTCATAAACAGATAGTGGTTCTTAAAGTCAGATAACATATCTAAAAGCCGTAGTAGTGGAAACTAGACTGATACTGCTGGGAAATTAAGGAACGACAAACATCCCAGAATTACGGATCAGCGGATCGTGCTGCACGTCCTGTGTTTACCTGCTCTTATGAAACATATTTTTAAACTTACAGTAACTCAGCATTCATTATTCAAAATGTAAGTCTTTACACGATGCACTCTGTACCGCCAACAGCCCCAACATCGCACTACAAGTATTAATGACACACCCTTGAGAGCTTGTGCTTCTTTTAATGCTGAATAAACCAAACAAAATCCAATCCAATCAACAAACATACAGCATTAGAACAATCACTGTGTGTGTCTGTGTGTCTATATGTATATATATATATAAATAATTTTTTTTCTAAGTATACAGAAAGTTGGGTGACTCAGTATACTGCCAAAGGTGTCCAATGCTTTATTAGTGTTGAGGTGTAAATTTCTTTGCCATGTCTTGTACTTGCACTCATCCTCAGCCAAAGGGCAGCTAACTGTAAATCAGCAAAGTATACTTACATTATACCCTGATCAATGAAATACATTATAACCTGACCAATCAAATACGTTATACCCTGACCAATCAAATGCGTTATACCCTGACCAATCAAATGCGTTATACCCTGACCAATCAAATACATTATACCCTGACCAATCAAATACATTATACCCTGACCAATCAAATACATTATACCCTGACCAATCAAATACATTATACCCTGACCAATCAAATGTATTATACCCTGACCAATCAAATACATTATACCCTGACCAATCAAATATGTTATACCCTGACCAATCAAATATGAGACACTAAAAGGAGTATGTGCAGCTCACTGAAAACTGCTGAATGTAGACCATGCTACAATTTCCACATTTACACAATACTGTGCTCACAATGTACAAGGGAGGTCCAAAGACAAGTTACAGTACTCATCACAAACAAATGTAAGGATAAATATAATATAAACTTTACCGAAACTCAGCAATGAAAAAGCTGATATTGTTTCACTAGTGAAAGCATTTGCTAGTATTCCAGTTGTCTAGATGACCTGCAGTCTTGTTTAAAATGTCTAGGTCCACGCTCTCAGTTAAAGTGATGTGACGTAATAATCTTTTGTCTGGGATTACAAAAAGGCAAATGTTGTTGGGGTTTGGGAGAAGAGGGTTACACAATGCTGATTTACTACAGTACACTGCACAAAGACTATTTCTTTGCCTGCTCTCCTACAACACTGTTTAACTTGCTGGTTGTGGAAGAATAATGTATTACTGTGCTGAACTTGGCAGAAAGAATTCAAATTTCTTGACCCAGGATTTTCCATCCCATGAATAAATATTATGTAGGCGCACTCTGTCTAAGCAGTGGAAACTGGCAAGAACATAACTAATAAGAGACTGAAATCAAGACTTTGAAAATAAAAGTCTACTCCGAGTTTTTAATTTCTCATCAGGGAGACTGTTTAAATTTAAAATCTGTTAATATACGATTTGCGTGCATGAAACTATTCCAATTTAATAGTGTACTCTGTTGGATTCTATACGTAATGGAAGTTTATGTATGATAAGATCTGATAGGATATGATATGACAGGAGTTCAGTCCAGTGCCAATTGAGGCTGTGTCATTCTAGTGTTACAGTATGAACAACCAAGATGAAATTCAATATTACATTTACTAAAAAAAAAAAAAAAGTGATTATACTGTATAATGTAAAACAGTCAGGTACAGTTTGATACAAGTATAAACTAAACAGACCTCAGAGCATTACTTTAAAATTGCATATATATAACAGCATCCCATCTGCCTTGTTTTGTGCAAATAAACCTTGAACTGTTTTGCAACTTCTAATGCTCCAACATTAAATATTTTAGGAAAAGCTGCAGTAAGAGTTTCAAAACAATGACCTCATACCTTCATACTGTACACGAATCCCCATACATCGAAGAATAAACTAGTAACAAAACTGTATTAGCAGCTAAGGAGGGTGAAGGTCACAGAACAAAAAAAAATAAAAAAAATAAGAACCAACATAAAAGTCCTGGTTAGAAAAACATTAATAAAAATCCACCAACAAAAGTACAGGAATGGTAATCACTACAGAAGCCAGGGGCTGCAAGGTCATGAAGACCAGGTGAGGTGCAGTGTGGGAATCCAGCTTGGGCACTGCACCTGCTTGGTGCTTAGAGAACTCTGGTATCCGATTCCATCAAAATGTTTTGAAAGCTATGCTTATGCCTTTATATAGTACCAATATAGTTCATCTTTAATTTCTTTATTCTCCACTGTATTAATCGTTTTCAGAGGAAATCTAACAAATTAAGATTTAAAATTTGAAACAATTTCACACAGATCCAGCAAGAAAGGACAAGGCATATAAAACAAACATAAAAACCATTCTGCATTGTTAAGTTTTCAGTACAATTAGAAAACCATTGCTAAGCAATTGATTAAATAACTGACTTACCGATTTTTTCTTCTGGGATGAGTGACTCAATGGGTGGGTCAAGCTCCGAGCTCTGTGCCAGGTAGTTCTTCACCTGCGTCATGAACTGGCGGATGGTCTGCAGCATATCTGCTCCAGAGATGTGGCAGCCCTTGTTCTCCTGCAGAAAGCTGATGTAATCCTGCACCAGGCAGCCGAAGTAGGTGCGCTTGTCCTGCGAGATCTCGGTTATCTTCTTCACCATCCTCTTCTCGGGGGTCATGAAGGAGTTAAACACCTCGCTGACTTTCTGGAACTGGGTCTTTACGATGCGGGGCATGAAGAAGGAGCTTCTGTGCTTTTCCTTGGGCTTCAGTGGCGGGGCCATGCTCTCCGGGTCACTATCGGCCCTGTAATCGTAGCTGTTGTCATAATCCAGCGAGTCTGAGGAGGACGTTGAAAGGCTCATGTCGCTCAGTCTCTCCTGTAAGCAGGGGGCCAGACAGTTCACGCTCGCATTGTGGCTGCTTGTCAGAACTGGCTCCACACCAGGACCTCTGCCAAGGTTCCTGGCTACCACAGCCCAGAGTTTTTCAGATGAGATATCAGAGTCTCCCATTTCAGATTTTTTGTTGCCCTCGACCTCCGAGAAGCTCATGTATTTCTTAAGACGGGGTGGAGGGATTGGGGTGGCATTTTTGATGGGACCAACACCCAAGTTGTCCACCTCTATTTGTTGCTGCTTGATCCAGCTGACGGTTTCTGGCATGCTAACTTGCTTGCTGTCTTTACTGAGGGGGTGGGCTTTCCTAGGTGGCGTGGGTCTCGGTGGTCTCGAGCGGAACCAATCCGGGGAAATGGGGTCTCGGTTCTTGAGTCGTTTAAGCGAGCTGCCACTGCTGTTGCCTGCGTCCTGATGGTGCACTTCTAGGAACAGGGGGTTAACGAAGCACAAAGCCCCTTTGGTCTGGCTGCAGTCCAGCTCCGAAGGCGCACGTGTCCACAGGGAATGCAAGCCCTTGGTAGGGGGGACCTGCTGCTGCCTCTGTAGCCTGCAAACACTGTCTGAAGGCAGGGGATGAGCAGGACGAACGGGGGGTCTCTGCTGTTTGTTGTAAAGAGGAGAGTCCCAGAATTCTGTTAAAGAAAAGGAAAAGCCAGGAGAAAAATAATAATAATAATAAAAATTTAAATCAAACAGTATAAACTCTCCCAGCTCCTGACAAGTGCACACTCTCAATAGACTGTCTGAACAAGATAAGCAGCTCTGCTCTGGAGTCTCTGCACTAAACTGAAGCACAAGTGCATCTCACACCCTTACTTCTAGGGTGACTCAGGCTAGAAACAGCAGTGGGCGGACCACAAATGTCTGTGTGTGTGTGTGTGTCTGTGTGTGTCTGTGTGTGTGTGTGTGTGTGTGTGTGTGTGTGTGTGTGTGTTTTCTCTCTGGTCTCTCCTCAGCATTTTCCTGTTATGTAGAAGCAGTGAAAACTATTGAAAAAAATATTTTGAACAGCTCTTACCATGTTTTTTTCTAAACTTTTAAAAATGTTTTTAGTCATAGTGATCATCACCTATACAATAGGTCTGTATGTCGCCTGGGTTAGATATTTCCATAAAGAAAAAAAAAAAAACACATCTGCTACAGTACAAAAACATTTGTTGCAGAATTCAAATAAAAAAAAATATGTCCTGTTATATAACTTGATCTGGTAAGAAAACAAAACAGGAACCAAGATATCAGGCAACCAGAAATGTGTGCATTACAATAGCATGAAAATTCCATTCAGGAGATAAGTGGGCTTCCACTAAAATGTCTGTGTTATTCTGGGGGCAAGAAGTCACTGGGCGACAAATATTGGGTTTGCACAAAACATATGTAACACAGACATTACACTACAAGAGTAAGCATTACATAACCCTGACAATGAAGAAGGGAATACAGAATTAAAACCGAATTACTACAGGCAGTACTGCCCTTGAAGTACGAATCCATCCCTTTTCTATTTATAGCTGTATTCGCTACCAAAAATATGTATGGACTGTGAAGGTCTTGCCAGAGTCATGAAATCTGACTTGTACAGTTAACACTTCAAGTGCCACAGCTGGTCTTTATCTGTGTTCTTGGGATCACTTGTGACTGCATATCTAATTGGAAAAATGTTATAATTTGACGCCCATTGTCTTTATGGACAGCAGAGTGGGTGAAAGTTCCCAGTGTGCGGGAACAGTCACTCCTTTACAGTGCCAGTCCACATAATTAAATTAACAGCATTGTTGGACACTGTGGGATAATGCACTGGCATGTATACTGTATATGCCCTGATCCTGGCCAGGACACAACCTCATTTATGCTATTTTATCTGACATAATTGCATTGTTTGATCATAAATATATTTCCCTCAGATAACATCCTCAACAATGTAATATCCATATGACATGTGTGTCTCATAATTCCAGTAATATTGTCCTGCTCACACACATAACTGAATAGGACAACCTGCACAATGTATAGTTTATACACAATGTTTAGACAGTGATATCAAATCATATCCACTTTTGTTAAAAGCCTATATCCTTCCTGTAGCCCGCCTCCCCTAAACAATGTGTATTTATTACATTAGTAATTACCATCACCCTTTCGCTATATTAATTTTGACCAAAATCAAATGTATGACCCTGTGTGCACTGACAAGAGTCTTGAATGATTAGGATACCTCAGCAAGTGGCTCAGTACCTAATAAGGGTCATCTTTCATTTTAGGAAAGTATAGAACTATATGGGTTGACACTATAGCAATCCAGTGAGTAGTGTATATTAACTTTTAGAGAGAGAAAAAATAAATAAAAAATAAAAGGTAAAAACTGTAATAGACAGAACATAAATAAATACATAACTTAGATCAATAAATACACACAACAAAATGGTACCAAACTGTAAATTAAAAAAGCCACGTGTGTTCTCATGCCTGTACATGCCAGTACAGTCACTGCCTTCAATTATTAATGTAATAGTTAATCAATTCAGTTGCAAGTAGAAATAGTTACTATGCAATCATATATATATATATATATATATATATATATATATATAGAATCACTAGTAACACATTTGCCTGCCTGAACAAGTGTTTCAGTTGTGAACTATCCCAACAATTAAGGTAAATCCTTTTATAATTATGAACTTTCAAAGCTTTTCATTTCAGTATGGAAAGCATAGATATGTATTTAGAGTTGTCACATACGGATACATGTAAAATAAAAGTTTCACCCATAGCTAAAAACCACAAAAGTTTTTACCCAAAGTATTTCTCAAAAACACATGAAAGATTTCTTGTAATATATTTTTATACGTTTTTTTTTTCAAATAGAATTTTATGGTTTGATTTCTCACAGTAAGATACTGTATTTTTTTTTCTGCCATGTAAGCAGCTGTACCAATAAAAAAAAAAGTAACACATGTTTCGGATTTTTCAAACTATTGGCTTCAAATCATGCAACCTGATTTCACTGATTTGAATGTATTGTGTGGTTACACACCCGCCCAAAACACTCGTTTCAGGATTTAGTGATGATCTAATCCAGCAAAATGGTCCAAGGTGTTAATTTCTGCAGACATTGACTTTGGCTTCACTGCACCCCAGGAGTGCAATTAAGAAATAATTTATGAGATCCCTCACTGCTCATGATGAACTATAAAGAAAAGTGTAGCACCTCTTAGTGAGTCACTAAACTCTTAATTAACCCCATTTATACAGTGGCTTGCGAAAGTATTGACCTCCCCCCTTGGCATTTTTCCTATTTTGTTGCCTTAAAACCTGGAATTAAAATTGATTTTTATTTGGATTTCATGTAATGGACAAACACAAAATAGTCCAAATTGGTGAAGTGAAATGAAAAAAATAACTTGTTTAAAAAAATTCTAAAAAATAAATAACGGAAAAGTGGTGCGTGCATATGTATTCACCCCCTTTGCTATTAAGCCTCTAAATAAGATCTGGTGCAACCAATTACCTTCAGAAGTCACATAATTAGTTAAATAAAGTCCACCTGTGTACAATCTAAGTGTCACATGATCTGTCACATGATCTCAGTATATATACACCTGTTCTGAAATGCCCCAGAGTCTGCAACACCACTAAGCAAGGGGCACCACAAAGCAAGCGGCACCATGAAGACCAAGGAGCTCTCCAAACAGGTCAGGGACAAAGTTATGGAGAAGTACAGATCAGGATTGGGTTATAAAAAAATATCCGAAACTTTGAACATCCCACGGAGCACCATTAAAGCCATTATTAAAAAATGGAAAGAATATGGCACCACAACAAACCTGGCAAGAGAGGGCCGCCCACTAAAACTCACAGACCAGGCAAGGAGGGCATTAATCAGAGAGGCAACAAAGAGACCAAAGTTAACCCTGAAGGAGCTGCAAAGCTCCACAGCGGAGATTGGAGTATCTGTCCATAGGACCACTTTAAGCCGTACACTCCACAGAGCTGGGCTTTACGGAAGAGTGGCCAGAAAAAAGCCATTGCTTAAAGAAAAAAATAAGCAAACACGTTTGGTGTTCGCAAAAAGGCATGTGGGAGACTCCCCAAACATATGGAAGAAGGTACTCTGGTCAGATGAGACTAAAATTGAGCTTTTTGGCCATCAAGGAAAACGCTATGTCTGGCGCAAACCCAACACCTCTCATCACCCCGAGAACACCATCCCCACAGTGAAGCATGGTGTTGGCAGCATCATGCTGTGGGGATGTTTTTCATCAGCAGGGACTGGGAAACTGGTCAGAATTGAAGGAATGATTGAGGGCGCTAAATACCGGGAAATTCTTGAGGGAAACCTGTTTCAGTCTTCCAGAGATTTGAGACTGGGACGGAGGTTCACCTTCCAGCAGGACAATGACCCTAAGCGTACTGCTAAAGCAACACTCGAGTGGTTTAAGGGGAAACATTTAAATGTCTTGGAATGGCCTAGTCAAAGCCCAGACCTCAATCCAATTGAGAATCTGTGGTATGACTTAAAGATTGCTGTACACCAGCGGAACCCATCCAACTTGAAGGAGCTGGAGCAGTTTTGCCTTGAAGAATGGGCAAAAATCCCAGTGGCTAGATGTGTCAAGCTTATAGATACATACCCCAAGAGACTTGCAGCTATAATTGCTGCAAAAGGTGGCTCTGCAAAGTATTGACTTTGGGGGGGTGAATACTTATGCACGCTCAAGTTTTCTGTTTTTTTGTTTTATTTCTTGTTTGTTTCACAATAAAAAATATTGTGCATCTTCAAAGTGGTAGGCATGTTGTGTAAACCAAATGATACAAACCCCCAAAAAATCCATTTTAATTCCAGGTTGTAAGGCAACAATAGGAAAAATGCCAAGGGGGGTCAATACTTTCGCAAGCCACTGTAGATAACTGCTAATTAATGTGACTGAATCATGTAGAAATAAATCACCATTACCTGCACGTAAGATTCCTACATGCCTCCATATACCACTACCCAGAGATTCAGATGCTCTCATTAAGATAAAGCTAAAGAATGTTCCATTACAACTGGCCGAGTAGTTATCTAGATATGTAAGACTCTAAAACAACAAACTGTAGGTGCGTATGTATGAGACTGTAATTAGATTTATTTACAAAAAAAACAATCCTTAAATATATCTAGACAGTTAGTTCCTATTCGTTATATCTTAATATGAGTATTAGTTTTGCCTTTATAATTCAAGATGTTAAAACGCAGATTATACATACTTCAACACAGTACAACACTAACAAACAGATTAATTTGAATGTATACAGCTTGAAAGGTCTGAAATCTATTTTCCATTCTACAGCAAAGCAAGAAAGGTGTGCTTACCAACTCCCAGCTGAGCAATCTCTTCGAGGTCTGCCTGTGTCATCGCTGCTGCGATCGCCTCTGGTAACCTCAAGGTGAAGGGTAGGACGTCCCTTCCAAAAGAAGGAGTGGCAGTTAGTATGGTTGTCTCAGAAAGGGAAGAGCTATACATTGCCTGGCAGGATGCCATTTACTCAAAGTTGCACTGAAATGAAAAACAGCTTAGGGGAAGGGTTTTAAACTTGAGGTTTGATTGCTTTTGACTGCTTTCTGAAGATCCATGTCCAGGCAATGTGTGCCTTTTTTTTTGTTTGGTGTGTGTAAAGAGAAGAGATATAAATCAAATAGATAAAACTCTTTGTGTCTGTTTTACTTTTCTTTTTTAGTTTCCAACACAGTTAAGCTAAAAATGCATACACTTTTCCCCTCAAGCAATATAGGTCATATTTTACTTATACAGAATTATGGCAAGGGAACAAAGTTGTTGGGGTGTTCTTTTTCAGAAGGGGAATTAGTTGAATGTACAAGACCCATGGGAGGGATTGTATAATACAGTATTTGTAACACACTGGGGGTAAAAGTTTCTTTCCATTTTAGCCTTGCTTTCTAGCTGCCAGTGATGCATCAATACATTTTAGTTCAAAAGCGTTTGGAGCTGAGCTGATTAGAAAAAAAAAAATGACAAAGAGCACAACTGTGCGTGCAGTTCTGCATTCGAACAATAGCGAGCAAAAAAGATTTCATGCCTGCTTCCAGGCAGAACCTTGCTCCAAGAAAACCACAACAATTTTGCTTCCTAAGTTCTAGTCTCCTTACATCAGTGCATGTGCAGAGATAGAAACAGCTGTTTAAAACATGATTAATTGCTGTAGTAATAGTAGCGTGAATCCTATGTTAACCCACAATAGCTTTCTCAAATCTGTACCATTATCAAACAATTGGATGAAACCAAACTTGCCAATCATCATAGCCAGGCAGTGTGGGGACAGTGCTAGAATTAATGTGAAATGTTCCATAACGGATTTAAAAATAAAGCACTTATACACTTTGAATTATGTACCTCGGATTCATAATGCTTACTGTACCACTAAACCACACTGCTGAAAAAAATAAAGTAGTACTTGAAAGTATCCCTTTGCACTTGGAATGCATGGGGTTGATACCATGCTGTGGTACATTGAGAGCTAATATAAACACAAAGTGCATCTTGGGCTGGCTGACTTCATTCACATAGTTTTGTAGTTCTAATACAGGTAAATGCATAAGATCCACGTATATCACAATTCTGCATTTATATTTAAATTTTCATCACCAACTTTGTTTCTCTGTCTTACCTGCTGATGCAGTAGAAAGCAATGAGTCTAAACAAATCCGCAAAACTGATACCAGATCCTTCCAGAGAAAAGGCTACAGAAAGAAAAGCAACAAAAGAAAAAGTCAACATAAATAAATACAATTGGTATTGCAAAAGTCCAATGGAGCTCTTGCTGCAATGGAACTGACCTATTTCAGTGGAAACGAAAAGCTTGTTTTTGTAACATACAAGAAGTAAAAGGCTCCTTCATAATGAAAAACATCTGGGCAGACTGCATGTTGAGAGCAAAAATAGCACAGGTAGAGGAATTGGTAATCTGTTAGCAATGCCTGCTGGAATAAAATTAATGTTTTAAACAAAAAGTAAAACATTAACTCACACCCAAAAATAAAACACTGCTCGGCTGACAAAAAAAAAAATTAAAAAAATTAAAGAGAGCAAATTCAGTTCTAGGAGACAAGCATTGATTCTGCTAAGCTCATGTATCACAAGTACTGTACCGTACTGCTGTGGCAATGTATGCATCCCCATACCTCAAGCTTCACCTGAATGGAAAACCCTCTTAATGAGTTTAAAGTGTCAATTTTGTTTCCAGTCTGCATCCAAGTTTTGCCACACACATAGAACAATGGGGGACCGTATCACTCAGTCAACTGGAGTGTTGTGGTTTCTTTGCTGCTTTAGATTTGAAGGATTCCTGCTAATATGGTCAGTAGTAACCGCTACTAACCCTTTTATCTCATCATTCATAAAAAAAAAATTTAAAAAAACTCTTAGGTAAGCTTCTCTCTGGACATTCTGCAGGCAGAAGTTCTAAAAGAGACCAAGGCATGTGTGTTGACAATAGTCTAGCACGTCAAAGACTAGAATAATGAGCCACTCAGAATGTCCAGAAAATGGAAGTGAATGTTGTTTACAACTGGCAGTACAAGGTTAGTATCCGATATATTTTGCTATTCAGGATATGAGGTGCATAGCTATTGAATGTAAAGGATATTTAATAGCTGACAGGTCCTAAAACATGAATATTCTTTGTAATCAAGTGTTTCCCACTGCAGGATATATTGATTTATGAATCCAGTTGGGTTTTATTGCAAAACACAGTGCTGGTTGTAAGCCAAAACACAGTGTACAGACTGTGACATACTGTGTCCCAATAAAACATGTTTTAAAAAATGTGCGATCCTTGGATCAATAACTTTCCAGACAGGGGGAGGGAATAAATCTGTTATCAACTACTGGGGGCCTTTTCCTATGTCATAAGAAACAGGGTCAACTTTTACTAATCACCTGCTGAAGCTTTAATTTTGTTAACAATTTTTCAATTTCTGAAGGATATTATTTATGACAGAACATGCCTTGCAATTTTTCAGTTGCTACTTTCCTTTTGGCGAAGTACGACTATACAGTAGAGAAAGGTTTTTGGTAAGGAATTCAACAGTTTGACCACACTAGACTACAGCCACAAGTCTTGATGCACCAGCTGTGTGGTGTTAAAATACTGTAAAGGTGAGGTGTTGTTAACAAATCAATTCAGGTATGGATAGTTGAATAGATGGAGTTGTATCCAGTACGTGTTCAGTTGAGGGGGTAATATAAAGATTGGATTATTTTAAATGTTAAATGGTATCTGTAAGTTCATTCTATGGTTTCATCTACAATCTGTAGGTATCTTGTATACATGTTTAATTCCTAAACACAATCACTTTAAAACTGTTACAACAGTTGTAACAGTTCCAATTGAATACCAAACCACTAATACATTTTAAAAGTGCCATCAATACACACAACATAAGTGAATGTGCGTATGTAGCTAGTGTACTAGAGGGCATACTCACTGCACTGACTCTCCTTTATTGGGAAGTCTCTGATGGAGGGTCCGAATTCCGTGCCAAGGCACAGGGATATAACCTTCTTTTGCAGATTAGCTGATTTCCTCACCAGGAAGATCTAACAGGAGAAGGACAATGAGGTGCAACAGCTCCATCAGAACTACTGCCTGCCCATTCGTTTAGCAGAAGCTTCTGCAGGATATAATAGATCTCACTGAGTTTCCTCCACTTAAAAGTCTACACTTACTAGGTGGTACTGTGGTTATTCCACATTTTTCTGATCTTGATTACTTCAGAAGGTATACGGAACAGAAATAGTCTAAGGTGGCCCACTATGGAATGTTTACTTTAACTATCCCTTGCCTAAAGCTATGGATGACACAATCTGTCTCTGTGCTAGAGGTATGCCCAGTTGTCTTTTTTCATATCCTGTGCCAGAGGCAAGAATAGGATTTATGACAGGTAGGGGTGGAGTGATACAGGACAGGCCCTGATGATACTGCATAAAAAATCCCCTTTGTGTCTAAAAATAAATAAGAAAATTCCCTTAAAACAAGAGACGAAAACTGACAATTAGAATTGCCACCAATTCTGCAGTAAATACCAATTAATGATTTGATAATCTTCGCCTTTTACATATTTCAAATGTTTGTACATAATAAGCATATCCTGTTTTCACAGATTTTGTGTCTTTGATCCACCTGTGTATATCTGTAACACCCCTTCCTTATTTAATTTTATTTTATTTTTTTACATATTCCTGTCCTTTTATCTTAGTTTCCAAGTTATTTCTTTTCTTGTTAATTATTGTGGTTAACAGTTTACATATTTTTGGTTTCTTAAACATCCTGGGCTGGTATTTTTCCCTTGTTTAATAGCCTCTGTTAGACCTTTATATGATAATATTGTATTATAATTAACATTTTCTTCTCCTTGACTTTATGAAACTCCTTTATTTGTGCCAAAAATTCTAAAGCATAATTTTTATTAATTTTTTCAAATTCCACTAAATCTGCTTTGCATGGTCCAGTGGTTAAAGAAAAGGGCTTGTAACAAGGAAGTCCACAGTTCAAATCTCAGCTCACTCACTGACTCATTGTGTGACCCTGAGAAAGTCACTTAACCTCCTTGTGCTCTGTCTTTCGGGTGAGACGTTGTTGTAAGTGACTCTGCAGTGTATGCATTGTTCACACCCCCTAGTCTCGGTAAATCATCTTGGATAAAGGTGTCTGCTAAATAAACAAATAATATCTTCATTCTTAAGACATTATATAACTAACAGCTTGGGGTCAAGATGACCACTTTTACACAGCCACACGTTAGTGTTTAATTGATAAATTGCTTTATTAGTTCATTGGAAAAGTGTGGAATGTGGTCAGGTGGAAATTGAATTAATGAAGTCAATTTTCCCTGGCCACACCCTATAAAAGAACAAAGGACATGTTTGCTTAGAGAGGTGGTTCACTAAAGGCAGTAGGCCTAGCCTGAGTGGGAGAGCATGTAGGAGAGGTTGTTTTATAATAGTAGACACTGCCAGGAAACGGATTATGGTGTGGGTTTTGAAGAACATAAACTTAAGACAAAAGAAAGGTATTTTCAAGATATGTGTTTGGTTTTACCTGCCTTACGTTTGTTTAAAGACAAATTGTGTTAGTTAGTGCTCCAAAAAGGAGCTGGGATTTTGTTTTGGTTTTGTTGTATATAAGTGCGTAAACTACGGTAAAATATATACACTGACGCTGAGACTTTCTTGACCCACACACACAAAAGAGGCAATACAGCCCCGTGCCATATCATCTCTAAGCAAACATGTCCTTTGTTCTTTTATAGAGTGTGGCCAGGGCAAATTGACTTCAATAATTCAATTCCCACCTGACCACATTCCACACTTTTCTAATGAACAAATAAATAATAAAATGTTTAAAAATAAATAGAAATACACCAATCTCACTGATGCAAGAAGCAGGGGTGGAAACAAGACTCCTATTTAATCACAGTTTCATCCATTCCAGGTTTTACTACAAGCTTAATTAGTCACAGTGTATAGGCAACAAGCTCAGGTGTGTCTTAAACTCATAATAAAACCAGGAATAGATCAACCCGCTAAGCAATGGGATTCTTCTTTCCATCCCTGTGAAGTGTGTTAAATACTTGTCTCACCCCAGGCTGCTGTTGCTGCAGGATTCGGTGTGCCTCGTCGTCACTCAAAGTGAGCAGCAACCACACTGGATGGGCCTGGATGAGCCGATCCAGGATGCTGAGTTTCCTCTTCAGAGAGTCGTAGCCTGAGTCTCGGGCACTGTTCACAGTGTCCTTCTCCTGCTGGTACAGGCTGCTGACATGTTTTACGCTGCTGCTGCTATGAGAGATCAAGCAGAGCGTATTATAATCAGGGCTGTCTATTAGAAAAGGCAAGATCGGCATAGATTCATAACAAGCTGTAGTCCGCTCTGTCAACAAACTTGCTGTATTATTTGTTTAACGTTTGCATAACCAAAATAAAAGTTACACATAAATCAAAATGCAATATTTCAATATTGCCATGTTTTACTTTCTTGTCTGTGCTTAACTAGATAAAAGCAAGAGTCAATTCAAGATTCTGTGGAACACAACCTATATAAATATCTAAGCTTTTGGTAAAGTAGTGGAAATGACTCGGTACTATTAAAAAAACAATGCAATCATTTTATAATAAAGGAGGGAAACAGTTAGTGCCATAATTTAAAGTCAAGCACTTTTGTACACGTGTTATTTATTTAATACAAACAAGATATTAATACAATAAGTTCTGGTAAAAGCATGTGTCAAAGCAAAAGAGTTGCCTCAGGACTGTTGTTTGTAGCATTTTTACTCAAACCAGCCATGTTTATGCTAATCTGAATGTTCATAGCAAACACTTTGGAGAAAAATAACAATTTAGTCATTTCTGTCTTCCCCCTCATGTATTTCATGTAAACGCTGTTTTTATAGCTGACTCTCTGTTGATCAAGAAACACCCATTGCTCTTTCTCTTTGTGTTTTTTTTTTCCTGCTGGGCAAATATGATGCAATTTTCTGTATTGTGCAAGTCAAGCTCAGTTACCAATCCAGATAGTTCCTCTTGGGGGGGGGGGGTGGGAGTACTACAAATCATTTTCTGCGTATGTTTATGTGAGTGTGTAAGTGGGAAGCACACGCAAAAAAATGGCTGTACTGACGTATCTCCCTTTAAGTTTGTTTACTTGCAGCTTCCTTTTAATAACCTGCCATGTAGTGAACTGAAGAAATCTTAACCACATTTATGCCGCTTTTCATATGAACTGTGGCATGTGAAACCAAGAGGAGGAAATTAGTTTTTATAAATGTTAAATAGTGTATGGGAAAGGAAACAAAATGAGAATGACATGCCTTGGCAATGCTGTTTTGGAATTGACATTTAACTGAAAGCTGTACGTCACATTAACCACCTTCTGACTCAACCTTTAGACTTCAGTTTTTTTCAGGTGGAACGAGTTATTGTTTCAAGGTTTAATGATATAAAGTTTATTGCTATGCACTCAGCTATGTTTGTTTGTCTGCAACGTTTATATTTCATCATTCCCCACCCACTCCTTTTATTATTTATGTTTAACATACAGTCACGTCAGCAATAAGTTACGCTCCTTCAATGGTTTAGTGTTAGCAGAACTGAAGAATTCAACAGCAGACAAATGAAACTTGACATGCACAGAGAAACATCTGAACGCAGTAGGGATTCAAATGCATGCACATAAATTAAGGAGTGGGTAACATGTAGAAAACAGTATTAGGTCCTCTGCTATTCCTAATCTACATTAATGCTTAGATTCTGGTATAGTAAGCAAACTTGTTAAAATTGCAGACGACACAAAAATAGGTGTGGCAAACACCGTTGCAGCAGCAAAGGTCATTCAAAATTATCTAGACAAGATTCAGAACTGGGCAGACACACGGCAAATGACATTTAATACAGAAAAATGTAAGGTACTGCCCGCAAATAAAAATGTGCATTATAAATACCATATGGGAGATACTTAAATTGTAGAAGGAATCTATGAAAAAGATCTAGGAGTTTATGCTGACTCAGAAATGTCTTCATCTAGACAATGTGGAGAAGCTATAAAAAGGGCCAACAAGATGCTCGGATATATAGTGAAAAGTGTTGAATTTAAATCAAAGGATGTAATGTTAAAACTTTACAATGCATTAGTAAGACCTCATCTAGAATATTGTGTTCAGTTCTGGTCACCTTGCTACAAAAAGGATATTGCTGCTCTAGAAAGAGTGCAAAGAAGAGTGACCAGAATTATTCCGGGTTTAAAAGGCATGTCATATGCAGACAGGCTAAAATAATTGAATCTATTCAGTCTTGAACAAAGAAGACTACGCAGCGATCTGATTCAAGCATTCAAAATTCTAAAAGAATTGACAATGTCGATCCAAGGGACTTTTTCGACCTATAAAAAGAAACAAGGACCAGGAGACACAAATGGAGATTTGATAAAGGGGCATTCAGAACAGAAAATAGGAGGCACTTTTTTACACAGATAATTGTGAGGGTCTGGAATCAACTCCCCAGTAGTGTTGTTGAAACTGACACACTGGGGTCCTTCAAGAAGCTGCTTGATGAGATTCTGGGATCAACCAACTGCACCAACTGCATGCAAGTAATTCATAGACTGCTCTAAATGTACATTGTAATCTTCCTTCAAGTCCAAAGGTATCTAATCTACACTATCCCTACCTCATACTCTGGGCTCTGAATCATACAGCACATTGACGAGTGTAAGTAAAGGGAATTATTTATTTATTTATTTATTTATTTTTTACCAGTCAGTGAGATTATGATATTTAAGGTCTACATTTTAGGGTTCTCTAGATCATGGAAATGTTTTATTCCAAAACTATGGTGTATAATGTTATCCCAAATCTATCCTTTTAACACTGCTTTGATAGTACAGAAAAAGCACCATCAACTTCTGGAATATGCAACTTGAAGGAGAAGCAACAGCAACATTTTCTTTTGTACCCAAATTACAGTAGCTTTCAGGATGCAGACAGCATTCACTGTATTTTCTTAGAAAAAAGGGCGAGGTAAATAAACTGTAATGAGTTTGTATACATTGCATTGTTTTATAATTTTCAAAAGACAAAAATAAATAAATAAAAACAGCAAGTCTATTCACTTAGATTATTTAAAGATGGAGAAGCAGTGTTTGTAGGCTACTTTCAATTTGGAATTATGAAATACAGAAAGAATGTTTATTTACACCTTTCAAACCTGGCGTGATGTCTTTATCTTCTGCCCTTATTTTGGCACTGTCTGAAACACACTGTAGAAGTTATTACAGCGGGCATTTCCCCTGCAAGACTTTCTGATTAAATTTGTACGCGCAATTAGTCTGTGTCGGCATGTTTCCAGAAAGTTACATTGTCTGGAGTTCTGGGATGACTTGATAAGCAACATTCCCAGACAAGAACGGGGAAGGACCTCATTATTCTGGCAGTCTGTCCACATTCTCCAAGATCAAAGCAGAGCATGTCACTGAGGTCAGGGAACTCACAAATTGAGAGAGAAACATCTGGTTAATTACTTCAAAAGGTATACTGAACAAGAAATAGTCTATGAGGAGGCCCACTTCATTTATCCTTTACCTAAAGCTATGGATGATAAATTATGCCACGTACAAAGCAATGCTGCCCTCTATCAAACCAAAAATATATGTCCTTCGTTGTTTCTCAAAAGCATACTGTACTTTGTCTGACCACTTTGCCTTTTTGCTTCAGGTAACAGAATGTACACATTGTTTTGTTTTGCCTTGTAAGCTTATCAATCTTATCTTACCAATATTTTAAAAAGACTACCCTCTTATGAGAAATATTTGCATTTCCTGAATTAACAAACAAAAAAAAACAACACGTGTAAGATCAAAGATATACAGAATATTAAAAGATGGAGCGCTCCTAGCCAAACATAAGATCATTTACGTATAAATGGAGCAAACACTTAGATAAACAATACATGCATTATAAAATTTAAAGTCGTAAATAAAACACAAAAACAAATCCTTAAATGATAACCAGCAAGGCATTAGAATCATAACAAGCAATGAAATACCAGCTGTGATTCTTGGCAAGCCTGTAATGCTACAAAATGCTGCAAGGCTAGGCACTAACAGGACAAAACATGCAACACATTCCACAGGCTGCAGGCAACACCAAGGAAGGATTTGGGGATTATTTAACTAAGAAAGAAGCCAAAGATGCCCTCATCTCCACTGTAGCCAGATAAGTATTGTGGTAATCACACTGAAATATACTGAATCAAAAAGGAGGGGCAAGGTGTGGGGGGGTTAAACCCATGATCTTAGTCCTACTCATTCCTATCTATCTATCTCATACATAAACATACTGTAGCTGCATCTCCCTGTTCAGTCACAATAAATAAGAGAACAAAGCCAACAGCACTTGGCTTGTAGGTGCAAACACTGCTAACACCATTGAAGAAATTGTCAAGGATGGTCAAGGATCAAACAACGGCAGTTAGGAAACTACAGCAAAATCACCTGACTGCATTCACAGGCAGTTTTAAATCCAACTCGCCAACATTAAATACGGTTCAGAGTATGGAAACAGGGTTGATGTTGTCAAGAATTTTATCTCCTCTTAGTTTCCTCTTTCACCTCCTCCCCTCCTCCTGGTTGTTTGTGCGAAACCGCAGGATTTCAGAAGATTTTTTTTTTTCACTCAAAGTAATATGATTACTTCTACTCAGCAAATATTTTGCTCTTATTAAAGAAATGCTATTTTGGGCTTGAGATCATGTGCACATTTTCAGTAGCTCATATGGGAGTAAGAAAAACAAAAAGAAATAAACATGCATTTAAATTCTGCAATCTCCTCACTAGTGCATATAAAAAGCCCATGCTACCCAAGTCTACACTATTGGGGATAAGCAGTATTTAGAAATGCTACGTATTTAAGAGAAGTACAACTGCAACCATCCACAATATTCATATATAGCATTTATATTTGGAAAACAGGCCAATTGCTACAAAACAGACTCATAATTTGTGTCTCGTGTGAGTGTTGGATAATGTACGAATGTTCAGTTCATTTCTGCTGAGGCTGCCCAGAGGTTTCCTTTTCCTTAATTCACAAGTTTCATTTTGTGGTCAACAAATGCACACTTCAGCATGAAGTAGTTTCTTTCAGCACATAATCGTGCAAATGTAAAGAAATAAGGATCTACAGCACTTAATCAGGGTACTTCACTAACTGAAACCTGACTGGGGTTGACCAGGATGACTTCTCAGTAACATTCAGACATTAAGACATTCCAGCTTCAATTGACCTTGTCATAGAGCAGACAGCTGCTTATTCAGAATACGTTATTCATGGCATGTATGACATGGAATCCTCTTTTTTCTTTTAAAATCAACAGCCTGATTAGAAACTGTAATTAAACTTTTGTCATGCTCGCAAAATATCAGTATCAAATATCAATTAAACATGCTCGCAAAATATCAGTGTAAAATGACAGCTGATAACAGTTCCGGACCCGTCCCATTCAAGAACACAGTTAATAATACGTAAGTGAATTAAGTAAAGGTCTATTCAAGCCACAGGAATCCCAAGTACTGTACTGGTATTATTCTGTATAAATATGGATTTAATAACAGGGCTACCAGAGATGTATTTCAATTTAGCAGACCATTCAAACCATAGTAAAACCTTTAGCCTTGATCTTGTTTATTTATTTACTTGTGCCACGCTGGGAGGGTAAATAGCACGTCATTCTCACAGGTCAACAAATGAACCATTTTCTCAAAGCATTTTCTGCTTTTTAATTACCAAGCAAAAAGAAAAGCCTTTTGGTGACTGTTGGTGAGGGGAAAGAGCAAGGTCCGGAGTCGTCAGATTCAGCACTTATCAAATACACAGTTAAACTTTGTTGTTAATTGATACGAAAAAAAAGCTTTTATTTTACTAAGCCCATGACTTGTGCAACATCCAGCTTATCCACGGTTGTTTATTCATGTACATTTTATGCAAGGTCTAGTAGTGTATGGGGCTCTGTTTAAATTTAACCCAAATCATTATAAGCAAGCATTAACCAAAGGACTGTTTGATAATGTATATCTTAGACAGATAATTAAAATAAATATTTAATTTGTATTATTTTATTTAAGGAAGTCAGCCATTCAAGATGGACATCGTTTTTGGTACATGCCTAAAAACAGATCCATGCTGACTATCTAGAGCTGTAGCTAGCTTATAACGGCTAACACTCTTGTCTGCAGTAGCAAGAACTGCTCTAGACCTGTAGACACTGCAAAGCTCAAGTCAATAAAACCACGGGAACCAACCTGTTAGCATGTAAAAATCTTTCACGTAAATAACACGCTCCGCACCCCACAGCACACCAGCCTGTTTCCCATGCGGATGGGAAGCTGATTCTGCGTGGGTTAGGTGTCCTGCTGTTTGCCTGCAGAGATGAAATGGAAGAAATGTGACCTACCTCTGCATGTCGGCATTTTCAGGGGGCCCTGTCTGCACCATCTCCTGCTGCAGCTCTCCAATCTCCGAGGCAAAGGTATTGATCAGCTGCTTGAACACAAAGCACACAGCAATGTAATGAGCAAGGGTGCACTGGAATCAGAAGTTAGGACATTTCTAGGAACTTAGCGATTGCAAACATCCTGAGATAGTCGTCAGCAAGGACTTCCCGTTTGTTTGAAAAAAAGGGGGAAAAAAAAAACTGCAAGGCCCAGGGCTCTAATTTAAACCCTGGTATAAAAGTGGTGTGCTGCTCACCGGCTGGCTTTTATCTCCCACTGTATACAGGCATTGTAAACACTGGTTAATCACTCTAAATAATATTCAAGAAACACAAAACACTTACACTAACATGCTTCAAGCAACACAAAAGCTCCTTAACTCTAAAATGTATCCATACCACTTGAATATAACCTTAATAGCTTAGCAAGGAGTTGAATGTGTTTTTTTTTATTAATTTGCAAAGTGTAAGTGTTGACTCGTGTGGTTCTAAGATGCTAGGTAAATGTGAATGTGTATAAATGATAACACATAGAAGCCACCCTCTTAAACTGTAATTGATGTGTAATGTTAAGCCAGAAAAGCTTTCCAGCTGTTGTTCTCCATCAGTCCAAACAGAAAGCTGTTTTCTGTTTATTTTATTCACCGGTATGAATTTACTGTTAAACATTTCCTTGACAAACAGTCCTGGTTATAGCAGCAGATGCAAAGTAAACCTTATTCATATACAGTATCATCACTGCATGCCCCATGGAACACTGAACCGACATAGAAAAGAGGAAAAAAAACTTTAGCACTATGTTTACTACACTTTATCAATGCCAGAAATAAACTTTTGTTGGTTCAACATACTGGAACTGGTAAATCTAGCTTTCCTTTATGTATTTTCAAACAATCTTTATAAATATGAATCTGGATTATTAATGTTAGTTCTTTGTCAGTAAGCACCAAAGCTTCCAGGTCTCGTTCCATTGTTGAGTTAAGGTCATTACACCCACAAAAATGTACACTTTGAACAACTCAGACAATCTGCCAGCCAGTTATTTATTTAAACAGGTGGTCCCATTTAAAATCTGACAGAAAAAAGGTCTAGACAGGTTTTCTTTTTTTTTTTTTTTAGCACTGTATTTCTAAGGACTTTTCTCTGATTAATCACCTTCCTCATTATACAGTTCTGAGAACAAGGTATAAAAGATTTCTAACAATAATAATAATTAGTCATGTGTTTTGCGGGACCCATCTTTGGTTCTTTATAAATAGGGTTCTTAACATTCAAAGTACTGGTGCAGTTAACTATCACAAAGGGGTTTTCCATCAGACAATTCACACCCTGGAGCCCACCATTGCTCTGCCTACAGCCTACTTTAGACAGTGTCAGACAAACTGCACACTTCTATATACAGCTCCAAACTGATTAGGTCATATTTCAGCTTGTGTTCCTCATACATGTATGTTAAACAGTAATTGACATTGTAAGCAGTTAATTACATGACTATACCCTTGTACAGTTATGTAATTAAACCACTGTATTCATGCAGCCTTCAAAGTGATTTTGCTGCTACATTCCTGTGTTATATGTCTACTCTCAGTGTTTTACAATGTTGTTGTAGTACTGGCAGCACATCGTAGGTGGCAGCGGTTATCTGTAATTTTGGGGAGAAACAGTTTCACAATGAGAACTCCACAGCTTATCCTTAACAAATGTTTCCCATAGTAAAATCATAGCAGAGTGTAACAAGAAGAAAGCGTCTAATGGTTCTTTTTTTAACCATCATACTACATTGTCAGAATTATTATTATTATTATTATTATTATTATTATTATTATTATTATTATTCAGGTCAATTTTTATTTTATTTTATGTATTCATGTTGTACCCAGTGTTTGTTGGAAAGAAGAGCAAAGCATTTTGGCATATTTGCTACCTGTACATCCCAATGGTGTACATGTTTATATCTGAACCCTCAAATGAGAACATCTTATGTCTGTGGCTAGATGAAGGACTTCAGCTTGATACAGTACTATACACAAGCTGCCTTTGCCAATACACGTGACAGCCCAAAACACCCGATCTGCGATCGAAGTTTGTAAACTACATGGTGTCACATGCTTCTATCATTACTTCAGTGAAGCTGGAGTCATAACACGTACGTGCACAGGTATTTATTATGAAGATATGTCATCAGAGATCAATGCACATAGGTAGGGTGCTTGCCAGTAAAGGCTTAGGTGGATTACGCTAATTAGGCAATCACTGTAATCTGGGAAAAAAATACATTTGCATTAATACTTGACATTTCCTGGAACCAGAGGGCAGTTCTGTGTTATCTAATATTGTGGTCCTGATTAGGAGATCTTATTTCTATCATGATATTCGGGATATTTTTACAGCTACTACCCTGTGTTTAATGAATATGTGGATGGGATAGTTAGAGTGTGGAGGGATAATTAGAGCAGCTCTATATATTACAGCTGCGGAAAACTAAGGGGAGAGAGTGTTATAAAACCACATTGCAAGACAAGTTTCAGTTAGCAGAGCATGCTACAAGCAGCCAAAAGCTGATTTCCTCTGGGTTAATAATAATGATGATTATAATATAAAGTGTGTATAGTTTTTCAAAAGTTATTAAACTAGAAAAAAAAAACAAATCTAATTTTTTTTATACTTGAATGTTTTCTTGAGGAACTGTGACAAAGTGCCCGTCCCTGTGTATATTATCTGTTATATGTTGCGTGTGGTGTGTTAAATGTTGGTGTATAGGCATTGGTACACGGGATATAAACGGGTCTGTGTTTCACAAGTGTTTAAAATGTATATTTGTATTTAGGTAATATTTAAGTAATAATATGTGAGCACGGGGAATTGTACTTTATTAATTCACGTGCAGTTGTACCGAGACTCCAATTGAAGGACTGATTAGCAATCGAGTCTTGCACAGCTGTATAAAAGCAGCATGTTTTCACTGACTCGGGGTTGGGTGTTTGGTGAGTGGAGAACGGGATTGGAGACAGGTAAAGAGAATAATAATAATAATAATAATCGTAAAATATCTGCTCACTGTGTTTTGTTTAGTCCGTTTTGTTTGTCCGTTTATTTTGGCAACTGTGCCGTGTCCTTGTGTTTCTGTTTGTTACCACCGTTTATTTTCTGTTCTATTTATTTATTAAATGCTGAGCGAAAGCATTCGCTCAGCTCCACCAAACTCCACCTCTCTCTCTGTTTATTTTCCTGTTTCTGGTCTGACGCCACCCACTGTGGCCGTCTTTGTGACAGGAACACTAAGTGATCTCCGGTTAGCTGCTGGCACGTTTCACAGAAACACCCTGAACAAAATGATTGGCTGGTGAGGCTGCTGGAGTACATGCTAATAAATACTTCTCTAATTATTCATGTAGACATGATTAAATGTATTCTTACTGTATGTTAACAGATCAATTTACTTTAATAAAAACATTGTATCAATACAGGGGTCACTATCGATAATCGTATCGCCAAGAAAAATATCACGGTACCATTATATTTTGGAGAGCATTGAAACAAATGGGTTGAAGTGAAGAAATAATGCATAGTGGTAGACAGCCTTTTAATGTTGTTTTGCATTTCGCATGATGAATATTTTGAATGCCATTTTTGCAATACTTGTTACTCATGCAATATTGCATAATAGCCCTTAAATAGTACAGATTTTAGAGGCCTTGGAATCACTTAGGGACAGCTGGAGTGAGCTGTCATGCCTGGGGGTTGAAGGTGTGGCTGGTTTATGTTTCTCTTCTGAACGTTAAAAGGTACAAATCAGATTTAATATCTTTTTTTTTTTACCAATTTTTTTTTTCCACCAGACCACATCTTTACAATTGGCATGGAACAGAAACACAAAATATGTTTACTAATGTTTGTTCATCTTTTATACAGTAATATTAATACAGTTTGGGTTTATGAATCAATTCACACATTTGGTGCCACTATCAAATTAGGCCATGTGTACTTTTTTTGTTAGGTGCAAATGAGCATGCTGTTTAGTATTATAAAATGTGTTGGGTTAGCACAGATTTCTGATTGGCTGAACAAGATTCCAGGCAGTGCAACAGTGTACAGTGTCTTCTGGAATGGGCCATTTTATAAAGAAACATGATGGGCTTCATTCTGAAATTATCCCACAGCTTTGTCTTGTGTGTGACGTATTGTATAAATAATTTTTAGTGCTAATGTCATGACATGTACTATAATATTCAATAAGTAAGCTTTTTTATATGCGTTTGTTTGTTGACTATTTCTTATCTCTTTCAAAATCATTCAATGCAACTTTAACATTATTTGAGACACAAACTGTATATTTGAAAGCATGGTCTGACAAAGAAGTATAGGATAAAAAAAAAGTCTTACAAGAGCCCCAGTATAATACTCTACTGTTACTGTAACTCTGTATATTTCTTGGAAGTTGCTGAGAAGCAAGAATTACAAAGCACCATTGTCTTATAAGGACCTCTTAGATCTGCAGGAAATAATCTGAATGAAACAGTCATGTGAAAGTTTACAAACATTACAAATTCAAAACTGAGTCGCCTGCCCATGGCACTTATCAAATAATCTCCCCTCGTCTGAGAGGTAACAGCTGTCCCTGAAGTATAAATCAGACTGGTTTGTTTGGTTATTTTCTTTTTTGTAGACCTTAAAGTTAAAATTGTATAAAGATCACAGTTAACCGCTTATCCAATATCTCCATTCTCCACCCCTCACAGAAGATTCTCAAACACCAACAATGTAGTGACATGAAACTACCACGTGCAGAGTGTTATCTTCGATAAATTTCACTGTTATGCTACACTAGTTGCGAGGACATGCATTTAACAAAAGAAAAGAAATTAAGAAATAGACTTTCTTTAATTTGTATTCATTGCTTTTTGCTATTTTAAAAAAGTCACTGGTTTGTAGATTATTAAAATAAACCCAATAATGAACGTTTTTCTACCGTGGTGTGATCTACTCAAACAAGACAGGCCTCATGAATAACAAGTTACTGTAAGTACCATGACATAGATATATATATATATAAGAACTCAAAACTCCTGTTGTGTCTCCAGAACAAAGGGATTAACTGGCTTCCACAAGCAAAGCACATTCCAGTCTGCTTACTAAAATTGTGGCAGAAAAAAAAAAAAAAAACTCTTTGCAATGAAGAGTGTAACAAAGCAAAGCCCTGTTTAAAAGTTGTTAGAAATAAAACAAAATAAAAAAATAAATGAACACTCTTATAAGAAAAGATTCAGAACCGCTCCAGGTTTGTTGCCCAGGTTTAGTCTGCAGGTGGCAGAACAAAAATAAATAAATACAAAAATATAAATCTGAAAAGTGAACCAAAGATTCACATCCGGAGGTCAGGGAGTCTCTAAATGGGGTCGACTAAGTCAGGTCTAATACAGCTATGGCTAAAAGTTTAGCATCATCCTATAGAATTAACTAATTATGCTTCATAAAGTAGAATAAAACCTGCTGAATAATGTTACCTTAACATATTTAATTACATACCGCTTTGTAGTTTTCCATATACTTAATGAAAAACTGACAATTGAAAAATGTGACATTTCAAAATCTAACACAAAAATACTGTACTACTATTATGGCTTCCGGTAGACATTTGCAATATCATTTTGTAGTTTCTTTCATTACATGATGTTAAATAAAAGATCTAAAATTATGTTCATATAGTTTTTTTTTTTTTTTTTGATGTCTCAATCCTAGAATTCTAGGTGATGAAAAACTTTTGGCCATATCTGTAGAAGGTCCCTTAGACATGCCGGGAGTTTAGTAAAATTATCCATGGTTAGAAAAAAAATCACATTATGACCAATCCCATTGCACCTGTTGGGATAAAGATTGGCCCAGCCAGCTGTATAGACTTAGCATGCAATATGTGATCCCACCAGTTATTGTGAAAACAGGCAGAGTGAAACAAGGCACGGGATCTGGTATTAACACCTCTGTATAGACCACTGTTTAACCTAAACAAACTCTCAGCAAACCCTCAGTTATGTCTAGCTGTTTAAAATAAATTAAATATGTATTTTTATATTGCAGGACAGCTAAAACAGCTGTGCATTAAGTTGTTTTAACAAAACAAACAAAAAAAAACACCATCCTCACTAAGGCATGTAGAGTATTTTACCTCGCAGAAATCCACACCACAAAAATCAAACTATAATATGTGTTATTTCTGGACAATTAATTTCTAAAGGTGCAAATGTTTGCATATTAGTACCAGTAATACCCTCTCATTAGCAACCCCCTCTTTAGGGTCCCCTTTTCTCGCAATATGTGACATTTTCTAATCTGCGCATTTCAAGGGCGGAATCATATTGGTCGCAAATTATTTGACTTGGGTGACCTTGTGCCACCCAAAACAACTTGGTTACCCCTGCAGCGCACACTGTCGCTGGGCCTGTGCTATGCTATCCACACACTTTTATCATGGTGATGCATTTTAAAACTACCAGGACGATAGTTTTAAGTGTGTAGTCTACACTTTGGTTCAGCCCAGTCTCTAAATCCAACGGACGTGAAGCTTCAAAGGGTGTCAATTGAACTTTAATGCACGCTTTTTATTCTAGTTATTTACTTCGAATTAGAGAAGGGTGTGGGATGGAGCAAAAAAGATCCCTAGTTTGTCTTTGTTTGCAGCTGAAAATCTAATCATTGGCAACACTAGTCACAGTAGGAAAGCCACACACCAGCAATAGTAGCCGAAGTGGAAAGCAGTATTACACAATCCTAGCTTCAATTAGCAAGGACAGACCCGGTAGGAACAAGGTCTGGACTGGAACGGGTTGAAGCTGGTATAGAGGGTTTCATGTTTCAGAAAGATCAATCTCTCACAGTTAGAAGCTGTGGTGGAGCAGCTTACAGTACATCGGGATCAGTTGTGGTTTGCCCAGCAAGTATTGCTTTATATGTTATTCATATTTCACGTGTTTGTTTTACAAAAAAGGCGGCAATGGTATAACTATATTCTAACCTATTATTGTGGTCCTGCCAATAGTTTTAAACCAAAAACAAGCCAAGCCACATATCCAGTAACCAACCCGTGCACAGTAGTTAAATGCTCTATTTTGGGAAAATTAAAAAAAAATGACAAATAATAAATAAAAAAACACAAATACATGGTATTTAAACACTTATACCATTATATTAAAAACATTTTAAACTTAACATTCCTGTTAAAAAAACCCAAACAAACAGGAGAATGCTTTTATTAAAAAAAAAAAACTAAACAACAACAATCTTTAACTTAAAATAATTATAATGACACCAAGTACAACTTTCCCCTGTACTACTCATATATATCCAATACCAAAACAGAACTAAAAAGCTCCAGGATGCTATCCTTTCAGAACTTCCATCGCTTGCTGTTTGTTTTTTTTTCTGTGTTGGCTGAGACCCCAGCAACTTCTCAGCAGCTGGCATTGTACTGAATTAGTTTCTGATAAGCACTGTTTGCTAGGAAGTGAGGAGTGAGAGAGAAAGGCTATCAGTGAGAGAAAGGAAAACAGTTATCAGCCAGTTCAGGAAAAAAAAAAAAAAAACTGAAACATCCCCCCCAAAGAAAGTCACAATACCTTGAAGAAGCTGCCTGTCCTGTCTAGCTGGCAGGGCTCGATCAGTGTGCTCGACATCCACCCAGTCTGTGTTTGTAAAGGCCGCCTAGCCCCTGAAGTCCTGAAAGTAGAGACATTTAATCGTTAGTCCAGGCTGTAGGAAATTCCATTGTGAGCCACAAGAAGAGTCACAACATCAGCTCTGCCAAAGTTTTGTCCTTTTCCGTCAACAGCAGCCTTGTGCTTAATCCCCCACCGCCAAGACATCGGCTCCTGCTTGCGTGCTCTGGAAACAGTTATGGTTAAGCCTACGGGGTTCACTTTGTTTAGGTTTGCCCATAACCTCCTATCCACCTCCCAACCCCACCCCACTCCACTCTCTTGACCTGTTAATGCAAGCCTTACAAAATGCTATCTCAGACAGTCTACTATGCACTCCCGTGGGTATAGGGGTGCTGTCATGGATTAAAAGTGCCGGCTTCTCCAGACCATGTTGAAGTGATTAAAAGCCCTCTAGTGTTGGCAGGTGACAAAGCAAGGGTGCACTTCAGCCAAACTCAAGGGGGAGAAAAAACAAAACTCAATAATGCCAACAGTCCGGTTTCCATAGTGCAGAACAACATTTCAATCTCATTGCTTCCTTTCAGTGGGAGTAAACAGATCACTGTACTGTAGATTCTGCTCTCCTTGGATCTCAGTAACTAAACAAGGTGAGGGCATTACCAGGAACAGAGACTTAGAAGACAAGCAGCTGGTTTCAGACACTCTTCTCCATTGTCCCAGCCTGGTGTTAGGAAAAACAGTGGTGTTGAAAGTGTCTTTTTGGATAAGGTGTCAAAGGCCAGTCTATAGGATCCCACAGCTTTTGAAGAGCAATCAAAACGTGTTAATCCTGGAATCCTAGCTATATTCCAATAACCATGTCTAAATTCCCCCCCCCCGGTATAGTGCTCCTATTACTTTGAAGATCTACACCAACAAAGTAAATGTGGCGCAATTTTAATTTTTAATTTTTAATTTTTAATTCATTTGAATGTGCAGGTGTTCATCTATGTGTATATATAAATGAGAACTGCAGTTGTTAACTTGTTCGACAGTAATTAACTAAACTAGTATGTTGGTAACATGCATCCCCACTGTGCATGTAAAAAAGCGTGACATACTGTAAACAATCTGCCAGAATGATCATTCTCTTTCCCAGTATGCAGCATTCCCTGTATACTGTACCACAGAGAGACAGACAGCCTCAACTACCCACTCAGATTCATGTCTTAGTTGAACTCTCACCAAAAGCTGAGCCCACAATTTCTCAATGCAAAGGCGCCAAAGCTAACCACCGAATCTCTGAACTTGTATGACTAAAACAGCTGTGTCCCTGTCTAATCCTGGTGCCCCTGTACCATGAGACATCCAAGACTGCATGATAATGCACACAGTATGACTAGCACTGGAGTCACTGTAATTAAAAAGCCAGATAACCAGCGGCTGCATAAAGCAAGTACAGTAGATCTCGCACAAACACACACTTCCCAAAACAATGCAGACTCACCAGTCCTGACTGCAAGCAGCTTTGAAAATCGCAATGAAGCAGTATCCGTGGCTGGGTAGCTACAAGAAGCTCGGCAATTCAATTAAAAGAAACTGTGCAGTGTTATTCTGTATATTCTGTGTGGTTGCTTTCTCCCTAAGCGATGCAGGCTTTTCATTTGGTGTCTTGGAGACAAGCACACTAGATAAGATAGCATGGTGCACAAAGAACAGTTCTGAAAACCCCCTGCCGCTAATAAAACAAATTAGATCACTGTGACCTACAGTACTGTGCAACAGCCACTGCATGCACACGTTAATGTACGTTTGTCATACAGACACACGTCTCAGTGGTGAAAATAAGACTTTCAATCCATATCAGTTTGATCCATTCTGTTTTACTATGCATTTAATAAGACACACATTAACTTGTTATCTATACACTGGGGCTTATAAGGCTCATTTTAAATCCTGGAATGGGGGAAACTGCTATGCCATAGGAGTCTTATTTCCATCTGTGTATCTCCATATATCCAGAGATATATCTGATACTATCACCACTGCCCTAACCACATTTTAGAATGGAAGACTCCCAGACAGTCTCCACATCTGGTACTCCAGATTACTATGAACAAAAATGTGTAAAACAGTACTAACTAAATTTATAGACATGTCTACATTGTGCAATTTACATTAGTTCTTAACAACTAATTGCAATTGCACAATGTAGACATGTCTGTAAATTACTAAATGACTTGAGTATAATTGAATTATATAATTGAATTGGTATGTGTATATAACTACAGCTGTAATTGAAATTACTGTGAACCTGACAAAGACCTGTTGTGTCGAATCGTGTAGTTCTACTACCTTTTTGTTTGTTTGCTCGGTTTATTAAAAAAATGTTTTAACTAATGAAGACAATCTTTAAAAGACTACAGTAAATCTTGCCCTGATTTTGAATATTCGACCAATTGGTCTTTTAGACTTCAATCTATAAACTAAGGTTAGTGGATTGATTTGAGAAGTGAGCGTAAGCCCAAACAGACTTGTTGTTTTAATATACAATTACCTTATATGGTCGGCACCTCAATGGGGTTAAGAATTGCAGTGCACACATGTCCTTTTTTTAAATATATATAACATTTATTCAACACGACTTTAGTCTTCTTCGGGTTCATTTTCAAACCCACTTTGATGCTAGCCTCGTGTAGTCTTTTAATTCTTCTGTTTGTAATTCTTCTGGGCATGTTGTAAATATGAGGATGTTGTCAGCAAATCGTAGGTGATTCAAGTAGGCTCCATTGATCTTCAGCTCCTTATTTTCCCAATCAAGTGTTTTGAAAATTTCTTCTAGGGTGGCCGTGAAGAGCTTCGGGGAAATAGTATCTCCTTGACAAACTCCTTTTTTAATCTTGATTTTTTAAAAAATGTTTTTATGGAGTCTTACTGTGGATGTTATGGCAGTGGGCCAGACATGCAGTAAGAACACACCATCGCTGGACCATGGAGCCACTAGACTGGATCCCAAGAGATATAAAGCGACCAAGAAGAAGACTTGCAGGAAGATGGCAAGATGAAATTAGGAAACACGCCAGAGTAATGTGGATGAGGGACGCAGGAGAAATGCTTTTGTGAAAGAATCTCAGGGAGGCCTTCATTCAACAGTGGATTGAAAAAGGCTGAAGACGATATATATATATATAAACAACCATCTTCATTATCATGCCTTTAAATTTTAGCTGATAAATCGGTCGCCAAAGAGATAAGACTTTTTGCTACTTTGGTGACTTGGGAAGGAAATAATTGGTTTATATCCAGGCCCTCTGTTGATACAAATACTTATAACAAAAGGCTGGAGGTGGCGCCTGCCAGGAGTATGGATCATCATGCAAGACAAATTACTCAGCTGCTTAGCTACTTACTACAGGTCACTGCTTAGTTAAATATGCCTCTCTTTCACTTGTTTTGAGAAAAGAAAATGTGTTCTGGTTAACACAGGTATTACTATAGTTTTCTGAGCTCTTGAATGGCTAACAGCAGGCCATTACATCATTACAGTACGAACATTTTGTGGGGAGAAAAAGATACCCAACTGTCACAAAGACGGCTGGAGTGGGTGGCGTCGGACCAGAGCCAGGAAATAAACAACAAGAGAGGTGGAGCTTGGTGGAACTGAGCGAATGGTATCGCTCAGCATTTAATACATGAACAGACAGCCAGAAAAACGGTTGTAAGACAAACAAAAACACAGGACAGGGCACTGGTAGCCAAAATAAACAGACAAACAAAACGGACTATACAGACAAAACATGGTGAGCTTCTTTTTAGCAATTATTATTCTTCTCTTTACCTCCGTCTCCAATCCCGTTCTCCACTCACCGAACACACAACCCCGAGTGGGTGAAAACATGCAGCTGTACCGAGACTCGACTTCTAACACCGTGTAACAATTTTTTTTTTTTTTTTTTTTTTTTTTTGTTCCTGGGTAGTAAGTGTTATTTCCTAATTGCCTATGCCTCAAAATTATACTGTAAATACAGTGTAATCGTAAATCTTGAAAAACTACTCGGTTCTAAATCTTTTGTAGTCATTTTTGTATTACACTACTACATAGTATAAATACATGTTAATTTGGATTCAAATGTTGTTTTTTTCTGACTTTATGTGAACGAAAAGACACACTTTTGCCCGTTTTCCCATTGGAAATAGTGATATTTTGAAATATCACTGTCCTGGTCACAAAAGCAAAGTTTGTAGGGAATAATAGCCATTTTCTATACTTTTGAGGCATAAGCAATTAGGAAATAACACTTACTACCCAGGAACAAAAATTGTGTTACACGATGTAATCAATCATTCAATTGGAGTCTCGGTACAACTGCACGTGAATTAATAAAGTGCAATTCCCCGTGCTCACATATTACATTTTACTTGCACGTGAAGTGCTGTGCAATCCTCTTGCCTAAATATAAATATACATTTTAAACACTCATGTTACACAGACCCGTTTATATCCCGTGTACCAATGACTATACACCAACATTAACACGCAACACAAAATACACACGGGGCGGGCACTTTGCCACACCAATTCAAAACACTGAATACAGAGACAGCTAGTAGATTACTGTGCAAACACCTTTTAGTGTCAGAAATGAGTGTATTTTCAGCTGGGTGCTGAACCAGGGGTCTCAACATCAGGAAAACAATGAAATAAAAATTAAGGCTAGCTGGAGTTTTTTTTCAGTAAATAACTGTTGGGTAGGATCAAAAACATCTAGACTTGCAACAGGAATTTCATGAAAGTAAGCCATCAGCATTAATGTTTTTTATGGTGTGCGTTTTTTTTTTTTTGGCTCCTTTCAATGGATGAATACCCCTAAGCACAAAGAGACCTTTTGTCCTTACACCACTGATGTCTAAGTTAAAGCACTGGTGTTGTGTTATTCTTTGTTTTTAACAGTGTGGAGCTTTATCATCGTCCCAAATGACCTCCGAAAGGGAGGAGCAGTAGGGAGAACACGTCCGAGCCTGTAGTCTCTGTGTTGGTGAAAAAACAGCAAGCAGCACGCATGGGCACATAGAACTGGATTATCTTTCACGGTTCATTTCCTATTTTCTGTATTTTATTTTGTTGCAATACAACCTTGAACACAGTGTACAGCAGGGTAATACATGTATAGGTTAAGGGGTACATCAGTAACACAACTGCATTTGATAACGACTCCAAAAATCACACATTGTGTGTGCATTATAAATCTTAGACAAACTTCAAACA
The DNA here is from genome assembly GCF_017654505.1 of Polyodon spathula. Lineage (NCBI taxonomy): Eukaryota > Metazoa > Chordata > Actinopteri > Acipenseriformes > Polyodontidae > Polyodon > Polyodon spathula. The sequence goes on along the minus strand of NC_054539.1, from coordinate 9,616,930 downwards.
CATGGGCAATTAGAAAAGTACTTGAACTGATGGTCTAAAAACAGATTTGAGGATGACATGAAATAGAGACAAGTGAAGAAGACTTTTTTAGGTCCCATTAGAATCAACCCTGCCCCTACGATGTCATTACCTATGGGCTGTATCAAACCCACAGTCATAAGTCAGCCACATATTGAATGATTTTCCTTAGCATAGGAAGTAGAGATCTGTCCAAACACAGTCAGACACGCTGTAGTGAGACTATGAAGAAACTGGGACAAGTGGTTCCTATTATCCACAGCTTTTATTAATAACAGGATTTGCTGGACTCTATTGGGAATTAGATGGGGGTGATTTAGATTGAGGCTGCTCAACACAAGCTGGAAGACAAAATAAAACCCTTTAAAGGGAAATAACTGCATTCAAAGCACTAGTGATTTAACTGGAATGATGTAAATCACTTTGAACCCTGATCTTACATCAATTGAGACCTACCTCCCTTTAAATCACATATCGAAATGCAAAAACAGGAAAATCTGCAGTATTATCACTCTGAAGGAGTGCTGAAATAACATTAGAGCAGTTTTCAAAAACCCTATTAAAATGAAAATATAAGAGGCACTGCATCCTAAATTAAAGACTTGTTATATTTAAAGGATTCGTAATACACTTTTCTGGCTAGAAAAGATAATTCCATAAGAAAATGAAGAACATATACAAGGATTCAGTTAGTAATGCTTGGAAGTTTTGTTTAGTGTCTGCTGTTGCTCTGATCCATTTTGTAACATTCTGTCTCCAGGTAATACTTGTTTATTAAAGTCAGCCATGCAATCTAGTCTTTATTTCAAAGCTAGAACTTAACGCACACTTGCATCCTGCACATAGTTATACTCTGGGGACATTTTAGGTTCTAATGTATGTACCTTCTGCACAAGAAGAGCACTGGAATTAAAAAAAGTGAATGTAAAGTCTGTAAAATGAAGAGACAATATTAAGGGACTTGTAGTATGTGGAAATGTTCTTTTGCTATGGTAAGAGGTCAAGCTAAGAAGCTGTTTTTAAAACCGTTGGCTGTTTCATCTTAGCTCCAGCACAGGACGGTACACTTAACTACGCTGTCAGTTTTGTCCTTGAAAGAGAAGTGGATTGCAAGATGAGGGGAGGGGGTTTTCCACTTCGCACGCTGAGAAAGAAATGGCTTCACCAAAGCTGGAAATCCTGAACAAGAGAATTAGACAACCTCACAGTACAGTACTGTATGTATCTCACATTACCTCTTTTGAGGATGGGCCATTTTCCAAATATTTATCCAAGGGACTAACATTTGCTTAATGGGTGTTGCCTGTCAAAATAAAGAAATCACTTGTCACACAAAACAATTACTTAGCAGACATGATGCATGTTGCTTACTGAAAACTGGAAGCTCAGAGGTTAAAGGTCAGGTCATTTAAAAGAAAAAGAACACTTGCCAAAATAGTAAACGACAAAATAAGACCTCTAAGAAGAAATCAAATCCAATTCTGCAAGGGTAGCGTGTTTATCTCTGTAGAATCAATTGCACTTGAACACCGTCTGCAGACACTCACATGAGATGCATCTCTAGTCAAGCACTGTGTTTGACATTACGTATCATTTCAAGTGTCTGGAAGTTCACAAGTTTGTCTGTTTGAGAACAAATAATAGAAAGATACTTTCTCTTTTTGGCAAAAGACTTGTAAATATCAGTAAAAAAAAAACAAAACAAACAAAAAAAAAAAAACAGTTGTCCCTATGAATAGAAAATAATAGGCTAACACCAGTGGGAAATTGCACCCAGTGTTCAACATTTTTTTAGTTTGTATTCACATGACATTCTGACTGAGCTCAGTTGCAGTGTCAGGGGAAGTTCAAGTTATTTTTGAAGTGCACACATAAAACACATTAGCCTGTAGGGAATTCTGATTTATTTTATAAGAAATGTCGTTGTAAGAGGGCAAGCAAGGATAGGGAAAGAGACAGGTTGAGATACATAACTGGCGACCTATCCTGCATTTGATTTTATTCCAGGGGGAAGTCTGTACTAAGCAGTTTATGTGGTGTTTTTAGGGTCTATATGAAATCAATTCTGGTCTCAGAGTAGTTTATTGTGGATAAGCATCCACATCAAAAACAGAGACAAGCCCAGAACCAAGTGGACCCCTACAGCAGGGTAAAAGCATATTGGTGGGACAGGCTGGGGAAGATCATGCTTGCTGTACTTAAAAAAGAAAGACTTCATGCTACCGTCAATTTCCCATTACTCATCAGCAGAAAATGAATCACAATTTTAAAATATACCACTTGGATCAGTGTATCTATGTGTGCAAACAAGCAAACAGGACAGCTTAAAAGTTAGTTAAGAAAATTATACAGTATATTTGTGCATAGGACAATATCAGTTCCGTGCCAACTACAGTATAGAATCAGTAAGTGATGAGTTATTGTTTTCACATTTGTATCTGATGAGTTGAACACTGTAATTGGATCAATGCAAGACATGTGATATTGACGTTAGTTTCAAGGGTACAGATTAGATATATGGGGGGTGGGGGGTGAGGCCTGTTACAATGGTAATACGATGCTCCTCATGTTTCTATATATGTGCATGCAGTGTTTCTCCACCTTTATTATGGGAAGCAAACAATCCCTCACTATTACTGTACTTTGAACCCCTAAGGATTGTGGATATCTATATGAAACTGAACATATATATTTTTTTAAATATTGTGTTTCACTGAAAAGTTATTTAAAAGGTAAGTGAGCCAAACGGTTATATGAGAACTAGTATGGAGTCGGACACAAAAAAAGAAAACATTTGAAAGTATAGTCAAGTACTCAATTAAACTGCCTGGGAATGCACTCAATAGTGACATATGTTAAAATCTCCCCTACTCGCCAACCTCCAATAATGTACCTGGCTGAGCAAGCCAAAGGCAACTTGTGATTAATATTTAATTTTTTCGTAAAGACAGCCTTTACACACACACTGTCAAACTGAACAACTCCTACCCTAAGTACCTGCTAGTGGAATTTACTGCAGATGGAATGTTCTAGGGATTGGCTTTCTACTAAAATAAACTCTGCGTGCCCTATTTACAAAAGGGAAGGGTATTTTCTTTCTGAGAGGAATAAAATAATTGTCTTCCACTAAAAAAAAATTCCTTGCACATTTTTACAGCAGAATAAATCATTTAAGTTTAGGAAGAAACTACTCAAAACAACCATTTAACTATACAGAAAGCATATATGAAGAACTAAAGGGAGGGGGTTTTAAAAAATAGAAGAATTTGAGTCAGCTAACCAGCAAAAAACAATACAGTAATTTTAAATGTAGGATGAAACAAACAAATGGCGTATGTCTGCAAGATTAACAAGAAGCAACTACTGAATGTGCAAGTCGACTTGCATACCTGTACCTAATCAAACTGTGTTATCCTTTCTACAGTATACCACAGTAGCATGTTAATCGGGGTCAAAAATATGGTTTCAAAGTCTGTTTTTCATGTTTTCTTTACTCCAGTCTTCAACTGTTTTTTTTTCTTTAAAACGGGCAAAAGGGAAATGAACTTGTTCTCGTTTTGCAAACACTGAAAAAGACTTTGAATCGAAATGCCTGTAATTGAATTTTAGTTTCTTTTAATGTGGTCAATATTCTGTACCTCACAATAACCCTTCTTTAAAACAGACTGATTTTTAAAATTTGTTAATAGCCGGACCTTGTACTACATTCATTCAGAACCTAAACATTTAGAATAAAAAGCAGTGCTGTACTGTTCGTCACTAAAATACTTCAGACTGAATAAACACAGGAGTAGGACAATGTTCACAGCAGATGCAGAAATCCCACACTTCTCTGTATACAGAGATTACAAATCAAAAAGGGCTAAAATAAATACATTTTTAAAATACAGCACACTTTAGCCGACACTTCACATCATTAATTAGCACACCACTAGATTAATTAATTGCTGTCACCTTTTATGTGTAATCAATGGTTAAAATGATTTTTATACACACTGAATATGGTAAATAATTGTGATTTAAGGTGCATAATCCCACACTGAAGGTCATTAAAAAATTTTTTAAAAAAGACAGACAAACCACATTGGCTCTAGATTGACCAATTGACATTTTGAAAATAGGCAGCGTTTAAACATTTTTCCAGATGTCTTATCAGTACTACTCCACTACATGAATCTACCGTATTTGGCAAAGTAACTACTATACAAGGAATCCAGAATCCCAGACTGACATTTGCAGAACACACATTCTCTGATATATCATGTCCTACTCACCTCAATATTTGATGCATGAGATATTCCTCCCTTGTGCTTTACTGTATGTCTATTGAACTATTGAGAAATCTAGCTTCCAGTCTAAAGCAGTTTCATAACTTGTGCCTGCCTCTGGATTGGTCAAATGAGGTGATTATTTTCTTTTCAGGCCCATAAACTTAACCTTAGAAAATGCTTATGTAAATCAACGGGAGGGGACTAAATTCACTACTAGCTAGGGTAAAGTTCAACCTCTTAAGCTCATTTACAGTAGTTTAACCAGAGATTTTGTAAAGACACGCAAGACATGCCTGGCCAGTTGTGAAGGTATGCACTGTCCAAACCTCAGTTGCTAGAATGTAACTATCAACATTCACAACACATAAACATTGGCTGGGCTTCCATGGAGAAAGAAAAATAAGTCTCACCTTTTCTCTCATGCGGGTAGTATGGGTTTCCACGTAAAACGTGGTTATATATACTGTACATATTGTGAACTGGGTTCACTCTCGGCAGCTCATTGCCCCTTCAAAGTAGACCCAGGACACAGGAACTTATTTTCAAAAGAGCAGATATACTGTTTTTAATAAAATCAAAACTAAAATAAATAAAAACAAACACCTCGCCCTACTCGAGCAATAACTAAAACACAGGAACCTAAACTATAAAACAGGGCAGCTAAGATGTTTATCTGTTAAACAAAACAAACAAACAAACAAAAACACAGTTTTTTAACAAACCAAAAGGTTTGTAATTCTCAGTTTTTGGTTCAGTCCCCTTAAATCCTATGGTTATACCACATTAAAGAAGTCACAGCAAAAGATAATAAAAATAGCCTACTTTACAGTATACCACTGTGACAGGGTGAAGGGCCTTGTCCCTCTAAAACACTTCTTCCGGGATTCCACTTACTGGATGTATGAGAGCTGAGTGTGGATAAATTCCTTGCTCTGTACATTTCCTTCTAGCAAGCTTGTTATGCTGATTGATTGATCAGTGCTGGAATGCAAGCTCAAGTGAGTCATGCAGAGCTACAGTAAGTGATCTTGGATTCGTTCGGGGGACAGTTGGTTTTTCACTGACAAACTGAGAAGTACTGGGTAAGTCACAGATCCTTTGCCTGTGGAGACTAAAACCTTGTTGTTCGGGCTGTTCTCCCTTTTTTGAACCGTCTAAATAACCTGCTTGTGGATTTGATTTCCTGTAACTGTGCACCCCATTAATCAGCATTATTCAGGCTCACAAGTCCTAGCACCTGTAAGTATTGCCACAATGTTTCTTGTTTGCTACCAAGTCCCAGTTGGCAGGATTTCTTTTCTGTTGGCCTCCTTCAATATGACATGATTGGACACAACATTAATTACTCTGAATCAGAGTGAGAGACTTGGACCAAAGCCCCTTTTGAGGACTTTAAAAGGCACAGTTGCTCTCAGTTTCTATTCACTTTTTTTTTTTTTGTCCCAGCAAGTGAAATATGACATGCTTAAAGACAGTTTGAGAACAAAATACTGATGTGTGATTGTGTGGGATAAGTTGGTTGGTTAGCCAATGGTCTGTACAGTTTGCAGAATCACTTAACCATGAAGAAAAGTTGAAACAACTACAATAATAACTCTAACTAAGTTTGAGAAAAGTACTAGATTAGCAAAGTTCCATTTTCTGAGAACAGCCTAGTGTTATACAATGTGAATCAGCAGTTAAATCACTGTAATGAGGAGAGCTTAGAAACTAACATTTAGGAATTAAATTAAAACAAAAAAATTAAAACTGCCTGGGGTGGTTAGGTGCTGCCATAACAGGGTTCCAAATATAGCCAACATCACAGAGTGCTGACAGCTTTATTAGGTGTCTACTGATTCCAACTGCAGTCAAACAAGTTACAGTAGACTCTACAGAAAGCATGCAACATGCATATAACATTACAGCAAATAAATAAATACACAGTAAATGCATGCAGGGAAAAATATATTATATATGGCTGCATGACCAAACGGTAATACCGAGTCTGACCTCATCCTATGATTTCAATTCTGGCCTGAAGATTGAGGGCGTTACCCTGGAAACCAAGTCTCCTGGCACTGCCGAGATATGTCTATGCCAAAATCAATCCTAGAACAGAAAACAAATGTCCCATGCATCCGGGGCATTCAGAACAGAAAATAGGAGGCACTTTTTTACACAGAGAATCGTGAGGGTCTGGAATCAACTCACCGGTAATGTTGTTGAAGCTGACACCCTGGGATCCTTCAAGAAGCTGCCTGATGAGATTCTGGGATCAATAAGCTACTAACAACCAAACGAGCAAGATGGGCCGAATGGCCTCCTCTCATTTGAGAGCTTTCTTATGTCTTTATGTTCTAAATCTGTTTGTTTTGTTGTTTTTGTTTTTTACATATGCATATATTTTTAACCTTCTTAATAGATTTTATTCACAAATAAATATTTTAAAATAATACAAAATAATATAACAATAGATGTTCTGTGAAGCCACAAGTTTAACTGATATATTCCTTATTGTTTTGTTTGTTTTAAGACAGCACAGAACAGTATATTTACCATATGTGATTTGATGTGGATTATCTGCATCATTGTGTTCATAATTCCTTTATTCAGAAACTCTGACTTACAGAAGAACAGTCACCCAGGTATGACACAAAATATTTGGGAATATGGTTCGATATGAATTTGAATTTTACAACGCATATTGATATGCTCTCAAAACAACTAAAATTAAAATTAGATTACTTTTATCGATACAAATCCTGTTTTTCAGATCAAACTAGAAAACCTAATCTTGAGTACATTTTTACCTTTGACTATAGTGACATTATAGAGTAACTATTACCATAGTCTTAAGAAAATGTTTCTGTTGTACCACTCTGCATTAAAGTTTATAACCAAGCTGGGTTAATTTGTTTATTCACACAAAAAAATGACATTTACAGAGCAGGGACATACTTTTGTATTGGCCGCTGCTCCTAAATTGTTTCTTGCAATTTAATTAACTTGTTTGAATTGGCTGTGCTCATTTGAATTTGTGTGTGTGGGGGACGGGGGGGATTCTGTATTAAAAGCCACTTTCTTGACAAGGTGTCACTTGAAAAAGATTTAAATCTCACTGAGACTTTCCTGATTAAATAAAGGTTAAATAAATCAATAAATAAATGCAGGTGTGATACCAGTTTGAGCGCACTAATTCCCCCCAAAGAAATGTAATTCTCAGTTTTTGGTTCAGTCCCCTTAAATCCTATGGTTATACCACATTAAAGAAGTCACAGCAAAAGATAATAAAAATAGCCTACTTTACAGTATACCACTGTGACAGGGTGAAGGGCCTTGTCCCTCTAAAACACTTCTTCCGGGATTCCACTTACTGGATGTATGAGAGCTGAGTGTGGATAAATTCTTTGCTCTGTACATTTCCTTCTAGCAAGCTTGTTATGCTGATTGATTGATCAGTGCTGGAATGCAAGCTCAAGTGAGTCATGCAGAGCTACAGTAAGTGATCTTGGATTCGTTCGGGGGACAGTTGGTTTTTCACTGACAAACTGAGAAGTACTGGGTAAGTCACAGATCCTTTGCCTGTGGAGACTAATACCTTGTTGTTCGGGCTGTTCTCCCTTTTGCAAAACCAGTTTTCAGCCCAAACTTTTGCAGGTATTTTCTGTTTAAAATGTTTGGTTTTTTGAACCGTGTAAATAACCTGCTTGTGGATTTGATTTCCTGTAACTGTGCACCCCATTAATCAGCACAGTGAATTATTCAGGCTCACAAGTCCTAGCACCTGTAAGTATTGCCACAATGTTTCTTGTTTGCTACCAAGTCCCAGTTGGCAGGATTTCTTTTCTGTTGGCCTCCTTTAATATGGCATGATTGGACACACCATTAACTGCTCTGAACCAGAGTGAGAGACTTGGACCAAAAAAGGCACAGTTGCTCTCAGTTTCTATTCCCTTTTTTTACATTTTTTTTTTGTCCCAGCAAGCAAAATATGAAATGCTTAAAGACAGTTTGAGAACAAAATACTGATGTGTGGTTGTGTGGGATAAGTTAGTTGGTTAGTCAATGGTCTGTACAGTTTGCAGAATCACTTATCCATCAAGAAAAGTTGAAACAACAGATTAAAACTCAGAACACATGTTAGCTTGCTCTGCAGTTGTGGTTTTATGCTGTGAAGAAAAAACACAGTTCAAGTGGAAGGCTCTGAGAAGGAAATACAGAATTAGAATAAAGACTTCAAACACGGTGGGAGGAGTGCTGGAGACAAGAATTTCCCTTTTAATGAGTAAGTAGTGTCTGGGTACTTTTTGAGATTTATTTTGATTTAATCTACATACAATAAGCAATATTTATAAATACTGTAATTCAAAACCAACCCAAGGTTCAGCAATGGTAAACCTCCTGCTGATTTCTACCACTGTTCTGTAGGCTTAATCCTTTTTGTCTCTTATCATCAGCCTTTTAAACAAAGACATTTCCACTTTCCTCTTTGAACTCCCACACACTTTATTTCATGGGTAGCTAATTCGTCTGTCTCCAAATGGATCATTATTATGATGACTGCCAATGCTCCAACTGCCTGAGCCATCCTTTAGCTTGTGTTGAAAGTGCCTTACTGTAATTAACTTTTTGACAGACGGAAAGACAACTTTAATGTTTAAAAATAAAAAATAAACTTCCTCAGGGGTCTTATAATCCCTTCTTGGGAGTGTGAATATACTCCAAGATGTTGGTACTAGGGGTGTGCCAATACTATATAAAATTGGCATGTATTAAATAAGTCTATTCATTAACCCATTGCGGTCCTGTCAGACCATGTCCGACATTACAATTCTCCCTTTCCTGTCCGACATCATCAATAAGACGTAAAGCACAGGTCTCTAGTCATTTTTTCTCAAGAAAAAGCCGAGAAAACCTTTCAATGTCCGAGTGAGACCGATAGAAGCTGAATAAAGCCGGAAAAAAAGGGTGTATCTGATAGCCCCATGCACTAAAGAGATAACACGGACATAAACAAAGGAGATAGCTGCTTCTGCATCCAGCGCTCAAAGAATATCACAGACATTTGCAGAGCTTTTTGAGAGTTTATAGTAACAAAATAATGACTTGGACCGCATTATTGAGGAGTTTGGTGATAAAACGAGTGATCAGGAGAGGATTTATCAGTATGCACGTCTATAAAGAGTTATGTGAAAAATACAGCGAACAAGGGGTGGGGCTTGGCTGGAGATACAGTATTGAGTGTCCTTTTGCGATTCAGTGTCTTTTAAACCTGTTTTACTCTGAAAAAATATATAAACAGCGCTTGTGAAAATAAATTGGACCTGATGCGCCTGACATGTGCTGAATAAATGGACTGCAAAGGGTTAATGTGCTGATTTTTTAAAAAAAAAGAAGCTCTCCTTCCCTCACCTTTTCAATTGAGTGCCAATCAATGGAAATTCACTTTTCCTCTTATCCAGGGTGCTGACGCTTTCACCTGCGTATCAAGGAAACTGCAGAATGCGGAAGTTAGCTGCCACTGTTTGAAAAGGTGAGGGAAGGACAGCTTTTGAAATCAACACAATGAATGGATTTATTTAATATCTGCAGAAAATACTTCTTAAAGACAATTACGAGTATGGATAGTAGCATACCCCTATTGGGTACCAGCAGACCTTTGCTCTGCACACTAATTATTAAATGCAGCAGATCACACCCATTAAATCAGCTAGGGTATGTGCTACAAAACCAAGAAACAAAGAACCCTTTTCCATATCACATTTAAACACAGATTGCCAGGTGAGGTTAGCTGGAGCGTTTTATTCGATAATGGGACTTGCTGAAGCATCTTCTAGAGCTACGACCTCGAGGCTCACAGGCCCTCTGCTTTCCCTTAAAGCCATTTACTCCAGATCTTCATCAGCATGATTTTTTCACAAAGGAAAAAACTCAAACAGTGAAATTACCAAACCATAAACAAACAACAATTGATCCATAAAACTGTTACTTATTTGTTTTAGAACTGCATCAGTATGGAGAAAAAAGCTTAGAAAATCTGTCCTGAAATCCCTTTTATTCCAGTGTCAAAAACATGTTACAAAATAGAAATAAACAACTTAGAGTCCTAGACTCAAAGTCATTTTAATGCCAACTACTGTATGTACATTACAGCAAACTGCTCCAGGTCTTATATTCTGTTATGTGGTTCAGCTACAGTACATAACACTTTTTTTTCTGATGTCTTTACTTCTCGCTAAGAAAAAGTCATGATAAAATGTTGTTTTAATAAACAAGTGTGTTGCTGCATTGCACTACTATTCACAGCCCAACAGGAAAACTCCTGCAACAGAACTGTTCTGCAGTAGAACATTCTAAATTCTTTGGAATTGGTCTTGTTAGATGCTTTTGAAGTAGCATGTAAGCCACTGTACCAGGTGTGATTTGTAATGATCAATGGAAATAGAAAAAAAAAAAAAAAAGTTTAGCAGTGGAACCTGACTTGAGGTTTACACAAGTATGTTCTACAAAAGAGAAACACCACCAAAAACACTCACAAAATAAAATGGTTGCTTCTGTTTATTGAGGTTAAGTGAAACAAAGCTAAGGACACAGCCCAGTAAAACAGCAAATCAACAAAACCTGTAGTTGAATTGACCTTAAGACCACTGCTTTAGGCAAACCCATGATAACAATTTCATATTTACTCTCTAGTGTAAATGGATATTTTCCTCGTGTTTATAATTCCTATTGTACTGTGTACTTCTACATCCCGAATACAGTCAATAGAAATAATTAAGTAGTTAAATGGATGTGGCTCTGTTTTAGCCTCAGAACTTCAGCTTGTCCAAGTAAGGCTACTACTGTAGATATGGTACTGTTTTATGACTATTTTAGGCTACCATACCATTAGGCTACCAATACAGTGCTGCTTTAAGATGGATGGCAGTTTAAATTACACTATTCTGACTATCCGTTTAGAAAGTGTGCATGGTCACATCTGGCTCTGTTATTAGAAACATTTAGGGAATCACTAAAAAAAGATAATGATATGATTTAATATAAGCTCCATCTTTGCCACTACTTTCCAGATAATCTAATCCACTCCTAGGGGTAGACAGTTAGGGTTTTTTTTTTTTGGCAAAATAAATGATCTTACGAATGGCTTTGACATGCACAGAAACAATATTACAATATTAACATCTGAATGCCCACATTTATTTACATATGTACAGTAGTTATTTAATTCAATCTGATGGGTTTAAAAAAATAAGAATCAGTTGCAGATTCCTTTTTTATATTAAGTTTAGCGCTACCCTTCATATCAGTGAAATCATGGGGCAAGTACAGCATGGAAGAGGAGGCCTTGGTCTCAGTTCAGCTCCTCCTACATGGCACAAAGCAGCCCCAGTTCAACGGAGGAAACTGGCTGTCAATGAGGTGCAAAAGCAGGAGGAGAGGATGAGGTATGTGGAGGCAGTTTCCCAGACCAAGCAGAGAGAATGGATGAGATGGGAGAGTGTGGAACGCAAGATCAGCTGGTGAGATCTGTGGTCCATGGAACAGCACAGGATCAGTTTCTTCATCAGGCCAAGATAAGATGTTCTCCCATCACCAAAGAACCTTAATCTATGGGTAGGAGAGGATCCATGGTGTCCTCTGTGTTCATCGCCAGCTACACTAACAAATTTTGACAGGATGTCTTAGCCAAGGACGGTTTACTTGGCGTCATGACCAGGTGCTGCGATGTTTGTCCTTAGCATCGGAAGGCAAGCGCAGCATGACCAACATGTTGCCACCAATGCCAGAAACATATGACACACAAAGAACAACATTCCTCCATCCAGGGGAGCAACCACCAAGAAAAGGTATTAAAACCAAAACTCATCTAGGACAAATGGAAGCTGCTGGAGACTGGAAAATGCTGGCAGATGTTGGACAATGTCTTATTTTCCCACCTGAGATTGCCACCACTAACCTTTGACGTGATATTGTCTTGTGGTCTGGTGCAGCAGAGAGAACAGGCAACTCACTATGGTTGAGACGAAAAGATTCTGGTTGTGGACCTCAAGCACAGTAAAAAAGGCAACTCACTATGGTTGAGACGAAAAGATTCTGGTTGTGGACCTCAAGCACAGTAGAAAGAAAGCATCGTCAATGGAAAGGAAGGTAAGTAAGCTGGGCTTAGCTGAGTGGGGGGATGGAGAGGGTGATGCTGGGACGCCAATTGAGTCCAATATCAACATGAAGTTTTAACACCTACTCTCATGTAATGGAAATCATACAGACATTTTGAAAAGATTTCAGGTCATAAATTGCTTAACATTTGCAAAAAGCCATAAAAATCGTGGTTACCACATGTAAATATGTATTTATGTCAGTTCCTTCACCTAATACATTACCTACAGTAGTGCTCCCAATAAACATTTCCATGCCATACCATGGAGGCATGGCCTATTTAAAAACGAGAAAGCAGTGACTGAAAGACCATTCTACAGTGATCTATCCATACTGGATAAATAAATACCAATTCATCTCAAGTAACAATGTAACTTGACACTTAAGATTGCATTTACTGTAGGCGTATTTACTTTTTCCAAAAAGATAGACTGCACAATTGTAAAGGTCTAAAGAAAAGACTAGATTTTCCAGTTTAAGGAACAGTTGTCCACTTTGCATTTGTAACAGATCACATCATAATGAATGCTACACAGTACCAATCCACATTCATTATTAGGCCTTGTAACACGGTCTTGCTTGTGGGTGTGTGCATTCGCTGCTGAATGACAGGCAGATAAAGACAGGGGTTTAAGCTGACACGCTGGCACAGGCACGCAGGATATTAACCAACAGAAAACCAAAGTAAATAAAGGTGGTCATGTGATGTTACGCAAACTCCAGACGTGCTTTCAGATGGTACTTTTTGAGTAACGGCTTCCTTCTTGCCACCCTCCCATACAGGCCAGTGTTATGCAGAGCTCTTGATATGGTTGACTGGTGCACCATTACTCCACTCCCAGCCACTGAACTCTGTAGCTCCTTCAAAGTGATTGTTGGCCTCTCTGTGGCTTCTCTCACAAGTCTCCTTCTTGTTTGAGCGTGGAGTTTTGAGGGACGGCCTTTTCTTGGCAGTGCCTGGGTGGTGTGATGCAGCTTCCACTTCCTGATTATTGATCCAACTGTGCTCACTGGGATATGCAAACACTTGGATATTATTTTTTACCCTTTCCCTAATCTAAGCATTTGTATTACTTTATCTCGAACTTCTGTATAATGCTCTTTGGTCTTCATTTTCCTTCAGATTCACAGCCTTACCAATGATCCTTCAACAGTGGGGTTTTTATCCAGAAAATGTGGACGCAACTTTAATGGTTCACAGGTGGAGGCCAATGGTAAGGTAATTGTGTCCTCATTAGGGCAATTTCTTTCATCGGTGCAAACTGGGAGCTTAAACAGCACAGGGGTTGAATACTTATGCAAGCAAGATATTTCAGTTTTTTATTTTTCTTAAAAATATTTCCCAACATAAAACCAATGTCACCTTACAATAATTGATTCTGAGTTTCAGTGTTTAAAAATAAAATATCAAACAGAACGAAATTTCAATGTACCATTTGTAATTCGGTAATATGAGAGAATTGGTCAGGGGTCTGAATACTTTTGCAAGGCACCGTATTTTTTTTTCTATATGCCTGTACAGTGTACAATAATAATACCTTACATATATATTAATAACACCAGGATATTTACAAACACCAAATACAGATTCCAGAGGTACTAAAATAAGTCAAACACAGCAGCAGCAGACAGGAAACATCATTTAAAGGCATACTGCCTCCCAAGACATTTAACAAGACAATACTTTAAGAATCTTAATCCGCATAACATACAGAGTTTTGAGTAGGCCAAAAAAATTGTGCAGAACCATACTGGCATGTCAAAACATGATCGCACCAAAAGCAAGGGAGTCTCCTAGGGAGCCAGTGTTTTGGCAAGTCAAAACCTTGTAGAAATGATATGGACATGTAGCATCTATTAATCACTGTGAGCTACATTAACACTTAATTGTTACTGCTGGAATCTGTGCTTTTAAGAAGTGCTTAATAATGAACTGGCAGACAGCACCCTCTTCTTAAATTCCAATCCTCTGACACTGCCTCAACAAACTCATTTTATATATGCCCTGTAAACATTTTCTAATTCAGGTCTTTTAACCCGGTCCCCCTGGGGCCTTTCAATCTTTCACCCTCTATTAACTTACTGTGTCTAATCAACAGTAAATCTTTTATAAACATGTACCAACATTTCAGGGGTCAAACTCACTGTGTTGTTTGACGGCCAGCCAGCCAAGCTGCTGTCACTTATGAGATTTAGTATGATGTGTTACAGCACATGGGCACTGTGCAGTTGGGTCATCCATCCATCCATCCATCCATTAACCACTTAATCCTTTACAGGGTCGCGGTGAACAGGAGCCTAACCCGGCAGACTGAGGGCAATTTAGAATAACCAATCAACCTGAATAGCATGTCTTTGGACTGTGAGAGGAAACCGCAGTACTTGGAGAAAACTCACGCAGACACGGCGAGAACATGCAAACTCCACACAGACAGACCCCTAGGCCGGAATCGAACCCATATAGATATATATTGTAGGACACTTGCTGTCCACCTGTTTTCTAGTACTGTAGATGTTAGTAAAGCATTGGTTATAACGCTTTACAATCCCTTTAATAATATAAAATGTTCAAAAATGATAAACATCTGCCATAAAACAATTAATTGGCAGAGGATTGACACTGACAGCAAGTCTGCAAAGGGTTTAAAGTTCTATATATTTCTACTTATAACACTGTATAAGCCAACACCCCCTTTCCATTGCATTCAAATGCAGGGCAAAGCTGTTTAATTGTTTAAAAAGCAAACATCTGTTGGACCGCTTTGTTAAGCAGCCACCAATAAGAGACATCTACTGTACTGTTTGTCACACATACCCGTACCTTTTCAAGCAGATTTAGCACGTTATTAATAGAGACCAGTGACCATCTTACAATCCTTGACCATGTTTGGGAAAACTATTCCCAATGATTGACACTGTAATTATGTGGATTCCATTCCACCTGTTTCAGAAGGACACATGTCCAATGCCTTTTCCCCTCCCATCGCAGATTCCTGAGCCTCAACCATGATGCCTCTGCTGGGCCAACACAACCAGCTGAGCAGAGCAGAATTTAACTGTCTGCCTCTGTTTAAATGTATAAGCACACATCTCCATCAAGGAGTCTGTTAAAGCTGATTATTCATCTCAATGCAACTCACCTGGTTTGAAACCCCATTCCCCTTCATTGGAGTATTGACAGTAATACTCATTTATTTAATTACATTTTTTTACTGCAGCACAGACAAACTTTATCTTATCTTGCTACACTTGGTAAAGCAGCATCTGTCCCACAAATACTGGCTGTTTTCTCTGTGAAAGCATAGAAAGCCATCACAATATACAAGAAATTATCTCTGTTGACTACAGACATGCTGAAGGCGTTATGAGCACTGCAACTAAATGGACATTTTATTTCCATCCCTGTAGTACTGCTGGGCACTGAGGATCACCCTGAGCAACGTCTGGCAGGAATTCAGACAGCACTGGCAAAACCATGGGCTCCAGGGGGTTGAGGGGTAAGTAAAACTGGGGTTAAAAATAGGAAGTTCGTCTGCGCTAGTCATTCAAAAAAATATCTTAGGCATTTTAATTAAAGGGGGGGGGGTACTTGAATATGTTTCAGTGCCCTCGTAATTAAAGCAAACAGCATACTGAGAAACTTTGCCGTTTACTCCTATTCTTTTGTTCCTACCTCGGGTGGTTTTACATGAATGTTACATAGGATGGCGTCACTAAGTATAATAACAGTTTTCAGCAGCCAGGGAGGCTTAAATCTTTGCTAAATTACTATAACACTGATCACTGGCTGCCAATTACTTTATACGAGGTGCCTGTTATAGTTGGTGTATGTGTCACTATTCATACAGTACTGTACAGAATCATCTGTAACATATTACTGTTGAAATTATTGCTCCCCCTGCTGCTTACATGGACAATATAGTTCAGCAGGCTACATAAAAACGCATTGCCAAACACATACGCAATGTTTTGATTAAACAATAAATCTAAAAAGTTGTCCTAGTAAACCACTGCAGGATTTCATCAAAATCATAACACTGTAAAACTATCACAGCGCACTTTCAAGACTTTCACCTGAATACACATGGTGTGCCAGTCAAAAATATCTATTCATATTTGCTGGCATATGCAGGTGCTGTGTGGCTGCTGGAATCTGCAGAAAGCCTTAATATCCCTAAATTGCTGCTTGTATAAATGAATACTAGTTTGCTTAAACCATGGTGTGTTTTGACTTTTATTTATTTATTACTAGTGTTTTTTTTTTACTGACTGTGAAGATCAAATGGCTGAAACACAGATTTCCAAAACAGTGATTAAAGTATTATTTTTGAGGGAACACTCTCAAAATGTTAAATGGGCGCTGACGCGGTATACAAACATTTTCTTTGAGATATTATTTCACCAGTAACAAGGTACTGTACAGCTGTCATGTCAATGTATGCTACCTATCAAATTGTCATACTCTGCATACTATGCATGCCCAGGCTGTTTTCCCCTTGTACTGCGCATGACCAGATTATTTTTTCCTTGCAGACCGAGGACACGCTTATTAAAAAACAAATGCCCAGTCTTGAACAAATAAGACTATGTGACGATCTGATTCAAGCATTCAAAATTCTGAAAGGTACTGACAATGTTGACCCAAGGGACCTTTTCGACCTGAAAAAAGAAACAAGGACCAGGGGTCACTAATGGAGATTAGATTAAGGGGCATTCAGAACAGAACATAGGAGGCACTTTTTTACACAGAGAATTGTGAGGGTCTGGAACCAACTCCCCAGTAATGTTGTTGAAGCTGATTCCCATCAAGAAGTTGCTTGACGAGATTCTGGGATCAATAAGCTACTAACAACCAAACAAGCAAGATGGGCCGAACGGAAACTGCAAACTGAGGTTCTCTGACTCAGGCCTGCTGTTCATACCCAAGCAAAAGTGCACCACACTCGGACAGCGCTCTTTTAGCTTCATGGCCCCGACTCTCTGGAACTCTCTCCCAGCTTTAGTGCTTACAGCTCTCACAGTCGCTCGCTTCAAATCAACTCTCAAGACCCACTTGTTCTCTCAAAGAATGCTCTTTAAGTCTGGTATCTGTTATTAGCTGTTGTCTAAATTGATATTTCAGGTTTTTTACTCCATCTTATCTGTATGATTCTGCTTGACACACGCATCCACAATGTTTAGAATTCACATCCTAGCCTTTTATTTAATGTAATATGCTTGTATTTAATGTGTTTGCATTTCTTTTTTTTACTGTGTGTATTTAATGTACTATGCCCTGTATTTTACTGCATTTAATGTATTATGCATTGTTCCTCACTATCTTGTAAAGCGCTTTGTGATGGTGGTCCACTACAAAAGGCGCTATATAAAATAAATACTGATTGATTGACTGATTGATTGAAAAGCATACTGCTCCTGCTCACCCATGTCTAAACAACTTCCGCTAGGAAAGCAGGGAAGCGCCCAATCAAATCTGGTACATTATGCTGTTTGTGGTCTTTTGCATCTTTTTTTAATTGAATGCATCATATTTTCCCGTCTTTTACATCGTTGTTAATGTAATTTATCATATTTATTCTTGTACATTTTTTTACTTTGTACAACTTTGTGGTAGAATTGTTTTGTCTTTTTAGAGAAATGTGTTGTCTGTTTCCAGTTTAAGTTTAAATTATGTATAATTAATGGTAAATGTACCTCTGTTTGACAATAGGAAAAAAACCATCATATCGCAATTGACTGCACATGTACTAAAATCTAACAGCGTACTACTTTTTGACAATACACTGGTCAAGTTTTGGTACATGAACCACATCCTAACACTACACTAGTTGCAAACATTGACGTTACATCGGTACAGTATAAAAATATGTAGATGACCCTAACGTCTGTTACTGAACACTGCTCTAGAAGCAGTCTTCCTTACAACTTCCTAGTAGTCATTCTACAAATGTATAATCAAAACGTCCCAATCTAAACACATCGTGGAAATTCAAATAAGAGTGTCCTTAAATCTCTGCTACGTGAAATTTTAAAGGCAGAAAAGTTATTAGTGTCGTGTTAATATGAACACAGATCGTAAATGTTTAAGCCTACCTTACTGGTGCTTTATCGTTTACTTCAATTAAAATGCTTCTAGGTTTCCGATTAGTTATTTACAGATGTACTTCTGTGTACTCTATTTTTCTGGAATGCTTCATTCTTAGTTCTAAAAAGCTGAGGTCTGCGTCGCATCCTCGCGCATGTGTGATCTCATCAGCAGCAACAACAACAACAACAAACTTCAGAGAACAAATTAAAGCAGCGTCTTTAACTCTGTGCAAGTGGCTCCGCTGGATTTTCTTGGGTCCGTTTGCTATCCACTTTAAAAACACGGTCTGTTATTTTGATGCTTCCTCAGTCTATATGTTTTATAGTCTGACATTTTTAACGCTGTTAAGAACAATTATTTTCGGAGGGACTCGGAAAAAAAACCACTGGAGAGACAATGACAAAAAGAAAATTGGCGAGATGATCGATAAAGAACAGCACTGTTACTTAATAAGATTTTTTTTAAAAAACGGTTTAACTCTACAATAACTTGTTGGTTTACACAAAGGTACTGGCAATGTAATTGCAGAGGTTTACTCAAACGCAATAGGCAAATTCTTCTCATTTCTTATTAAAAGAAGTTGGCGCATGCCAGCTAATAGCAGACGATGAGCGCCCTCTATCACCCATCCATAATATGATTCTAGATACACCACCTTTTTCCAGTAGTCTGAATATGTTCTATTATATGTTTTTCTTTTTCCCTTTTTGCTTTTCCCTCCTTCAATAAGCAATGTATTCATTTATTATCCACCTCTAATGCATTCAACTGATTATGTGTTGTTTGAATTTACTACATTCCAAAATATAATGTTGTACAGTTTCCATACTTTGACAATCTTCACATAATCCATCTACATGTTTCCCTATTTTAAAAAGATGCAAACTCAATACTGTATGTCCAGTTCTCCATCTATTTCTTATAGATTTTTCCACCCTGTTCAATGCTTCTCTAAAGGTTTCACTCCCTCATCTAACCTTTGGCTGTATATAATGCATTTGTGTTCCCATTGATTTAGCCATAATTTCATGATTTTATGTTTAGTTACTGCATTTATGTTTGCCTGGCACAGAGGGAGTACCATATCCATTTCTTTTCTGAATAGCCCATTTTCTGCCATAAAATCCACCTGTTCATTACCAAGCACCCCAGAATGACTTGGTGCCCGTGTAATATAATGTCTATGTCTCTATTTGCACATTCATTCAATGCTATTAAAATATCAAATACAATATCTTTGCTGATTCCACTCCCTGTCTCAATAGCATTCACTGAACTCAGAGAATCAGTAAACAGGACTGCTCTGTCTGGTTTTATTTCTATCACTTTATGTATTGCCAATAACAATGCCAGTGTTTCAGCAGTAAATGGGTGATCAGATAATCTTTCCATTCTACAGAACTCCATTCCAGGTATATATATATATATATATATATATATATATATATATATATATATACACATACACACACACACACACACACACACACACACACATATATATATATATATATATATATATATATATATATATATATATATATATATAGATATATATATATATATATTGCCATAGTCACTTTTCCTGACCTTGGACCCTTTGATCCATCTGTATATACATGTAGTACTCCTTTCTTCCCTTTCACATGACTTAATTCCCACTGATCTTATCTGTAATTTATGTAAATTGTTTACACATTTTTGGTTTTACAAAAATCCTCCTGGGTATTCGGATATAACCAGCATTTTCACCTGCTCTAATTCACTGATCTTTAAATGTTCTATCCTGATCCCTACATGAAATCCCAAAATGCCTCCCCTCTTTTTCCCTTGAATCCGTTTATACTGCAAATACCATTTCCATTGACCCAATTTTTAAATGGATGATAATCTGTATTCTCCCAATATTTGACATCCAACACACTCCATATTGCACCTTTATATATCATAGGCATTTTTGATCTGCCCTCCAAGTCATCCTAGCAGTATCTCCCAACATATTTCCACCAAATTCCTTTTTACTTGAGACCTAAATCGGATTAGGAAGAGTGCATAATCAAGCTGCGCCACCTACTGGTAACACTCCTGTTATCGGTTTTCAAGTTACTGCAGAATTGCCTCCTGGAGTGGGATAGTGGGAATGAAACATAAACAAACAGATAAATGAATTATATCAAAATGACAAGGGATGTGTTGACTGGTGTCAATCTTGAAATGTAATAAAACCATGTGCATATGCAAAGTGGCCTTTTTAAATGCTTACAAAAAACATCCACAAACCTTACCTGTTGTCCTTACATGTCTCGAAATTGTCATTTTGCAATAAACACAAGTAATAGCAAACCATGCTTTCAGATAGTGTTGCAGTTCCTTGGCCATTTTATCTGACTCTTCAACAGTATATTCCTGTTATTAACCAACCAGCTGTATCCACTATTGACTGAAAGACTTCAGCCAGTAACATGCTTTGATCCAGAGGACACTTCTGAGATTAAATAACCTAGGAAGTGCAAGTATAACAGATTTCCTGAGAGTAAACCCATAACTTTCTTTAACCTAATGCAGTACCACATATCATGTTTTAAATTAAAATATGCATGTTTCTTCAAAACATCACATTTGAAGTGACTGTAGCTCATGAAAGTGCAAAACAAGTACAGGTTCTGGAATTGTTTTGCTTCTTGTGATCCTGTGGTTTCTATAAAAGCAAAGACTCATTTCAAAGTGAGTCATTGTATTAAACCAAGAACAGACTAAGAAAACAAAGATATGTACCTTCATAGGGTACACTGTGCTACTATCAAAACTATAAATTAAAAACGGCAGACCTTTCTCTTCAGCATGATCAACAAGATAATGATGTCATTTAACTCCCTTTAAAGCTACAAGAAATGTTTAGAAAAGCCAATTATATTTGAAATAGCTTGTAATCCCATTGAGCAAGCTTAGGTTCAAGATTAGTGAATCTTTGTGTATTTTGGGGGATTCCCTTGTGTCACCCTATTTAAACTGTAGTCAGCTTCCTAATTCTTTTCCTGCTTTTCAGTTTCCCTCTTCCTCCCTTCCTCCTCCACTTTGCTGCGTCACCTCTGCAATGAGAGGAAGGTTCCTGCTGGTCAGAGGGGACCCCCTGCCAAAACTTTTCTAACTACATTTTGTTTTCCATTCTGCTGCTTAAATCTGCTCATCTATTCATTTGCACCTGTGCCTTCAGAGAGCAAAGCTTCAGAGCTTTGTTCTCCCTGCATAGAGTGAAGGCTCTCCATGCGGCCTTGGCAGGTATGCATATTCATGTAACTTAAACAAGTGACACACTATCCATTAGGAATGGCATCTGCAGAACATTTAGCTTTCCTATTTAAGCTTTGCATACTGTGCATATGTACCACTTCTTCACTGGCAATGTAGTATATTTTGCACACCAAGTTCACTGGTTTTCTTCCAGCTGTTTCAGGGGGACATCTGATACTTTTCTGGGGCAATTTAAACTGGTTCCACAGGTTCTCAACTTTGTAAATAATGAAAAAAGGATAATGCAGAATCTTAAATGACACATTTGAATTCCAAGAGTTTCAAAAATCAACTAAAACATTTTGGGTAGGGTTTTTTCAGCACAATATTGACTACGGTATATCTCTTTGTCATTATTCTATGTATTGTATCTATTTCCCCACTTGTGTCATTTATGAATATATCTATTTCAGAAGTGCTTAATTTAATGGCTAAACTTCTCATGCTTACTGTAGTGCAACCCCTGTAGCATTTCTCAATGTTCTGGTAACTTTATGAAGATCCTTCAAATTATTCCACTCAAAGAAAGAAAAAAAGGAGGCTTGTATGTAAATCAGTTTATTGCCAAGATGTCACCTGAACTCACAATCTGTATCTTTTTCTTTAGATCAAGAACAGCCAAAGAAAGAGTCAAGATGGGATTCACAAACAATCAGTTCATTACTTTTACAGTTGCAGGAAACATTACAGTAGAATGACATTTTTTTTTTTTTTTTAATATATGAATATACTGACATTCTGGATATTAAAAGTTGCCTTAACATTGTTACTTAACATAATACTATTTTTAAAGTTTCAACATCATTAAAATTGTGAAAGTTTTCTGTGTCAAAGTCTTTAGTGTACACATAAAGTCAAATAAACCTGCCCACAGCTGGGGTTTTATTTACATTTGAAACATTAAACATGCAGGAACTCTTTCTTCTGAGATCTATATTAAAATAAACAAAATAAAGAAGACATCTCAACAAAATACTGGCTTCGTATCTATTTATGTACACTTTCTACAGTTTCAAATGAAATGAAGGATTGAGCACAGCAAAAAAGGAGAAAATGTCTCCATAGCAAATAGACATAGCTTTTTCCTGGAGTGATAAGAACTTTTACCAGTTAGATCTTGTTCTGTTGGCCAGTATAGGATAGACATGACATGCCTTTGGTAGTCTTCCATTCCCCACACCATTCTTGAAATGTAATGAGGACCAGAAGGGTTTGTGGTATGGACCTGGGTAATAGCCTTTTCTCACAGTAAAAGTAAACCATCTCAGGGCTACCTCTTCTTCAGTATATGAATATAGATATTTTAATTGGTTTTGTTTTGCTTTGCTTTTTTAATACAAGAAAAGTCAGTTATTGCATTTTTTTCAAATTCAGTTTACTCATAAAGCCTTACCAATACCTCACTAAATAACAAAAACAAAGTTGTCAGATAACAACAAGGTTGAGCAAGGTTTGTGATAAGTTTTGTTTAGACACATAAAACATGAATAAATATCTGGTTCATTGGTTAAATAATTAAAACATAATAATATTAATAAAACTAAAATATGGTGCTTAGGTCAAAGTGTTCTTTTTTTTTTTTTTAGCCCCAGTGTTGCTGACAAACTACTAAAAGGACCAATATTACACCTTAATAATGTTTTAACAGGCAGCTGGTTAAAGACTGCTTGGAAATCAGGAAACCAGATTGCACATCTTTACTAAAACACTTGCACTCACACACACACACACACACACACACACATGCACGGGCACGCGCACGCACACACACGTGCACACGCACACACAGGGAACAGCTGGTATGTGTTTAACTCCATGACACATGCCAAATGGACTTTTGTTCTAATATAGTATTTGAATGAAGTGGTCAGTAGTGAGTCTGAACACCAACACGCTGTATTAACCCTGCTGGTATTTTCCTCCATCTTTACTGCCCCCCCCCCCCTTAACATGAATGCAAACAAATCAAATACATCCAGAAGAAGTCCACAACGTTGTAAGCTTACAATTTAATATACAAGCAATATGAACATCTGTTGTTTAGACCATTAAATAGACCTCTGTCATACTAATTGTGCACACAGAGGCAAAAAAAATTCAGAGATAACTAGTACATCAAGTTCCACTGGGAGAAAGCAATAAATTGGGAGGTTTTATTAGCATGTCAATGTAGCACCTTATAAAAGTTGTCTATAGTAAATGCATAGCAAAGTGTAATATAGCACAGTGAAAGTATGGTAAAGCAGAGGCAAGCTTTGTAAAGAAGAACAAGGTATGGTGAAGCATAGTAAAAAAATATTTTTTAAAAAGAACTATGGTAAACTAACCCTTATAAAAGTTTATAGTAAAAGCATAGCAAAGTGTAATAAAGCACAGTAAAAGCATGGTAAAGCAGAGGAAAGTATTGCAAAGAATAGGGAGGTAGTGATTAGTAAAGCATATAAAGAAACCCTTTTAATAATGGATCATTTATCTTGCTTATGAATTGAATGAAAATAAAAGTAAAGCATTCCTGTGTGTGGTCGTTCTTCAAACGAAACTATATGTGGAAACATTGTCTGCACCTCAGAAAGATGGAAGATTGAGCGTGTGAGTCTTCTCTTACTAAAGCATATTAATAAACATACCAAACCAGGAAAAGCATGGTAAATATGCACAAAAAAAAGTACTGTGGTAAACTTTTATAAGGGGGCTCTTGAAGAAGCATTTGTGTCTGTACTATATATGGAGTGCCACAGGTATAATGTTTCACATAACATCATGTGTGCCCTGCTTTACTCTGACCACTCACTTAAACAAAGGTGGGTTTGTACTTTCACTGGTCTCTAACCAAATATGTTTCTGTGGATACAACAGGGGAAGTTATTAAAGTTACAAACATGCCTCCAAGCCTCCCTTAATACGATAATGAGTTAAACAGCCCTTAAATTTCAGGGGAGAAATGACTAAAATACAGGATGCATTTGCAGCTCCATGTGGATTCCATTACGCATTACTGACACAGTGGCTTACAGTCATGTTTTATCTTTTCAGGGCTTCACCCAAGTCTGTTAGAAATGTCCTGTATGTATGCAGGTCACCAGAGGAATTTACTGGGCTTTTTGTGTAAAACCCAGAATGTGAATTCAAGGAATGCCTCTCATAGGTGTCAGGTTAGTGCAAAAAATCAGATCAGGGCCCTCCCTTGAAATCAGGATACAGAAAAGAGTCTGTACTGCAGTCTAATAGCATGGACTTATTTTAAGGTTTTTTGGTTTTAATTTCTCAATACACCTCAGTAATGTGTTGACTGTTTTGCCTACGAGAACCAGTAATGGTTGCCCCATCTGTCTGTACTACACTGGGATATTTCTCAGAAGAGAATGCAACAACTTGACCTCATAAAGCCAATAAACGAATTACTCTCAATTGGTATCACTAATTCTATTTCAACACATCAGTACAATAGACATATAGGTATATAGATTTTAAATGATGTTGATTGTATATGATCGTATAATCGATATATTAACTTTGCATTATTTTAAATGAATAATTTAATTACTATTCTAACTGACTTCTGAAACTAAAGTCTTTATGCAGTGGTATGTTCATACTTGCAGTTCAGGCTACCTGTACTGCACTATTGCCTGTACTGCACTATTACCTGTACTGCACCATTACCTGTACTGCACTATTGCCTGTACTGCACCATTACCTGTACTGCACCATTACCTGTACTGCACTATTACCTGTACTGCACTAGTAGAACATGCATTATTAACAGTATATATTAAAGAGCAAGAAAAACATAAACTACCTTTTTTGTCATGTTTTTGGTGGCGTTTTATATACACTGGTGCTTAGAAGCATTCACCCTGATCATTTAGTTGTCTAAATGAATAGGTAATAGGTCATTCAACATCTAATTAAAATATTATAACAATGACATGAACATTGAAAATGAACATTAATGTGTTTAGTAATGAAATGTCCTGAGTATTTTATTAAACATACACATAAGCAAGTGTAGGTTTAATAAAATGAGGTAAGGTTTCCTTTGGATGGATCACAAATCCCAGATGACCTGGCATTGCATGTACAGCTTGCTTTTTGCATATCCTTTCTCACGTTTAACTCAGTTTAAAACTACTCAGTCTTCTTTTCACCAAATTCTTTAACTTGATCCAGCCATGGTCGATTGGATTCAGAAAAGGAGATGGTCCTTTGTTAAAACGTTTAATCAAAATCAATAGTACCATACTGCTACTCAGCAGAATTTTATTGGAATATAAAACAGGGTGTCAATATTTCTGGGAATGTTGTTTTATGTCCGGGTGGGAATATTACACTTTTCAAACCCCCTTCTCATTCGGAGTGGCTCACAATGAAAAGCTTATTGAACCCCGCTCCTTGAAAATACACATTTTATTTTTGTACAGAACTGGTACTAACATACACTTTCAACATAAAATAAAACTGACAAGTACCCCAGACCTAACCTAAATGAATGGCAAACCTGAATGTATTAATTAAAGGGACTAAAAAAAAACAAAAAAAAAACAGTCCCTAACAAATCATTTCTTAAATACTGTTCAGCCTTTTTTTTCACAAAGGACCAGCTTTTGCTGTTAAATAACTATTTTATGTATCTGTTTTCCAGATGATTTGCAGCAACAAAGCAGTCTAACTTAAAACAGGAAATAAGACTCTTGCACGGCAACACTTGACCTTTAACCTGACCTATGCCAAACGATCAATGAATTTACATTACGGTGACAGGGATTATTTTTTTTTTTTTTAAACAAAGCAAAACAAAAAACCAAAAAAACTCTTCAAATATTAAACATCATTAATACGTAGCGTACTTTTGGAAATTGTCAACTATAAAAGTAAAAATAAAAGCCCAGAAAGGCTACGATTTAAAACCAGGCATGCAGATATGCAAGAAAACAACCTCTTCCAGAGTGTCCTGTGCCTATTACACAATCTGTGATTGTTAAAAAATAAATACATTATGTTCTTTCTTTATAAATCACTATGTCGTCAAAATCCAAGTAAACCATTTTCAATGGCTGTGCATTGTAATTTCCATTAGATCATAAAACAGTGCAGAGGAACAAAAACAAACCCTATAATATATACTATATCTATATATGTATATTAACATTGTTATTGTTGCCATTTGCAAGAATATATAATATATATATATATATATATATATATATATATATATATATATATATATACATATATATATATGTATATATTATATATATATTATATATATATTATATTAATATATATATATATATATATATATATATATATATATATATATATATATATATAATTAAATATATTAAAGGTCCATATGTGTGTTATATCTTCAACACAAGTACCAAGGGAGTGAATATCACATATTAACAAAGTTTGTTTGTGCAAGACAGAGAAACTGCTGAGAACAAAATAAAAGTTCTTACGGTAACATATTAGGAATGGAATACAATACAAATGTTTGCAGCTTATCTCAAAGTTTTTAAAGTTACTATATATATATATATATGCCCAGATTGATTAGAGAGCTGCTCTTCTCAGCTGGCAGCATTCTTTCTCTGGCTTGTTTGTGTTTACAGAGGCTGGCGCCCACTGCCTTTGAGAGTGGTGAACAGAGTTTCGCAATAAATATCAGAGGGACCCTAATAACAAGGAAAGCTGTCTGTTAAAGCTAAACCTCCTTCTGAATGGCTTCCTTTTAAATCCAAATGCTTTTTAACCCTCTCATAGTTTTCAAAGCTTTCACTCTAAGCAAAAAAAAAAAAGTTGTAGCGGATAGCCACTGTTTACCTTTTCACTCCAGCTGAAGCAATTTCTATACTTTTCACATGATAATTTAATGACCCCTTACTCCATGGATACACACACACACACACACACACACACAGACACAGACACAGACACACACACACACACACACACACACACACACACAGACACACACACACACACACACACACACACACACACACACACACACACACACACACACACACACACACACACACACACACACACACACACAGACACAAACACACACAAGCACACACACACACACACACACACACACACACTGCACTATGGATTTGCCTAGATCCGAATACAATACTATGTGCATTGCAAAAGAGCAGTGAAGATGTAAACAAGAGGTATTCACCACTACATTTTAACACATTTATTACACACTTAAACACAAGTATGTGGTTACTATAAGACATTTCAACAGAAATACAAAGATGTGTATATATTATTTTAAATAAATACTTTATGAGTGGCTTTACTTGAAGATCACATTGAATCTGAACAACAGTCATATACTTTATATACAGGAATGGATACATCTAGAACGTAAAACAACAGTAGCTGAGGGTGAAAGTCTACTAACTAAAGGGAGCGAACAAAGCATAAGATACTGTAACTCAAGGGGAAAGTTTAATTATCATTTGAAATATGGGTATGTGAACAAATTTTAAATGTAACTTTTTTTTTTTTTTTTTTTAATTTAGTTGTCAAACGGCTAGTCAACCCCAGTTTTTTTCTCCCCAATTCGGAATGACCAATTATTATTTTTATCCCGGTTCACTGCTGCAACCCTCCCAGCGACATGGGGAACGGAAGCTGAAACACGCGTCCTCCGAAATGTGTTCCTGTCAATCCATCATTTTTTGCACTGCGGATCCACAGCGATGCCACCAGACCTATAGTGCCAGAGGACAACACAGATCTGAATGGCTCCACTGCAGACCCGCAGGTGCCCTATCAGCCTGGTGAGTGGTGACCCGTGGATTGCCCAGTCAACCTAACCCTTCCCTATCCGGACGACACTCTGCCAATTATGCGCCGCCCTTTAGGAACCTCCGGTCACGGTTGGCTGTGACGTAGCCTGGATCTGAACCTGCGATCTCCAGGCTATAAGGCGCATCCTGCACTCCATGCAGAGTGCCTTTACTGGATGCGCCCATCAGGAGCCCCTCATTACAGCAACAGTCTGTAATGCCACATGAGACTGGGTGATATCAAGGATGACTGAATTGCAGAAATCTTTACACAAGAAGACTTGAAATAATCTATGTATACAAGCTATGTACACAGTACAAGATTCTTCCAATGAAAGGTCTGCAGTTTTATTCTCTTTAAAAATATTTTAAAACTATTAACAATTAACAACACAGTTATCAGAGAAAAGTAATCTTTTGTGGCACCTTCAAATGGTTCTGTGACACTATAAAAGAGAAACCAATCCTTCTAAACGACAGTTCACCTTGTCCAATCTTAAACAGTAAAATACTAATAATAAAAGCTAACATTGTGCATGTACCTAATATAACACTTCTAGAATCAGTGAAATTACCTGCTGGCAGTCCTTTTTGAAATCTTAGTTTGCAGCCAGGTTTGTTATTACTGAGTTATCAACCTTAACTAAATAAAGAGCGCTTCAGTACAGCATGGCACAGCTTTCGTTTATCATCCACTATTAATGTGCCAAATTCACTTAAATTTCAAAGAAAAGAAAACATTAAGACAAACGTAGACTACATAGCAACGAATTCCAGCATTGACATGACGGACAACACATCCATACAGAGGAAGCTTGCTCTGAGTACAGACCAATTCCTCATTATGATGCCTTTCACAGCTAAATGCTACAGAGCACTAGTGCTTAAATTAAATTAAATCACTTAGTGACCAAGATGCAGATTCCACAGTGAATGCTTGCTTGCTGGATAGTTTTGTTTGTAATATTTTGATGACGACTGGCTGGATTAATGCCTCCTGTACAGTGAAATTCCTCTATCAGTCAACAATACAGACAGAAAACCTCCTCAAACAGACTCCTCTGTGTGCTTCAGTTCAGATCACCTTCCTAGGGGTACAGAGATTAGTTCAGTCTCTGTGTCCATTCCATACTTGGCCTCTCTGGGTAACTAGAAACAAAAGGGTGAGTCGTGAAGGTGGTTACGTGATGCAGATGGTGAAACCATCCAATTTTAATTTAAATTCACATAGAGGCCCCCCCCAACCCCCCCCCCCCCCCCACCTAGCAAACCATCACCAAAGACAGCCCTGTAATAAGGGTGGAGAGTACAGAGGGGGTGAGGGAGGTTCAATCATAATAACATACAGCTGCTTTATGACATAATTTCTTTGTTCTTCAGTTCTTTGATTCTATTCAAACACGTTTCCACATGTACTGTGCGAGATCATGCTGCTGGTCCCAACACACTCCTAAAATAGATGTTTACTGGGAAAGGGAAATTATGCTCTGCATTTTATTTTATTGAATCCACCCTAAACTATTTCATAATTTCCCCACTGCTATTATAATTATATTTGTAACAGGGTAATTGAGATTCACAGGAGACACAGTGAGCAGTTGTTGCTTGCAAGAGCAGCCTAAGAATCTCCCAACAATCTTCTGAACATCCGATCTCTGTGTCTCCTATGAGTCACGTGATGATGAGCTTCTCCCATGATTCAAAGCAATCCGACCTACAAACTAAAGGTTAAATAATATCCTCATAAACAAACTGTCAGTGTAGTTCTTTCTTAGTCAGAAGTCTGAGACGAGTAACACAGTAAGAAGCTCTGCGTTTCAAGGTAAGATTTACTGAATTCATTTTTTTAGTTTTAAATCCCTTGACAATTTTACACACTCAGCTAAGGTTGGGGTGTGGAAGCAGCAGTATTTCATAGTACTAAGCAGTACTACAGATAAATCATTATCTACCTCTGTATTAAAGTATACAATAAAATATGGAAAGCTTACTGTTTCACTTATGGTGTATGCCTCAGACTGGTGTCATGAAAGGTATAATCTGTTAAAGTGACTGGTCCTAATAAGACTCTTGGTTTGGTTAGGATAGCTTTTTGATTTTATTCCACATAGAATCATGTAAATATAAGAGACCTATATTATATAAATAATGTAATAATAAGTTAATAAAGCCAGTATCTGATTGTATTGACTTTCCTGAGTCTTTACAATATTATTACTGTTCGCATGTTATCCTGTTACAGCAGGGGTCTCCAACCTTGGTCCTGGAGGGCTGGTGTCCCTCCTGGTTTTTGTTCCAACTGTACCCTAAATGATTTAATTGGACCAATGAATTAATTTAGTGTACATTTAGAACAAAAAGCAGGAGGGACACCGGTCTTCCAGTACCAGGGTTGGAGACCCTGGTCCTGTGATTTTCTTTTTTTTTTTTTCTACTTCATGGAAATAAAATGGGAATACATTTGAAATGCAAGAATGCTATTCTGTATAATCAAGTTTGTTTCGTAATGCAGTTCTAAGGGTAATTTTAAAGTAAAGGGCCAGTGATAAAGTCATTTCACTACAGACAACTACCATTACATGTTTGACTTGATTTACTTATAGTTCAATGCTGAGTATCAATACATTGAAATAATTGGAGGAATACTTAGAGGAAGACCCCCAAGAATTGCACAGTTCTGCAGCCCTTTACTAAAACACTGACCTTATAAAGCAATGTTGACCTTCAATAATCAATACAATACTTTTAAAAACCAGCAGGAAAAACAGAATCTTACACTCCACCTTCATAATAAAGCCCTCTGTTGGCTTGATAGGAGGCTGCATTCCATTTACTTGGGTGCCACAATCTCTCTTGGCATTATGAATTTCAATCCATATATGAATTTGGTACACAGGTAGAATGATGAGGGAAAACAATTTTAAACTAAGCAGCATCAAATCGTACCTCAGCACTCAAAAAGCAGAATTCTGAGCTGAAACTTCAAAAGAAGCAATTCCCATCTCCAAATACGTACCTGTACCTTTCATTAAGTTTAGGGTGTCACATATAATTGAAGTCTTCAAAAAAACAAAAGGGACAAATAAAAAAAGCAATCCATGATAGCATTCTCTTTTGTACAGCTCTCCACTGGTTAGCAGCAAATGAAACTGGAGTTGCCACAATCCATTGCAAAAGTCAGGTCAAAATCAGAAAAAAAAAAAAAAATTCACATCAACGCAGGAAATTTTTTTTTTTTTTACAAGTCTGAAAGATATGCTTTGTGGCTTTCTGTGCACCATATATTATTTTCTGTACCCAATAGAAATGCACAACTTGTTCGTATTGCACCATAGAACAAAAATAATTTATAAAACCAAAGACAGAAACCGGAACTATGTGCCCCCAAGCTGCCATGAAAGTGGATCAGAGCTCTTGGCACATTGGCAAGTTCACAAAGGTGAAGACATTGAACTCGATCATGATGGAGAAACACAGGAAGATAGCGTACAAGAGAAGGCAACCAAACCCCAGCTTCTTATCCAGCTTCCACTTGTTCAAGTGAACCGCCACAACCTACAGGAAGAGACCAAACATGCATGGGTGCCACAATAAAGTGACAACTTAAAGAGTAAGAGTGGACCCACATGCATGGGTGCCACAGTAAAGTGGCAACTTTAAATTGAAAAAAAACATTAGGCATCTGATGCAGTGCTTTAATTGTAGTCATCTATTTGAATTATTTTATCAAGGCTCTAAGTGAAACACATTGAGGACGGTCAAACGCTGTCATTGCAGATTCAGCAGAAGCTTTCCTTAACACCGATGTGTGAACGTGAGATGAAACTGGGGGCTGCTGTGAAGCAGAGGTGTTGCAACACCATCGTCAGGATGTGATAGAAACTTTCTTCATTTGGCAATGGTGCTTGTTTGGTGCTAAAGGAGTGTCACATTTGACAAAAAATATGCAGAAACTCACCACGAATGACTGACAATGTTTTGGGTAAAAATGTCAGTGGCAAAACTGAGACCAGATTTACAAAACGAGTTGAAGCTTTTTCATATTATAACAAGTTAATACGTTGTACATTGGGTGTACCTTAAAGATGACTTAAAATTACAATGCGTTAAACTTTCATGGCGAGCTTCTGGGTGAATGTACAATGTGTTGTTTTCTTTATATTTTAGCATATGAAACCTTTCCAATTTTTAAAAAAAAAATCCTTCTATGCTTCAAACACTTTTGTTATAAAGAATATTGACGAAGACAGTATAGGTCAGATAGGACAGAGTGTGTTTAGTCCTTTGTTTACACAATACAACATAATTTTATAATATAATTTACTTTATATATATGCACTTACTGTGAGAAAAACTGA
Organism: Polyodon spathula; assembly: GCF_017654505.1. Taxonomy (NCBI): domain Eukaryota; kingdom Metazoa; phylum Chordata; class Actinopteri; order Acipenseriformes; family Polyodontidae; genus Polyodon; species Polyodon spathula. The sequence continues at coordinate 9,583,953 of NC_054539.1, read as the reverse complement.
AGCTAATAACAGTCCCACAGAAAATATCAGTCCTTTGCTGTTCAAATGGATCTACAGGAAAAAGAAATAAACAAAAAAATGATTATTTTTTCTGCTTTCAGAAAGTGCTGACAAGCATTACTGACCTTGACATTCACTTTCTCCTGCCCAAAATTCTTGGCAGGCCCTGGAGACAGGGCTGTAGTCAACATCCAAGAAAAACAGAAAATCGCATACTTTCATGTAGCTTTTTTTCTTGAAACATGACTGGGAACTGACACATAATGGCAATACGTTGAGAATAGAAAGTAACCTGCAGGTGATAATAGACCAAGTTCTATTCCTAAAAACTGAGCCTAAACACTGTGTAACTGCAGGTCTTCCTCCTCAGCATTGTATGCGAAAGAACTCAAACGTCCATTCAACGTATTATCCACACCAGTGAAACATTTCTGAAGATCTGTCGTCACCCAAACCAATTAGAGGCCAGCACTCACCATGAACTAGATCTCCATCTCTTCAAGAGCTTCTGTGAAGGAATACCCATCTATTCATCACTATTGGATGAGCAGTGTAAAATACATCAATCCACACCTTTGTGCAGCGTATATGATGACAAATATCAGTATAATAAAACATATATTTATCTTTGCTTTCTCTCAGTAGCCTTTGTTAAGAACTGCACTGCGTAATGAACAACAACAACAACACTATTATTATTATTATTATTATTATTATTATTATTATTATTATTATTATTATTAATAATAATAATAATAATAATAATAATAATAATAATAATAATAATATTCTGTATTTCTAACTCAATTAGTGTCTTATGCATGCTGCACAAAGAAGAGAACCACATCTGGAAGGCAATGCTTGGTTGGTTTGTTCATCTAATCTTATGATGCACGGGTGACCTATGTAAAATCACTGGGAAATATTGTGCTGTGCCTAATGGTGTACTGTACAGTATATGTCTGTTAATTACAACCCCTAGGACCCAGAAAGCATTTAACTCCTGTTTGTGACATCATCATCATGATATTGTTCACAGAGTTCACAGAGTTCACACTTTTCATTATTAAAGCTTTGCATGTCAGATAATAGAAAATGGTCTGAGGCCTAGCAGAGAGACCATTAGCCTTGGAATGAGGCGAGTCAGGATGGTGGGCACTCTCGCAACTTGTCATCGTGACAGTGTCTTGAGGGACACTGACTGGTTTATTAAATCTATCCAGAACCGTCGTCATATCATTAAATTACTTTGTATTCTGATTTCCACAAAAACACCTCATCACTACAAAATGGCACGTAAACAAACGGTAAAATGTGCCGCTGTTACTCTAGCTACACACAGCTGGAAATTGATCGAGTTCTTGAAAAAAACCTGAATCAGGCACAAGTCGCCGAGCAATTTGGTGTTTCCTGTTCTCGCAAGTTGCTTCACTATTCTGTTGAATAATGCGCATGTCTTGTATACTGCTGCTGCATTTTGTAACGTGTTTGTAGGGGTGCTGTGTTAATTTAGTTTGACTGTTAGTTTATGAACCTTAAGCTAACCCTATGTAACGGCCATTATTTTGCCTTTGCCATTGCGATAGACTGAAACACACCCATCAGCTAATTTCATAGTATATGGCGACCGTGTTTGCATTAGTTTTATTAACATTAGTTTGCCCGTTATTTTATTATTATAGTTTATTAACAAACACTTTCCTATTTTTTTGCTTTAACTTATTCAGTTAATTTCACATGCTGATGCACATGCTTCGTGAAAAGAAACACATATGTATGTATTTATTTATTTGTTGATTCATATTGTGTCTGGTGGCTAACTCTGTTTTAGAGAACACTTCGTCTACAAGAACACTTCGCTTGCTTCCCAAGGGGTGTACTCTTAGCCGGAGTTTGAGTTTTTCCATAATCATAAATATTCAAAAGAAAGCTAAATGATGAGTGGTAGATACTACTGTAGATAAACTACCTTTAAAGGGAAGATTCAGGCAAACTTTGAGGGTGGACTGGTTGATGATCCATTACAGGTCCAAAGTCAAATAACAGGTGCACCACTGCTATTTATATATTATATAGCACAGTCACACTACATTTTGAAAGGAATATAAAGCTAGGCTCATACAGTAGGTAACATATAGTTGAAGCGTTTCAATGCTTATAGAGAATCCTTGTCAGTTTTGCCCCCCCAACCAATGCGACGCTCCCCCTGGAATCCCCAGCGAAGACCGGTGACTGCACACAGCCAGGATGCGAACCTGTGCTCACGCTGCACACCATGCGGCTGTGCTTTAACCAGACAAGCCACTCGGGGACCGCATGTAAGATATCATTTATCGTATTAAATACACTTACATATGAGCCATAATCGATGGCCAGTGTTTGCAGTGCCCAAGGAAGTCCCAGTCCTATTAAGATATCAAACACATTGCTGCCAATGGAGTTTGAGACTGCCATGTCCCCCATACCTGCAAAAAGACACAATCCAATGCAAACAATACAGGCACCTACTGTGAGGACATGGGTTAAAAATTATTTATAAGTTTAGCAAATTTATTCTAAAATAACAAAGCTTCAACCCACATGAAATATTTCAGCATTTCAACTATACAATGATATAAGTGCTAAAAACTAGCTTACATATCCAAAGAAGCAAATCTCTCCATATCTTCTTAAAATCTGTATCCTATTTCTTTGTTTTTCATTCTCTCTTATATAAGCAGAGCTATGAGCATTGTTTATTCTTATGGGAATCACAGAACATGCTTAGGTTGCAGAAATTCATTTTAAACATGCACACAAATACACATAGCTAAATTAAATTACATTTAGCTGGTTGGAAATGCTGAATGACATATTTAAGCACAGCACAGAGACCACGCCAGGGGATAGAGTTTAAAACAAAGCCAGGAAATCATTTTGAACCAAGAAGACAACATTCTGGGATGAATCAGCTTCTGGGAACCGGACAAGCATTGATGGGCAGAATGGCATCATCTAGATTGTAACTCTGATTATGTTCTCATGAAACTCAAATGCAGTTAATGGAGCTAATGCTATTTCAATTCAATCAATGATGGTATTTGGTTAACTTAATCCTAAATAAAGCCCATGCTTTCTTTGTATGTGTTAACTGCACCTCTATTTCTCTAAGCTTGGCCACTCAATCCTTCGTTTAGGTTCCAGAGATCACGACCTCTTGTCTTACCTTGTCGTGCCACTATGAGGCTGGCCATGCAGTCTGGTACGCTGGTTCCAGCTGCCAAGAATGTGATGCCCATGATCACATCAGGAATTCCCAGTGTGTAGCCGATAACTGTCACCTAGGCAATGGGAGTGACTTGACCACATTAGTGGCAGGGTCAGGATGTGTTAGAAATGTTTAGACTGGTCAAATACATTTTTCTGCAACACAAATAATATAACAAATCTGTCTTAAACTGAACAATTTAGTTGAATTGGCCTTAATAATTACCCAGCAATCATCATGCCCACACATGTAATGAAAACGTTTACCGGTATTTGCTTTCTGACACCATTTCTGCAGTGACTCTTTGAAAGGTCTGTTTTTATTCCTTAAGTTTCTGCTAGCAACATCAGACACGATTAGGGGGGAAAAAAAAAAAGTATGGGGTATCATATTAAAAAATAAATAAATAAATAAATAAATAAATAAATAGATGCGAAAATATAAATAAGAATACCAAATAAAGAACCTGTTTTTAAGTAATGTGGAGTTTTTAGCGTATCACTGCTACTTACCATCCAGACCATGATGTAGGAGAAGCCTGCGATCCAGATGGTAGATGTTGCGAAGGTGACCATGAACCATTTCTCCCAGCGGGGGTTGGCGCAGTTCGGGACAGTGAAATACAGCAGAAGACTCAGTGGCCAACCAACAAGCCACTTGACCTTATTAAGTGCACCAGCTGTGAAGAGTTTCTGTTATTTAGTTCTAAGTCTTTAACTGACTGTTTTTTGACAGGAGAAAAACACTTGGTACTTTTATATAATCAATTGATGACGGTAAGTAAAGTAATTTCAGGTCTCTTAAGTTCTCTCTTAAGTTTTTTTCCACCAGGAAAATTAACATAAAATTCCCTTCAGAAACAGGCGTCTGTTAAAGACCGGAGTGAATGCTTTGAACAAAGGGCCTCTTGTGTCTTAAACTAGACTGTTTATCTGGGGAAAGTCATTTCAGTGAAACTCATAACTTGGATTTCTTCACTATGCCTACCTACAAAAGCATTATATAATGAGTCACATTCTTAAAATGTTAGTGTGCCAGACAGTATATACACTGAATATCAGTACAACCTGCAGTTTAGAAGTATTGGGGCTTGAATGCCATTGCCAGCAACTGGGATAAGGGTATTATGCAATGGATGGAACTAGAATGAGACAATTATATCATATTTAACCTTTTTACATAGGCCTCCTATTTGGGTGCCAACAGCCTTGGCACCCCTTAAGGTCTGCCTGTTACCTGGCAGTTCAAAGGGCACCAGGGGTCCTTCGGTGTCATCATCTTCCTCTTCCTCCTCGTCATTCTCATTGTTCTCGTTGTCCTCGTTTTCGTTCTCCGTCTCGTTCCCTGCTTCAATCCCATCCTCCTCACCATGACGACCGTTCAAGCCCCTCTCGGAGGAGGTGCCCAGTCCGTTCTCGATCCTGTGCATGTTGGATATCCTGAGGGCCACCTCTGAATCGCCGTTGCTGAAGGACTTGTTGTTTATCAGCTTCTGCCTCTGTCAGGATAAGGAACAATGCATATGTAAGCAATTTACTGGTATTGCTTAATCTGTGAGCTCTAAAGATGCATGCCTGTACCATCAATTCAAAATGACTTCACAGCAACCTGGCTAGTTTTGTCATTGTTCTGAAAGCACCCTAACTCATTTCACATAGGTCCCCAGCAGCCACTGGATCAAAGTACCTCAGTAATGAGCAGGCGGCTGGCCATGGTGAGCCTGGTTCTGGGGGGAAAGTGGCTGGTGATCATGATCCTGAGGCCCGCATCGGAGAACGAGAGCTGGTGAGGGTAGGCAGACAGCAGCTCATCCACCATAAGGACTGAGGCCTTACTATGGAAATTCGCTAGACAGGGACAAATCATAAACATCATTTTTATGTGATAAAAACAATTAATTTCAAGTCATTTCCTATATTCAAAATAATAACAACAGATAGACCTGTTGTGGTTAACTCTCGGTTATAATCTGCACTAAAGCTCCACTCAAGTGATGTATAATGTCACCAGAAATTTTATTCAGTTATTAATCTTGCCATTCACTGCAGTCCGTCTGTTGTTGTGAAATGATTTCTGGTACGCCTAGTACAATTGCTTGTAAAAATAATTATCAAACTGTTTGAAATAAGATCTCCTTTATCAAAAAGTTTGTTCTTACTCTCTTAGGAACAGTTATCTAATATGTTATTATAGTTGGAAATCTGACCCAAGATCTTTCATTGCAAATTTTTGTACAAACACACTAAAAAAACCCATGCAGATAATATCTTCCCAGCTGTATGACATATATCTTCCATCACGGGGAGTGTACAGCTGTGGCCAAAAACATTGCATCACCCTACAGAATTAACAAACATTGCTTCATAAAGTTGAATGAAATCTGCTGAATAACGTTAGGTTAACATATTGAACTACATACCACTTTGTAGTTTTCCATATACTTCATGAAAAACTGACAACAAATTGTTTTATTGTAACTAAGGAATCACATAGACTACCTTTTCAATTTTTTTTTAAAGAACTGATACTGTCAGTAACTCAAACTAAGTGGCAGTGAAACAATTAATGTTTACTGGACACCGCTGGTAATGGAACTTGACTGAAAGAATCACAGAAAACCCTGAAATAGAAATGTAACCATTACTCATATGTATTTACCTCCTAAAAACCTTCACTTGATTCACCGTAAGGCCCAACCACTGAAGGTGGCCGGTGACAAGTTCTAATTGGGCCTCTGCCTGTGCTGGAGACTGCACAAATTAACCAGTCCTCCACAAAGTCGAGTACTCTAATGCCTTTGAGACTCAATGGGGCCAAAATAGCTTCCATGCACTTCGAGAAGGCACACGGAACTAGGCAGAGGTCAAATGGCAGGACATAGAACGCGTACGCAGTTCCCTGGAAGGCAAAAATTGGTACTTCCTCTGTGCTGGTTTTATGGGGATGTGAAAATAGGCACCCTTGAGGTTCACCGTGGTGAACCACTCTCCTGGCCTGATTGGCTACAACAGCTGTTGCATTGTCAACATCTTGAACTTCCTTCGAGGTCGAGGTCAAGGATCAGTCTGAGGCCACCATCCCGCTTTAGCAATAGGAAGTACATGGAGTAGAACCCTTCCTCCTTCTCGAGGGGCTCTATCATGCGAATAGCCCATTCTTGCAGCTGAGCTGTCACCTCCTGAGACACCACTTTGGTGTCTTGTGGGTCTGTGGCTGATGTATCTCCATCTGCTCTGAATCTGCTGATCACCTGGAACGGCAACTCTTCTTCCTCTTCCATGGGGGAGAAGAAGGAGAGGCTGAGCTTGAGGAGATTGAAGAAGACTGTGAAGACGGTTTCCTGTCTGGGCTACTTTCTCGGATGTGTCGTCCCCTCTCCCTTGGCGCAGAGCCCTGGGGTAAGGATGCAGCCACCTCTCTAAGTGAAAATGGGGAGATAGTGCTGAGCAGAAGTAAAGGACGCAGAACGTTCCTTGGCGCTGTGGGATAACCTCTCCTCATGCATGCACTTGGAAAAAGGGGCAAAAAAATTGCAGAAGCTGCGATTAACCAGTGCCTCGTTGGCCTGCTCTGGCCCTAGACAGGACGAGCACCTGCCGTGCTTGTTCTCTATAGGCACTGGCCTTGCATGTCTTACAGGGATAGATGCAAGGAGCAAGCATGTACAGTATAGGGTTGTACAGCTGCTGCCTCAATCTGCTTATATATGGAACAGGTGGGCCAAGACCGGGTCAGTACCAGGTCAGTTTGGTACTGGTTTGATATACTAAACACTGGGTCGGTAATGAGTGGGAACCGGGTTGGTACCGGGTCTGTTCAGCACTGGTTCAGTGTACTTAACAACAAGTCGGTACCGGTTTGGTTCGGTACCAGTGTGGTAACCTCAGTCCTGGTTCGGTATCGGGAGTAGGTCAGTGACTTTGGTACTGGTTCGGTACGGGTCCACTGGGTAGCAGTTACTGGTTGGTTCGACACTGGTGCGGTAACCTCAGTCCCGGTTAGGTACCGGGTCAGTATTGGGAGCGGACTGGTTCGGTAACACAGAAATAACACAATAATATTTTTTTTTTCTCAACAAAAAACAGTAATTTAATAATTACATAAATAATATAAAATGTCTTGTATGGTGCTAATTAGCAAAAACGAGAAAGAAAATAAGCTCTAGCCGGAGCTATGCAGCCTGGGGGGAGAGCATAAATTCAGCTGACTTATGTTGCTGGATCCCTGGGAAGGACAGACTCAAGTCGCTTGCTTCACGCGGGGTACAAGGCCGCAGCAGGACATAGCTAACAACAGGGTGTAGTGCACACAAATGCACGTAAAGAGAAAAACTATTTCAGCGATTTGTTTAATTATCACATTTAAAATGTGTAAAAAACACATCATATTCTAAATATATTCAGATATAAGCAACAATGTACTTATCTGAACAAGGCTCTCCGATCAGATCAGTCTTAAAAGGAGAAATGGCGCTGAGAACTCACAGACTCAAAGAGCAGCTTTGGTATACAATTTTCAGAATTTGGGTCTTTAGGAGGTAAATATCTGTTCAGGTTACATTTTGTACTTGAAAGAGAACAGCTACAAACCAACTGTTAAGGTATTTTTTGGAAAGGCTCTTTGGTGTTTTGAAAACAAATGTAAAGTGGCTGCCACACATGACTGTTGAGACAAAAATGTCTGTGCACACTTGAAGTATAACGCTATAATTTCAAGAAAAACCCCAGTGGTGTAGTACAGCAAGTCAGCACAGCCCACTGGCTGCTTACCAAACCTGATTTTCCACCTCTAGCATGTTCCAATTAATTCCATTTGTTTACAACATCTAAACATTAAGCTGAAGGGCTGAATATCTACTACGTCATGAGTACCATTCGGTAACGTCAAAGTAAACCGAATCGACAACTACAATAGGTGGTTTATTCTGTCTGTCGCTTTACAGGGAGAGACTCGGAAATCATGCGAAATCTAACGAAAAATAACGACAGACGTTCTCCGTTCCCTTTTGGTTTACCGATCTTTGAAACTGGATATTATTATAGATTTACAAACCTCTACATTGCTAAAGCATAATTCGCCACATTGTGTTTCAGATATTGTACGCTTTAAAAACAATCAAGTATTTGAATAATACGTACCGGTATTGATCTCTCCAGATGAATTTATCGACTAAGGCCACTTCACTAACCTAATGAAATACAACATCATGGATTCACCTTTGTTGCTGCCCATGTTTGTATCAGTTCATTTCAGATATGCTTTTGTCATAGCCTCTTCCTAATTTTATAAGTAGCAGTATACAATGTATAGCCACAGGGGTGCTGACAACAGCTGGTCATTTAATAATAATGCAATTATATATAGTAAACATGCTCCTTGAAATGTAAAAAGGTACCTTTCTTGAGTAACACCACAGTGGCATCACAGTTGCCGCCGTCATCAATGTCCGTGTTGTTCGTCGTCCCGTTGGTCATGTTTATTATGGTCTTCTTCCTGCGATCAATATAACGGCGCGCCCTGTAGTTGAACCTGAAGCAACATAAGAAAAAGCCTTTACAAAATAAAAAAAATGCATGCACACACACATGACCCCCTACAATTAAAAACATTTTACTTGGCCATTTCACTACTTAAAAGGTCTGCAAACAGAGATTTACTTCCACCTTGAATAGTACCAGACACCATTCATAAAATATAGAAATAGACGTTTTCTAGAATAGTTTCTTTCAACACTGCACATTTGAGACCTATCAATGCAAGTGCAGAAGATGGAAGATTTCTTTAATTATTTCGTTTGCCACCACTTTCACTATGGCTGGATTGAAGTTCCCTCAACTTACTTCATGATCACTATGTACACCACGTACATAAGGACTAGTACCAACGACTCCCACCTGCCAAGCAAAAAGAAACATTTTCAATTAAAATAAAAATAGCGTTTCCAACAACCGTGAGTACTATCATTTCATATTATAGCAGCAGGTTTTACATGTACAAAACAGGCTGACCACATTGCCACTGTAATAATAAGAAATGCAAAACATATTTTAACTACAGCACCCATGACGTGCAGTAGTCATTACAACATGTGGCCACTAGAGGGAGTGCCAAATCATAACAGATTGCAAGTATTTGTCAGAATGGCCACCCCCAACCCCCCCAAAAAAAACAAATGCTGAACTGTAAAGTAGTCTCCCTTCCTGTGTCAATAGATGTATTAGTTGGTCTATGTTTCTTAAACTGTAGGCTACAAATAGAAAAAGGAATATTGAGTAATTTACTTACAAAGTTTTTTTTTTTTTTTCTTGTAAATTACAAGTACATACAACCTCAAGGTAATACACTTTTGAGGGTCAAATTATACACGGGCATCTCGACTAGTTTTTTTTACAATACAAAGCAATTCCGTGCATTGGATACAACAGTCATTATTAAAAAAAAATAAAAATAACTGACTAGCTTTGCACAAACTAAATTTGCTGAAGCGCTGAAGAAGCTGAAAACGCAGTATATGCTGTAATCTTTAGTTTTATTTATTTTTAGAATACAGTATAAAGGAGGAATGGAGGGTTTGAGGGACTCAATGCAGGTGTAGTCTTAGTATATGAAAATGTTTCACACCAGGACTCACCAAGACACTTTCTCATCATGAATAAACTGCAAAAAAAAAAGGAACAGGGATTATAAAAGGTCATGATATCTGGGTTCTGTATAGAGATTTCTACAAAAAGACCATAGTTTCTGACACAGCTGCCACTCTACCACATTGTTCTGCATTCCTTCAATATGCTTCACCAGGCATTCGCAATGCTTCACCAGGCATTCGCAATGTTTGACCACACTTTGCTTTTTGCAGTTATAATATTTAATATGGCTTAACAATACAGTAACAATACAGTACCGGACCACAAGTGGATTAAAGTTCTATTTGGGCCAGCCTTTGCAATAAATTCCCACAGGATGGCAGAAAAGGCATTGTGTTTGTGGCATGATGAGATTATAATGTGGTGTTGTGGACACTAGTGTCCTATAAGAATTTCTTCCAATGTTTGAATGATCAGGCAGATCTCTGTAAACATACAGGGCTGTCTGCATAAAAACAATTTCATCATCAATGGTTTGAGCTGACACCTGATGACACAGGACATATTACCACACAATTAGAAAAGCTATTGGTGTTTTACTATTTCAAAGCCTCCTACTTTCTGCTCCAGTTTAAAAATGGACTGTACGTTTTAATGGGACTACCTCAACACAATACATGCTTAAGTTTCTTTTTGGTCTGCACATGCTGACAGAGAAGATGTTGGATTGGTACTGTACCCTGTATCAAACCAGAGCGGACAATGAGTCGATTGGCAGGGCAGACAGACTGGCAGACTCTTCCATTTCAGTAATGGCTTTTCAATCTCTAGACATAATTCTATGTGGTAATTAAGATATTACATTATTTCTAAATGAATTGTCCACATAAATCCCAACCAATATATTTGATATTATGTTTAACTGGGAAATGGGTTACTTAGTTTTATTATTCAATAGACATGATGCCAAGCTGTTAGATCCCTTATAAAAGCCTAGCACTGTATTTCTGCAGTTTTTCCATGGTTATACTATGCATTTAACACAGTTTACCCTGGTTTGACATATTTCTTAATATGCTTGACTCATCCCTTCACTCAAGTATCTCAAGACAACTTTGGTGAGTGCATGGTAAGTTCAGGTTGAATGAGCAAGCTGCACAAATGCATTGTGTTTAAAATAAACGAAAAACAAGCACTACGCTAACCCAGGTTTCTCTGGATATTTAAATCTGTGTTTTTGCAACAGTTACAATTTCAATGGTAACTTCAATGTAGTCTTTTTCCATATATAGCACAGTTTAAAAACTTTCGAACCACAACAATATGACTATTGCATTATTGTGCTGTATGCTTGTATTATCCAACAGATTGAGGGTGTAGATAGCAGGTGCACACATTAATTAAAACCATGGAGTAAATGCTTTGAAAATGTCTCTTTAGTTCTTTTTAACTAAACAGAAGCAGGAGAAAGCATGCTGACATTTTACATTACATTCAATAAGAATCACAGAGAATGATTGACACGTCATTACAAGGGATGGTTAAAAATAAAGCATGGAAATGACATTTTAAGCTACTTACCAGCATCATATTTACAGTGCACTAGCAGACGGTTTTTATCTATGACTTCTGTCTATTATACTTTGTCAGTAAAAGACCATCCTGGTCAGTAACTGACAAGCAGTATTGAAAAGGTTACTTCCATAACAATTGTTATGTTCACATTACTAAAGATCAAGAAATAAATGACGAAATAAAGAAATGCATCACATTGCGGATCCCCCCCCCCGCTTCAGGAGATAGCTGATTAGTAGCTGGTCATAAAACCTTGTGCCAACACTGCTATCACAATAATGCTGCAATTCAAGAGTGAAATCAGTATATATATATCTTCTTACCCATAGGGGTCAGCATTAATATCCATAAGAGCATTTCCATAAAACCACTCTAGCCTTGTTACAGTTGTGTTTGGGCTGGATTTGGCAAATGATCCAAAGTAAGATTTAGTGCTAATAATACATGATACTTACATGAGTATGAAAAATAAATCTTACCACAATAAGAGCTACAATTGACAGAGTATAGTAAGATGAGTCCCGAAGAAGGGTCCAGCAAGACAAATGAACAGTCTGTAATGAGAGAGCAGCAGAATTCAGTCAGTGAGTATAGACACACACACACACATATATATATATATATATATATATATATATATATACACACACACACACACACACACACACACACACACACACACACACATGAGTTAGTGGTTGGAAATTTTGGCCTGTGATTGGTTAAAACCTCATTATTGGAGGAAAAATAGATTCAACTAATGCCACCAGGCAATAGTCTCTGTCTGTCTGTCATGTGATTGGTTCATATACACATACAAACATACATTGGTATACACACACACACACACACACACACACACACACACACACTCAGCGAAACAGTTAATTTTTTCTAGTGAACTCCCATAGAGGAACGTTGTTGAGAAAATCACAGGATTCATAGAATACAGAAACACAACCCCTGAAGATTCCATTCTATTCCATGTGATTATCCACTGTACTTACTTGCTTTTGTAATCCCTTGCTGCTAAACCTACATAAATAACAAGGTAACAAGGACAGGCTGACTTTGCACCTTTAAATCACTTTGGAAAGGGCTTGCATCAGTTGTCTTCACTAGCATATGACACACAGGTACCCGAGGGGCACCACGTTTAGTTTAAATCATAATCCTGACACACACAGGGTTTTAGCAGATGCTGTAAAAAGCATGCCGTACTCCTCTACCTGTTCTGCATTATGCCAATTGAATTATTTGGCATTTCAAATGTTGTATGTACAGTTGTATCACTTGCCTGTTTTGGATGCTGTCCATTACAATCTCACCCAGTGGATGATAATAATTACTACTAACTAGTACTTACAATAGATAACATGCATGGCCTTTTGTATAGAGATTGACGGTGTCTACAGCTGATCGGCAACTGTGAATCACTGCCAGTCAAAACACAATTACAGTCGAACTGTTGGGTTAAATTGGGTTGGGTACATGGACTAAAAAAATCTTATTTTATTTTGCATTCATTTAAAAGTAACACATAAAGGCATTTTGAAATGCAGCTTCAAAAATGATCTCCCTTACCATCATCACATGTAGTGTATACTTCAGAACAAAATCTGCACCTAGGTATATTGACACCTTATGGTCGAGACTGAGTTAATTTATTTGTTTAAAATAAAATTGTATATCTAGGTAGAAATGTGTTACTGTGGCACTCAAGAGAACATAATGATTGATTAATAAAGGTGAAATGGCTTGTATGATTCTTTCTAGGACTGAAGCCAAGGTGATTATTATATATTTACCAGTTTCTATATAAATTAGATGCACTGTACAGTATAATTAATGTGGCAGCTTTGTTCTAGAGTGTTCCCCTTTGACACATCACTGTCTATGTACATAAAACTAGGCTGGCTCTCACTGGAGGCTTTTTTAATAGCATGGTATTTTTGTGTTTATGGTTTTGAAAGGCTTGGAACCTCCTTATTTGAGTGCTCTGGTAGAAAGGGCTTCCACTGGCTACAGTTTACACGCTCACGATTCTATTACTTTGGCTGTTCCAAAGGCTTAAAACATGTATGGGAGAATTATCTCTTGCATATCAACTCCTGAAGACATGGACTTGTTTCCATCATAGTATGAAAATAGAAGGTGATAATCTTGCGTTCTCTGGTTTTAAAGATCGGATTTGCGAATTGCTTAGAACCTCCTGCCAATGCTTCACCTTCAATCCACATTAACACATAGATATGAATTTTATTTTTTGATCGCTGTATGTTGCTGATTAAACCAAACATGTTTTTGTTTTCCAGGACCACCTTTTAAACAAGGCCTCGGTCTCAATGGGTAAATCTCCTCGTGAAATAAATAAATAAAAATGAGTAGATAGCAGATACAGGACATTGGGCTGGATGTTAATTAATCTTCCTGCTCCTTATTTACAGATAGGAAGAGAAAACAGCTTTACATTTTGACATGCCACCTGTCCTTCTACACAGTAATCTAGCATGCCACTAATCTATATATATTGTCACCCACTTATTCCAAATGGGGATGGATATCTCCCATATATTTCTACTGACACCGTACTGGCTAAGCTATTAAAGGCTATATCTTGGCATTTAGTTACCCAAATGTGACTGAATTTTGAATGGACTTTTTTCTAATAAGTGGTTTCATAACCTAACTAAGGTTATTAGCTCAGCCACGCCAATGGTCTACGGGTAACTGAAATCAGACCACATCGCATGACTAAACAAAAGGTACCAGGATCCATAGCCATAGCCTTATCCATAGGCCAAGCACAATACAGTCATGTCAATAAACAAGACTTTCTGACCATGGTGGTCACTGTGCTCCAATTCTACTATGACTGAGAGCTTACTGGCTAACATGCCTTCAATAAATGGAGCTAAACTAGTATGAAAATAACCTGAATAAAATGCCACCCAGAATGACAGAAACAGCAGGAAAACATAAGTTCTTCTTTGTTGTGTGCTGGTCTTCAGCCAAGGCCTTGTTCTTGCACTGTCATTTTTATTGTAGAACCAAAATACCCTTTTAGTCCAGTAATTGCCCCATCTAGAAACACATCTATTACTAGATGCTTTTAGGCCAGTAGCCATGACACAGCATATTTTACATCCTGTATGTCTGCTCATAACAAGTACTAACTACTGCATGCACTAAAGCTGAAGTAATATGTGTACTCAGTTCAAAACTCTTGCCTCTTTTAGCTCCATCGTTAAACTTCCCCTCTCAGTGAGAGTGATGTAGGTAAGTAGTGGCCTGCTGTGTCTGGGTCCAGATACAAATCCAACAGTTGTCAATATCACATGCAATACAATACAATACGAACTTGGCTTGAACAGTAAAGCTAATATACATTTGGTAATTATATATATATATATATATATATATATATATATATATATATATATATATATATATATATATATATATAACACACACTGAAAAATATGTATTTTGATTTTTGCACCAATCTTCACCAAACTTTTATCATACACTCCTAGCCATCTGCAGAATTTCAGATTGCATTTGGCAATAATCTGATAAACTTGTAATGAAACACACAAACATTTTTTTATTACATTATTGTGAGGACACTCCGTAGGTGCGTGCACTGGTTTAACATATAAAAACACAACCACACATTTTGTCTTTTGTGATGGCAATAAACTGTCATAGAGGCAACCAGATGAATATCTGAAATATATCACTGAGCGGTACTATATCACTGAGCAGTAATCATGACCTGCTACCCACATGGTGGGAAAATAAAGAAACTCTGTCAAGTCAAATTCTAGAGGAACTGTAAAAGTTAATTAATGATGACTATGTCACAAGCTTAATATTTCAATCCTTCACGTAAAAACACGCTGTATAAATGCAGTAACACAGATTATGCGAATTCTAAACTAGATAAACTCATACAGAATTTGGTTTTGACAGTCATGAAGGGAAACTAAGCATTGACCTTGAAATGGGGGTTATTTTTTTCAGATTAAAATAAAACAAAATTGAATTTCCATAATTTCCATGCTCTGATGTTCAAATAAATAAATCAACATAAATGCATTTGATGTATGGCAATGCTGATACTTTCAAAACGTGTAACTAGAGAATGATCTGCAAGTAGGAGCCCCAAGGCAGTCAGTGTATAAACAGATTTAAAAATTATTATTAAAGTAGCAGCTTGGTAGTAAATTTGTTCTGTGGTTTAATCCTCACTTTGTTTTAAATATTTTTTTTAATAATAAATGATATCCAAATCATTAGGGCAGGCAGAGCAGGTTGCTTTGAAAGCTACCTTACAACCCAGCTACCTTACAAACAGTATCATATCCCTTTCAATCAATCCAGTCTCCATTCCCATTATAGGAGGCTGTGTGGTCCAATGGTTAAGTGTCACTTAACCTCCTTGTGCTCTGTCTTTCAGGTGAGACGTTGTTGTAAGTGTCTCTGCAGCTGATGCATTGTTCACACACCTTAATCTTGTATCTTGTAAAGCGCTTTGTGACGGTGGTCTATTATGAAAGGTGCTATATCGTCAATGTCAACTGCTTAAAGAGTCTACTTGAGCTACGTGGTTCCTTGGAAGTATCATTCTTTAAAAGGCAAGGAGAACAGTTTTTAATTAATGAATGCAGTCATTATTTTTGTATTCTGTAGGGGTAGTTCAGAAACATTCAGCGACTGTCACTATCACATAGCTCTTTGTATTTATATTCAAAAACACGAATCATAGATTGTAACAAGAAAATATGGGTTCAACTAAATCAGCCTATACACTGCCAGAATGCACCACAGCTGTGTTTTTAGGGCATTTTGCAGAACTGGGGTATCCTGGGATTACCACTATAATGGGTTAATGCAATCCAGCTGGATTACCAGGTACTGTAAATGGCTCTAAAAAACAGATGAGATTAATTCCAGCAGGGTTTAGCAAAGCTGCCAAGGGATTATCCAAAGAAACGTGACGCCTTTTTGTTGTTTTCTAAAATGAGTAAGTCGCACTCCAAATGACAACTCTTTTAACAAACACTACACCTTTTTTAAAATAAAAATGATAATGATGATATTCATAAGGGGACTGCGTGAATAATTGTATTGTCTTCTTATTATAGGTCTCTTCATTTAGTGTTTGTTTAAAAAAAGTGTTCAAAGACCATTCGTTTGATGTAAATATTTCTGACCGGAAGATAGAGCTCGTAAACAAAGTAAAAGATCAACCCATTGTCACCAGATCTTGTCTTGAAGGAAACCTTCAAGGGATAGACTTCGGGCTAATTAGAATGTAATGCATTTCAGCTTGGAATGCTGATACAGACAGTGTGATTCAGCTTCTTGAAGAACATCATGGCATACTAATTCCGTTTTGAGTGCCTGAACTAAAGCTGTTAATGGACCCTGACTCAAACAAGGATGTTTATAGTGTGGGGTTATGGGGGTGCAAACACCCCACAAAATGTGTTTACACCTCTCAGGATTTGGGGGAAGAAAGGTATTGGTGTGGTTTTGTAGAAAATTTGGAAAGAAAGTGACAAACCAACATCATGCTAGTGGCACCACCGATTTTCAGAATCTAAATCCAATCAAATTAATTTCTCTTAAAATGCCATTTTAAAACAACTGCATTAAACACTGTCATGAAAACTTGCTTATTCCTGCCAAGCTCAGCGTTACTGTTGAACAGTACCAGGAAAGATCCTCTTTCTCAAAACTATCGAGGAGAATAACAACAGCGACTTAAAAAAAAAGAAATGAAATATGGAAACATGTCTATCATCAGAAGCTGTTAAGCTGTACATTTTATAACTGCTCTATAACCTGAAAGTAATTTCGATGGGGGGGGGGGGGGGGTCTGTGGGTGTAGGAAGTCACTTATCAACCAAGGAAAATGAAAAGTAAGTAACATACATTACAACAACGAAAAGTCTCTTGCCTAGCTAAGGCTGTGACTTGCGTTCTTTTCTTTAACAATAACACAGCGATAACAAATTTTAAAAAATATTCATGCCAGCAAGTCTATAGGCCAATATGAAACAAAATGCAATTACAAAGAAATGAAAGAAATACTGAAATGTAAATTACACTTGAGGGTAGGCTATTTGTGGTATTTTAATTAAGGTTGGCATTGGCTGGTAATTGGCCAACATTTATAAGCAAAGGGATCATGCTAATAGTAGCTGCAGTGGCTGTGGGAGTTATAATGGTTAGAATATCTTCCATCGGGAGGATCCAATGCCACATCCACAAAGGAACATTACGTCTTGCTAATAAAAATAATAACACCTTGTCCGAAGGTAACATTAAATGCAATGTTTCTGTTTTAAATGGGGTGGCAGCAGTATTTTCCACAAAACACTGCCTGCTGTTTCATTTGACAAATGAATGACCGGTGACGTCAATGCTGATAGGTACAAGTTGAGTCAGATCACAACCCATTCACAATAATACATTAGGTGCGAAAGTAGCGTGTAATAATTCACTGTAACTGTGAAATGAATTTGCACAGAACATAACACGTGGTTGTGATTCATCTGAAACTGCTGACAGCCACTGCATGTAGGTCTGCTGTACTGTTTTTTTTTTTCTTTCAAAAGTGAGAACAAAGTTACTAAATGAATTGAAAAACACAAACACACACATCAAGGTCTCCTCTCTATAGAAGCCACTCTTATGGAGCTCTGGTTCAGCACTCCACCTACAATACTCTGCCCAAGTGGATAGAAGGGCTACCACATTTGTTCTATGTGGTACTGTATTTGTTTCTGATGTATTTTGCAGGGGGTGTACCACCATACTTAGACAGAAGACCAAGAGAGAGGCCACTGGGATGATTTAAAAACTGTACAATTTTTACAGTGGCGGCTCGTCATAAGAGGCTATGGAGGCTAAGCCTGCATGTAATTTTGTAAGAGTAAAAAATAAAGCTTACCTTACGTCATGCTTTCCGAGGTCTACTGTATTGCTATTGGCTAATGTAGCCTCAAAATGGGTGGGACTTTGTGTGTATTCCACCCACATTCACCTTGCCTGTCAAGTTCTGCTGTATTTGTATTGGCTACACAATGCAAGCTTGAGGCTAGCCTCTACCATTCATAATTAGACTTAATATTGATGTGTATGTTGCCAGGCAGGCTATGGGTCACATGTGGCTACTCCCTGAAGTTTTGATTTCCGTATACAGGACGTAGTATATTTTTTATAACATTGTAGATTTGTTTTAATTCAAACGCCATTTTTCTCACTTTCAATTGAGGAAGAAATGAAAATTTTAAAAAGTATTTGGTCATCCAAAGCCTAAATAGGAAAAAACTAAATGTTTGACAGCCCGGATTCCTGTGGGCTACAGGGATTTAAAAAATCTTCCAAGGCTGTAAAACATGTTTTTCTACAAATGACACCTGGTTCATAGCCAGTTAAGTAATATTGCTAGTTGTTTTAATGTTTTAGAAAACAAAGTGGTGTTGTGAACTTTGCACCAGAGTAAAAAGATGCCTAAAGAAACTTGACAATTCCTCCCAAGGAGCGCCCTGTCAAAACACACTCACTTTCTTTGCACAATGACTCCAGAATTAAATGCATACAGTGAATTATGTGTGTCAGAGAAACCCAGTGATCAATGAAGGTTATTACTCACTTTAATAGATTTTCTATTAGCGCAACCAAGAACAAAAAAGAATGCCAGGATTTGGGTTACAACAGATATTACCTGCCCAGCAAAGATCCCACAGACTCCAATGATGCAGAGGATATTGAATACTGCAGATCCAACAATGGTCCCAACGCCCACGTCTCCCTTGGTGATAAAGACTCCTGGTTAAAATAAAACAACACCGAAACATTAGACCTAATTTAAAGAAATTTAAATTGAATTACCAATGAAAATGCAGAAAATGATAAGGTTATTAATTTTATTTTTATTTAGATCCCCAACAGTTTTGCAGTTACGGTCTTCCCCAATGAAGCTAGGAAGCCTGTTATAATATAACATTGCCTGGCTATCCCTCTGAGGAAAGTTATGACTTATTGATGCTGTCCAGATATGATCCTTCTTCAGCTTTAAAATGGGCAAAAATACTGTACGTTTGCAGTCTGAAAGATAACTGAGAAATACTGTGGGGAAGTCAACAAAGTACCTCCAAAGCAATTCACGTCACAGTGATCTTTATAAAACTTTAGCACAGCATTTTTGCTCTGTTACTACACTTTTCCCATTGTTCCACTATGACACTTTTCTATGCTTTTACTATGGGAACGTTTATAAGGGGAGACTTGCAAATATTTATAGTAGATATACAGTAAACATCATTAATTGATCATCTTTTTGTTCCTCAAAAACAAAACAAAAACAAAACTATTCAATACCATACCAATGACTGAGGTAAAGAGCTCGGGAGCTGAGCTTCCTGCTGCCATGAATGTAGCTCCGGCAACATCTTCACTGAGCTGCAAACGCTGTAAAAGAATTCACAGGGAAAGAGGTTATACATGAAAACAGGGATAACAAACACTGGTGTCATTGCACTGAGACAGCCTTAACTGTAGTGGTCTCTCATACCAAGTGTGACTCGGAGTACTACTGAGTATGTAAGATTAGCAGTTCAGAGCAACACAATGCACCAATTAGCTGACATTAACACACTGACTCAAAACTAGTGAGTGGCATCTTCACACTTTCCACTGACTGTCTGTTAAAAGATATGAATTCATCGTGATGTCACGTATCAGTATCTGTGATACTTTGATAGTTAGGTAGTTTATCTGTGGTTAATTTACTTTTTTATTTCTCATTTGTTCTATTTTATTTTTTATATTAATCAAAACAATTAAATTCACCTAGTTCTACTACAGTACAGTATATAGAGTCCTATAACAACAGCACGCAAAAAACTGCAATTATTGAAACTAAAGTTACACTCATGTGAATTATATATCAGTTGGTACAAATAGTACGCTAGTAAATCTATGTTATTCAATTTATAATGCTGTTATGTATGGTTAGCTCAATTTTTCCTCAGGTTCTTAACATCCACTCAGATTGCCTACTCACTAGTAATTAGTCTGCTTGCTAAAAATGACTAATACATGCAATATGCACAACATTATACTTCAGTGCTGCTCAGATCCAAGTCCCACGCGTATCAGGTCAGATCTCTTTATTCACAGGAGATGTAAAAGAATGTATATATGGAAGCAATTAACATTTGCACGTACCAACATGTCAAGTCAGCCCCCTCAGTATTAATAGGGGTCTTATTGAAAATTAAAAATGATGTGTTAAGGTTAAAAATGACGTTGTAGGGGCCAAAACATTATCCTATATGGAATACTAGCATATGTTTTCATGTAAATGGGTAATACTGTCCCAAGCATATAGTATACAGTGCAACCAAAATGATTCAGAAAGTAGCCCTAAATTGTTATATCCATAATTTTATATACAGTACAGTATATCAAGGTAAATCATGAAAAATTAGAGGCCACCTGGACCAGCAGTGCTCGTCTGGTTGCTAGTAGCTAGTTCCAAACAGTTATCAGCTGTCCCAAGACACTTGCAGGCTTTTATAAACATTTGACACAAGTGCCTGGCAAACACATTATTAATATACTTATGTAAGACTGAAAATTGTTGTGTGTAATTAAGACATTTGAAGCCAGTCGCACAGGGAAAGTGTTGAGTACTTGGGAGTTTCATAATGAATGGGCTTGAGTACTTACTTCAGAAATCTTCTCCAAGGAGGGCACAAAGTAGTCATCACAGACGATAGCCAGGGCATAAAACATGTACATAGCCTAGGGAAGAGTTACAACAAGCAGTAAGCATTGTCATCCACAGCCCCCCCCCCCCACACACACTTTTTTAAGTGAATAAAAAAAAAGTTATCCACGTACATTGAGAAAATATACAGGACAGGGTCTAGAGCAGGGGTCTCCAACCTTGGTCCTGGAGAGCCCCTATCCTGCAGATTGTATAGATGTCTTTACATCATCAATGGCTAAAGTTCTGGAACACATGTTAATCTTGAGTAATTAAGCCAATAACACCCCGTTCACATTTGCGGTTAAGGCCAGCCCAGGGCCGCCTTATCTCATGTGTGAACGCTCGAAAAAAGGCAGCCCTGGGCCGGGTGAAATTTACACCAGCTTTTTGATGTGGCCTAAAGTACCAATGCCGCCTCAGGGCCGGCCTATCTGCCTGTGTGAACCCAACGCAGACCCTGGGCCGGCCTTAACGCGTCAGTGCGGTGACGTAGCTCAAACCACTCCCCTACTAGGTTAAGCGTAGTAGATCAAAACAATGTCGGTTTTAAGGGGTAGCACCTGGTAGCAGAAATGAACCCTTAGCGGTCCATTTATTCAGCGCTGCTTGTCAGGCGCGTCAGGTCCAATTTATTTTTTCCCAGTGTAAAACAGGTTTAAAATGTATTTAATTGCAAAAAGACGGTCCTGCATCTCCAGCCAAGCCCCACGCCTTGTTCGCTGTATTTTTCACACACCTCTTTATAGATGTAGATACTCTCCCGATCATTCATTTTATCACGAAACTCCTCAATAATGCGATCCAAGTCATTATTTTATTACTATAACATCTCAAAAAGCTCTGCAAATGTCCGTGATATGTCCGTGGTCTCTGAGCGCTGGATGCAGAAGCATCTATCTCCTTTATGTCCGTGTTATCTCTGGTGAAAACTTTCAAGTTTGTCCGAGAACTCTCGGAAATACTGAGCAGCAGGCCAGAAATAAACCCACCACGGATCTTGAATTTTATGGAACCTACGTCGATCGGAGAGCTTCACCTACGTTGGCAGCATCATTGACAAACAGGGTGGGACAGATGCTGATGTTAGAACCCGAATTGGCAAGGCAAGGGCGGCTTTCCAGCAACTGAAGATCGTCTGGAGATCCACAGACCTGACAGTCAACACCAAGACCAGGATCTTTAACACCATCGTGAAGCCTGTCTTACTTTACGGAGCCGAGACCTGGAGAACCACCGTCACCACCATGAAGAGAATCCAGACTTTCATCAACACCTGCCTCAGAAGAATTCTGCGAATTCGCTGGCCAGACAGAATTAGTAATGAACAACTGTGGCAGTGGACAAGACAGCAGCCTGCAGAAGAAGAGATCCTCCAAAGATGAACTGGAGATGGATAGGCCACACACTCCGCAAGCCTGCATCCAGCACCACAAGGCAAGCCCTCACCTGGAATCCACAGGAGAAAAGGAAGAGAGGTCGCCCAAGGAATACATGGCGTCGTGACCTGAAGGCAGACATGAAGAGGACAGGCCACACCTAGGGACAGCTGGAGCGACTGGCTCAGGACCGGGATGGCTGGAGAGCATTTGTTGGTGGCCAAATGTACAGCTTTCATTAAAGCGATAAAACTTGCGCTCTCTCGTGCTCTGTGTGTGTGTGTGTGTGTGTGTATATTTCAGATTGTAGCTAAGATTGTAAATCTCAATATTAATAAATAATGCATACGACATTGCGTATTTAGTCACCATTAATATAATAATCTGTATTGTGACTAATGTAATGTACACATCCTTGTTTGCTGTATTTACACATGATACAACACGATTGCTTCTTTCCACAGTAACCGACTGCACTGTCAACACACGTCTTTATCGTAGGCCGACTTTATCGTAGTGTGAACGGGGTATAACTGGTTCAATAAGTAAACGAGAGCTCGGCTGAAATAAAAACCAGAAGACCCTGTAGCTCCAGGACCCGGGTTGGAGACCATGGGCTTCCCAAATCCGGTCCTCGGGACCCCAGTGTCTCCTGGTTTTCATTCCAACAGAGCTCTCATTTACTTAACTAATGCCATAATTGAAATAACAATTTGCTTAATTTTACCTTTTTAATTGTTCTCATTTCTTTAAAAAATTGCAGATTTCAAGTTACTATGGTATTGTTAACTTGAAATATGCAATTTTTTAGCTCAACATTTTAGCTCTGTTCCTTGTGTAACTCTACAGTGGTTCCTACCTACAACCCTCCCCCAAACCATCAGGTCTACAAATCTACAGTGACACGTTGCCATTCATCCATGGATTGGGTAAAATGAAAAATGAGTCTTCTGCAGACAGATGCTGGATGACTCAATTGTAAAATGGCAGCCCTTTGCAACATAAGTTATACTGTGTGTGTGCGTGTGTGTGTGCATGTATAAAATTAATGTCAAACCATGTTGAAATATGTACAATAAATAAACTTAGTTCTGGGAGTTAACTATCTAACCGTCAAGGAGATCCTGTCGAAAGAATGTCTCTTGCTGGGAGTTATATTAATTATCTTATATTTGGAATCCCTGTGATAATCCTACAATGTCAGCTTCCAAAGCATATGGTAAGAGTTCAATTCAATTGACATTCATTTTTACAGTCTATATTTAGAAGCCCTGTTATAATTCTACATAATGTCGGTTGCACAATGTGAAAGAATGAATAATAATCAATGATATTGAGTTCAGTGTGCCTTTGGTCTTAATATATATATATATATATATATTATAATATAATATTATATCATATTATATATAATATATATATATTCAATGCTGAGAAGTACAGGCAGATACTTATCCATCATGCAATACCATCAGGGAGGCATCTGATTAGCCCCACATTTATTCTGCAACATGACAACGACCCCAAACATACAGCGAAAGTCATTAAGAACTATCTTCAGAGTAAAGAAGAACAAGGAGTCCTGGAAGTGATGGTATGGCCCTGTGACAAAGTGCCCGCCCCTGTGTATATTATCTGTTATGTGTTGCGTGTGGTGTGTTTAAATGTTGGTGTATAGACATTGGTACATGGGATATAAACGGGTCTGTGTAACACGAGTGCTTAAAAATATATATGTGTATTTAGGCACGAGGATTGCACAGCACTTCATGTGCAAGTAAAATGTAGTAATATGTGAGCACGGGGAATTGCACTTTTTAATTCACGTGCTGGGATTCAAGTGAATAATTAATTGGTAATTGAATCCCAGCACAACAGTATATATAGATGCACGTTGTCACATACTGGTTGTTGGGTGTTCGGGAGTGGAGAACGGGAGCGAGAGAAGGAGTAACTTAAATATATCAATTGCTATTGCGTGCTGGTGGGACCAGCACGATACTTGTTTATTTAAAACTCACCGTGTTTGTCAGTGTGTCTGTCCGTGCACCGTTTTGTTAAGTTTAGTCTGTTTTTGTTTGTCTATTTATTTTAGCGTAGAGTGCCGTGTCCTGTGTTTTCGTGTTTGTTTAAACCTTTTATTTTGTAATAAACCGGCGCCAACAGGCGTCTTCATCATTTCATTTCACATCATCGTCTTTGCATATTTCATTCCTTCCTGGTTCTGACACCGCCCACTTGGCCGTCTTTGTGACAGGCCCCCACAGAGCCCTGACCTCAACATCATCGAGTCTGTCTGGGATTACATGAAGAGAGAGAAGCAACTGAGGCTGCCTAAATCCACAGAAGAACTGTGGTGAGTTCTCCAAGATGTTTTGGCCAACCTACCTGCCGAGTTCCTTCAAAAACTGTGTGCAAGTGTACCTAGAAGAATTGATGCTGTTTTGAAGGCAAAGGATGGTCACACCAAATATGGATTTGATTTAGATTTGTCTTCTGTTCACTCACTTTGCATTTAGTTAATTGATAAATACAATCTATTAACATGTCTATTTTTGAAAGCATTCTTACTTTACAGCATTTTTTCACACCTGCCTAAAACTTTTACACACTACTGTACATACTGTACTGTATATATATATATAGCTAGTTCTACGGTGCTTTGTCACATTCAGTACAGTACAGTTCTGAACACCATATGGTGAATAGCACATCTCTACTGTAGTAACACTCTTTTTCTCTGATGGCACAGACTCTTGGTTTTAAGTTTCCATTGCTATGACATTGTGACACAGCAAATATCAATGATTAATTGCCCAGTTCAATTGTTCTCAATAAGGATGAAACATGCCCCATATTAAATAGTACTTAGCGGGGTTCCTAAGAATATAATGTTATATGTCCCCACGTGTTGCTACAACTGTTTAAATAACGTACCTGCAATATTTATTTTCATTTCATACAGAACAGAAAAGCCAGCGCACTTGTTATATATTTTTTTTTTTTTTTATAATCACTCTTCCTGCAGTGATTTAGAGGACAGATCTCAAACCACAGTACAGTAGAACGGCCACTTTGAAAAGAGCTTTGAAACAGGCTTTACATTTTGCTTCACCCTATAGAATGAACACATTTTGCTTCATAACGTCGAATGAAACCTGTTGAATAATGTTACGTTAACATATTGAATTACATGTTGCTTTGTCACACATAAAACGTGGCATTTTGAAATCTAACATGAAGTACTGTAATACTGTTATGGCTTCCAGTAGACTTTTGCTATATCGTTGTGTAGTTTCTTTGACAACATGATGTTAACTAAAAGATCTCAATTATGTTCATATCGGTTTATTTTTTAAAATGATTACTCAATCCTAAAAATCTAGGTGATGCAAAACTTCTGTCCATAGCTGTACATAAAAAAGAAATGCTAAACAATTTGGTACTGGTCTACGTGGGACAGCTCTAGTGCTTGTGTGCTCTCTGCTCAGGGTAACTATGTGGGACAGCTCTAGTGCTTGTGTGATCTCTGGGTAACTATGTGCTGCCAACCAATGTTTATGAATTATGACCATCAAAAATCACCAAACCAAAAATAATAAGATATATAACAGCCACACCTTAAAGAGGAAGCATTTTTTGCACATTTCTAGAGTCTATTGACAGATGTTTGAAACTGATACAAAAAGAAATTCATGTATGCCACCTGCTTCTATAAAATGAACGCGTCTCTCTTCCCCTTTAGCAACTGGCTACAGAACTTCACGTGTCCATGCACCTTTACTACCCAGCTGATGGGAACAGCATTGATCTAATGTGCTTTTAGCACTGCTAATTTCAGCCTGAAATGAGTTTTATCACCATGCAAACTGATGTAGCATCACTGCATTGCACACGACGCTTGTTCATTTCTGTATTTGGACACAAAGGTCTGGAGCTTGTGGTAAACATTACTCAGCTTTGCCAAAAAAAAAAAAACAACAACAAAAAGGTTGACAAATATATTTTAAGCAATTGAGAACTCCCTTCACTTGATTTTTTCCTCTGAAAATTAGCATTTTAACCCCAATGTAACTGCAAATCAGGAGCAGCATATTACACATACTGGAATCACCCCCGTTAAAAATAATAAGAACTAGAGTAGAAAGGTTTTATTTGTGAAAAAGTATGACGCATCCCTATGTGCAAGAGGAATTGCACCCCTGATGAAGGTTAAAACAATGTGACAGTGGATTGCAACCTAAATGGAACTTAACTGTGGAAATCACAGAATATTTGCATTTTGATGAATTTTGGCCCATTTCTCCTTACAGAACTGCTTCAACTCGGTTACATTTGAGGGCTTCCTTGTATGGACAGCTCACTTCAGGTCCTGCCACAACAATTCGATGGGGTTTAGGTCCGGATTTTGACTAGGCCATTCTAAAATGTGGAATTTCTTCTTCTGCGGCCATTGTTTTGTAGATCTGCTTGTATGTTTAGGATCATTATTTTGGTGCATGACCCACTTTCGGTTCAGCTTCAGCTCATGGACGGATGGCCTGACATTCTCCTCTAGAATCTTCTGATACAATGCAGAATTCATGGTTGTGTCAATAATGGCAAGCCGTCCAGGTCCTGAGGCAGCAAAGCAGCTCCAAAGTATCACACTCCCAACACCATGCTTGACGGCTAGGATGAGGTTCTTCTGTTCAAACGCAGTGTTTGGTTTTCGCCAAACATAACGTTTCTCATTGAGGCCAAAATGTTCTACCTTTGACTCGTCTGTCCAGAGAACATTGTTCCAGAAATCTTGTGGATCATCTATATGCTCTTTGGCGAACTTCAGACAGGCAGCAATATTCTTTTTAGAGAGCAGTGGTTTCTTCCTGGCTGTCCTTCCATGAACACCATTCTTGTTCAGTCTTTTTCTGATAGTCATAAGTCATTAACACTCACATTAGCCAAGGTGAGAGTGGCCTGCAGATCCTTGGATGTTACTCTGGGGTTCTCTGTGACTTCCTTAATGATTTTCCGGTTTGTTCTTGGAGAGATTTTGGTAGGATGACCGTTCCTGGGTAGAGTGACTGTGGTCTTAAACTTTCTCCATTTGTAGACAGTGGATTAGTGGAGCTCCAAATCCTCAGAAATGGTTTTGTAACCCTTTCTAGACTGATGAGCACCAGTAACTATTTTTCTGAGGTGCTCGGAGATTTCTTTTGTTTCCACACACCTGTATGATGAAGACCAAACTCACAAAGTTTCTGATCTTTATATAGGGTGGAGCCTCTCAAACTCACCCCTGAAGATCTACCTATTTAAACACCTGATTCTAATTACCCCCTTAATTGAGCTGATAAAACCAGGGGTTCACTTACTTTTGAACATACCCTGAATCTTAATTACTCATTGTTTGTCTAATTCATACATGATTTTGTTTCAAAAGACATGGAATTGGTTAATATAAACCCTACTGGATATTTAAGAAAAGACTGGTTTTGATTCAAGAAGGCTATCATGGTAAAACTATGGAATTTCCATAATTATCATTGGAGTTCACAAACTTTTTCTTGGCACCGTAGACGCTTCAAAGGCTAAGCTTTCGTGTAATTTTATTAAAGTAAAAAAAAAAACTTACCTTACGTCATGCTTTCCAAGGTCTACTGTATTGCTATAGGCTAATGTAGCTTCAAAATGGGTGGGATTCTGTGTGACTTTAACCTACAATCACCCTCTGTCTGTCAAGTTTTAATGTATTTGTATTGGCTACATAATGTAAATTTGAGGCTAGCCTCTACTACTCATAATTAGATTTAATCTTGACGTATCTGTTGCCAGGCAGGTTATGGGTCACATATGACTACTCGCTTAAGTTTCGATTTCTATACAGTGCGTTGTAGATTTTAATTCATATGCCATTTTCCTCGCTTTCAATTGAGGAAAACTAACAATAAAAAAATAACAATAAAGGTCATCCAAAGCCTAAATTTGACCTCCTTCAACAGGAGGAGCAAAACAAAATTGCCAATGTTTTTGTTATATTCTGTTGATTGCCTTATGTGCTGCTTATACAACATTACAGAATTATATTTCTTATTAAATGATGACGTATCTTTTGAAACATGCAACATTTTATTGCATATAATAAAAAATAATATATAATATATTGTAGCGATCTAGTTAACGCAGGCAGGCACATTACACAGGGTGAGGCAATCCACACACAGGGGGGGGGGGGGGGGGGGGGGGGGGGGGGGGGGGGTGGGGGGGGGGGGGGGGGGGGGGGGGGGGGGGGGGGGGGGGGGGCGCGAACCTCACACTGAAGCATAGTGCCGATACCGCTGTACAAAAGAGCTGGCTCCTTTGCAAGGAGTGTATATCGGGCTTATGTCTTTGCTGCTGCCTTCCCCCATGCACGCTATATATATCCTCCCCACAGGAATTGCTACTGCTGTGTACTAAATGTTAAGACAATGCCTCAAAGTGTACTGTTGCTACTATATATTCCAGACACTTTTTTTTTGCAAATATGAAATAGATAAGTTAAACAGCAAGGATGAATTCATAGACAAACAGTACATTTACAGTAGAAGTCATTTTTGATAGGAGGAGGATTTATGATTCTATTTCGTCATTTAAGCAGACATCTGTGGTTTGCAGATATAATCACAAACTGTTTTTTAAGCCGGAGTACAAGTAGCATGTCTGCTTTTATCAGACAGGCTTGTGGTTTTCAATAGAAATGTTAAAATAAAAATGAGGAAACAGTTTTTGAAGCGATAACATCTTGAGACAAACAAAGGGTAATCAGAATAGAGGTGAAATGTCTGCATGCATTGCTACATGGCTCGCAGATTTGGGTTAGTTAAACAGTGGATTTGAAAAGTCTTACAGTATTTACAGCTATGGACACAAATTTTGCACCACCTAGAGTTTTAGGATTGAGACAATTAAAATAAAAAAAACTATAAGAAAATAATTATATATTTTATTTAACATCATGTAATCAAAGAAACTACAAAATTATATTGCAAAAATCTATCAGAAACCATAATAGTAATACAGAATTTCATGTTAGATTTTGAAATGTCAAGTTTTTTCGTTAAGTATGTGGAAAACTAGAAAGCGGTATGTAATTCAGTATGTTAAAGCAACATTATTCAGCAGGTGTCATTCGACTTTATGAAGCAAAAGTAGTTCATTCTGCAGGGTGAAGCAAACCGTTTGGCCATGTAGCTGCGGGCTATGTACTGTAGACACCCAAGCGACTCTTCCTTTTCCTAGACACTGAATAAATAAAATATCACTTGCTTTTACATTTTCAAAACTGTTGTATAATTAAAGTCTCAAGTGTTTTATTGAAATGAGATTGCAGCTCTTTTTGGTGCTCCTCTGTGACTGTGTGGCTCTGAAAGCAGCCTCAACGAGTTCCAATTGATTCATTATCCACACAGCCAACACATGTTAAAATCTCTGATAATGAAGGTAGTGATGATTGTTTTCTCCAAATCCTCGTTTCTCATCATGGCCTCCAATGGTAGCGTTGCTCCGGTTTGTTCCATTATCGAAGAGTTCGTTCTTCTGTCAGCCCACGCCATTCTCAGCATTCGTCTCCAACACGACATCTCAAACACACTGATCTTCTTTCTTTCAACTATCCTCATCATACATGACTCTCAATTAGAAACACTCAAATAATAATTTTTTTTTTTATCTGACATTAAAAAGCTGTGACAAAATGTACATCATTTATAAAAAAAAAAAAAGAAATAGTACAAAACAGGATGATACGTTTTCCTTTAAAATATAAAAATGTTTTTAATCAATTTAAAAGCAGTGAGAGATGGTGCCTCCCTTACAAATCATGGAAGATCATTCTACAACGTAGGGGTTCTAAAGTTGAACACTGCCACCTGTATCTGTGGAATACTGAGCAAACCTTCATCCTCAAGAGAGTCAAGAGAGTGACGTGGGACATATCTTTTAGATATAGGGGCGCAAGGCCATTTAAAGCTTTATAAGTATATATGTCTGATTGACGGATGTCAGTTCTAATGTTTCTGATCAGTAATATTCATTCCAAATTAAACAAAAGCTGTTAAACTAACCTCTACAATGCGTTGTGTTTCCCCACCATTTAATATCTTAAGTTCATAAAATAGGCTACTTCTGATGTTTGGAGTGATTTACTCGATATTGTCTGTTGACTGATTGATAGCATCGAGCCACCTATATATACTTATGTATTTGTTTGCCTCCTCAGTGTGCCGTCTGTTAAGATGAATTGCCCTTCCTCCACTCCCTTCCTTCATCCACCCACCATCTACATGTCAGGCGGCTTTGGATGTCAGTCTTTGCTGCCCGTCAGCACACATCAGCCCCTTGCTACCTGTCACCCAAGCTGTCAGAACAAAATGAATGTGGGGGGACACGACTAGAGGGTCCTGCTGACATCTGACATGCATTACTGCTGTTCTGTAACCCTCCACCACCGCACCCTCCCACATGCCCACACTGGTACTTGTAATTTATTTGCGAGCATATTTTCATTAGAATTATCTACCACATGAATCATGACACCCATTCACATGCATGGTCTTTTGGCAGTTGATGGGTTAAAAGAAAACAATGTTAGATATAAGACTCCCATTGCGTAGTAGTTTGACCCATTCCAGGTTTTAATATGCACCTAATTACCCAGAGTGTATTGGAAAGCACAGACATGTCTAATTGCTGTAGACATTGTGTTAATACCTGGGTATACGTATCCTTTGAAAATTCAGTTATTCTTTAGGTTTCATATGTTGGCTTATGCCAGTGGCCCAGTATAAAAGCAGCAAGAACTATACAATGGGAGTCTCATTTCCATCCCTGCAAAACAAGCAAATTATTAATTTGGAGGAACCCGGTGGGAAGGGGGTTACAGATATATTTACAGAGGCACTGTATAATTATTACAAATGAGGTGCTTTTTGAAAGTTAACAGGCATTTTGCCATTTTTGCATTTGAGCTGCTTTTTACTATGCATGGCAGTTTGATTTAACAGTGTCACTTAACATGGACATAATGCAAGTTATAAAGCAAAGATGTTTCAATCTCACAGACTATACAAATCTGATCCTAGCTTTTCAGTTTGCAAATCCTGGCTCTGTATGTATGCCAATTGTTATTAAAGCCCTGCTGTGTTGGCAGAAATGCATGTATCGAATGATTAAAAAGGTCAGGCTAATTAACAAGCAACTGAACTGCAGGTTATTGAAAAGGTTACGCCTGATTGGTGGAAAGTGAATAATCCACGCTATTTTTTTTTTTTTTTTAAGTAAAATACACTATACTTCACAACTTTAAATATTATGGAACTGTATATAAAACATATGTACTGCCAGTCCTTGCCTAGCATATTCACTTCACACTTCAAAATAATAAGCAAACCCAAATGTTATCAAATGGATAGTTAACCCAATACCAAACACTGAGCAGGGTTCTTCTCTAACAGAGGAAGCCTGTGTCGTCGCCAGTTTCATTATCAAGGCAGCTCACACAGAGCTAGTGAGATCACTTTATTACCTCCGTCTGCTCACAGTGACAGCTTCAGCACAGCATGGTCTGCACCAAAGGGCTTTCTCAGAACCACACACACTTCTCCACAGGCTTCGACTGCTGATTAAGCCTATTAAGCCTCTGGGGTTCAAATTAAAGACAAAATCTGAAAACCAGACTCCAGTTTTAAGATGGATATACAGGCAGACTGTATATTCACACGAATGTGCTTATACCACAGTCCTGTATATAGTGTTTTAAAACTCAGTTCCAGTGTTGGCCCATATGTCTGTGTCCAAGAATACAAGCATTACACTGACAAAGTAAAAGCTCTCCCTTTGGCTGAAGAAGATATGGTCTTCGAGGCTGAAAGACCATACCAATGTCGTTAACACTTTAAAACAGTGGCTCCAAATTCACAGTTAATTCTGAATACCACAGGAATAGCCCCCTGAATATCGTATGTACTTCCTCTGAATTTTTTATAGTAACTCATTCTGAATTCAGACCTGTTAATTTATGTGGATTTAACTGCCTACATTCATTCCATCTCTTTTTGTAACACTTGACGTTGCTCCCATGTACAGGGCATGCATTCATTATTCATTACCGATTCATTATACATTTTAGAGTGCTATCCCAAAAGTTTCCAATAACTTTCCACTTCTATTCTAAAATACTGAAGCTTACAAGCACTTGCAAGCATCTTGCATAACCCACACACACAAACTCATGTGTCTTTCTGAACTTTTTTAAGGTAGATGGAGTAACCTATTGTGAAATAGTAAAGCAAATGCTTCAAGACTTACAGAAATCACATGCAGTGCCACTGCTCCTTCTTTCCTTTCCTTGATTGAGAAAATATCAGTAGGGAATTCGTGAAGAGCTGAAAGAAACGGAAACAACAGAATTATTAGATGGCACTGCTTGACACCACTGTGATTGATTCGTTCTCAAAAGCCACCTTTTGTCTTTATGGGGTGTACCTGATTATAAACAGTAGGTACAGATAAATGACAAAGTTAAGCATCCCATGCTGATTGCAAGGAAAGGCAACTCAGTGGGTAAGGAGTGTTCAAAGTTGCAGCGTTATGCAAGCATAATTCTGTGGTGACAATGATCCTTCTAAAAGCTTACAATGGTATTTTTGCTCTGCGTTTTTTCATATTTGCCATGCTTTCCTCATGATTATACTGTGCATTTACCATAGTTTCCCCATGTATTTTTGATATGCTTTACCATACTGTACCTCTCTGTGCTTTACAATGCTTACCTGTGCTTTACAATGCTTTCATTACACTATTACACTCGGCAATGGTTTTATATGTAATTTTTTTTTCAAGGGCAACTACATTATTACATAGTTGAATCCTCTGTGGACCTGTGATGGCTTTCCTGTGTGTGTTCTGTGCACTCCCTAAAGGTGGTTTCAACAGCAGGTACATTTCCCTCCTTGAAGCATTCCTGTCACTCTGGCACTGAACTGCAGTAGTAGGGTGGCAGTAGTATATTGTACAATATTTCTTCCATTCATCAGAGCTAATGTTAAAACCTTGTATCTTTTCACCACCCAAAGCACTTCTTTACATTATGAGATGACCTGCTGACTCCACTTATTTACTGCTCAGTGACAATAGCGACAATGCACCAGCCTACGGTATAACCTACAATGAGGTACAATGCAAGGCTTACCAGCGTCAGCAGAGGTTCTGCCACGTGAGGCGTCACATTACACAGCACACTTTGAGACTTAGCCATGCAAGCAGAGAGCAAACCCGCTACCTGCCTTTGGGCATTTACAATCTACTGTGCACTGCATGCTTCTTCCCTGTGCCACACATTGCCTGACTGAGCCACAGCCCAAAGAATAACAAATAGCACTACCTTACACAACAGCACTGTTTACTTGCAAAAGTGCTATTAAAAAAAGTAGCTAAGGGACACTGGACCAGATTTAGTAAGGTCTTTAGGAATTTAGCTTTTACAACCCTATTACTATC
The DNA here is from genome assembly GCF_017654505.1 of Polyodon spathula. NCBI lineage: Eukaryota > Metazoa > Chordata > Actinopteri > Acipenseriformes > Polyodontidae > Polyodon > Polyodon spathula. The sequence goes on along the minus strand of NC_054539.1, from coordinate 9,549,858 downwards.
ACACATCAAACCAAGTCAAAAAACATTTAATCACTAATTAACACTAGAACCACCGGTGTTATAGGCATACCAAGATCCGCCATGAGCCGTCATTTTGACGGCCGTATTAAAAACAATATAATTATAATGCTGAAAGGGCAAGCAACCCAATTTAAGTCATGTCACATAATGCACCCGCACAACCGACATAATGTAAATAAGTGGGCATTTGAACAGAAGTGAGTTAATATGCACATATATTACATAAACAGCAACTGTAAAAATTGATGAAAAACTACAAAAATGACTGTTTATACAGGTATATTATTTATACACAACACTATACAACCGAAACTCTGAAAAATTTGAAAATAATGCACATATACCAGCCGAGTGCGTAAAAATAAAATAAAATAATTACTTTTGAACAGAAATGTTTATATAAAGGTATATTACTATACAAAACTGCACAAACAAAATATGTAACATAAAATTGAAAATAAATGTGTTTATGCAGACATAAAAAGCATGCAAACTAACAGTGGCGGCGTTTACATGCACAAGTCATGACAGTTTTCCTCACAACCTGTTTGCCCTACTTTTCAGGAAACGCGTTGCTATGCAGTTCTGATTTAGGAAAAAAAAAAAAAGTCTGTACTAATGCAGATTAATCAATTCATAGTCATTCAGGGAAAGTCGGAAAAGAACGACTCTGAATATGGTGAGGAGAGATTCATGCGTTGCAGTGAAGACAAAAACATTTAACAAGAGAAATTAATTCACGTGTTGTTGCGCACATTCTGAATTACGCCGCGCACCAGCTACTTGTTTGTCTGGTTACCTTTCCAACACACACACACACACACACACATATATATATATATGTAGACACACACACACACAAGCCTGTTGTTATCTCTACTGTACCTAGCAGCCATTAATTCCTTCATTTTGTACAAGAAATACGCCGGGTTAAATATCAGTAAGAAAGATTTCACCTTGGAACTAGCCACAGCATTTCAGAAGAAAACTGCAAAGCTGCAACCAGTCTGCAGCAGGTCAACCTGGATTCTGTGCTGCGAGAGACACACACGCCATAAATCATGTTACTTTTGTTTTAGATTAAAAACTACTTTAGTTTTTACAGTTTTGTATGTACATAAACCTGTTAATATTGAGGTTGTATAAAATGTGTCGTGATAACGACTGACATTGGCGGTTGCAGGTATGAGTATAACCGCGGCGGTTCTTTTGCTAAAGTAGTCCATAAATGTACATTTTGTGTGTGTGTGTATTGGGGGTGTGTGTGTTTTGTACTGCTCGGGTTTACATGGGTTTACATGGGTTTTTACAGCTATTTTTCTCATGAGAAAGCGATCGACCCTGCTCTTAAAGTCGCGCTTCCAAAAGAACGTCCTTTTTTCACATTGTATTCGCAAGACAACGTCACACAGTCATGACTGTAGCGTCGAAGTTCAAGTGCATTTAAACTCAGCCATAGAAGTCAGCGTTACCTGCATCCAGCACTTTTTTTCTCCACGTAATTTGGGCGCAACTACTGCATTTCTCAGCTAGCATGGAGGTCAATTCCTTCAGCTCTGCTTTCCCTTCTGTGCAAAATATTTCAAAAGACATTCTATACTACAATGAAAACACTGAAACTAAAATGGGTTTATATATCATACAGTCCTAAAAAGTGCATACAGTATAGGCTACAGTAGGCAGCCAGATGCATAGGGGGAAAAAAGTGATTGATCATACTTTTTAAATTATTTTTATCTCACATCTACAGTTCCTTCGCACTTTTCTGTACAAAATGATTATTTGGCTGGCTGCAATAGGCTATACAGTAGGCTATATACAGTATAGTTACTCCTAGTTATTGCTTATGCATTTCTTGCAATTGGTGTCTGCGAGATACACAAAGAATAAAAGCATTGATGCTGGAATGTATTGTAAAACACATGAACTTATGTACCAGCCACCTGCAAGACGAAGTATGGAGTTGATATTTTAAACCAGGTGGCATTGAAATACCTCATGCCACCTGGTCTAAATGCCAACGCCATACTTCGTTGTATTCACAGTTTCATTCATGTAAGGGCTGCAGACTGATCTAATCAATTCAACACAATCGCCAGCGCAGCCCTGACTGATAAAAAGTAAAAAATAGAATACTATATTGTATAATGGAAATACTATTGTGTTCTATACAGCTGTCAATATGACGGCGTCTGGCGGTTTAGGTAGAAGTGTTTTAGAACTTTTTTTATGTTTACGATCCTGCCTTTCAAACACCGTCAGGGTATTTAAAACATATATTTAGGTAAAGTCAAGAACAGACAACCGCGGATCTTTCAAACACGCTGAGAAATTTAAATTTGAAAAGTGAAAACCGTCAAATTGACGGCCTTGGCAGTTCTAGTGTTAACACTGAAGCAGATTTTAAATAAGCGGGGCTACTGCACTAATGCTGTAAGAGAGAGGGTGCATGGCTAGCGGATCTGCCTCACAAAGCCAGCAGCTGTTATGAGAGATGAGCCATGAAGAGACAGCATGCAGGGATCTAGCAGCTGTCATAATAACATGCTGCACTGATAACTGTGGATCTGACACAATTAGTGTGGCATGTCATTAACCATAGAGTGTTCAGAAGAACTCCCACTGGCCTCCCACTAAGGTGACTTACGGTGGGTCTGTGAACAACTTTATTAACACTGCTTTAAGGATTTGTTTAGCACATTTGCTTCCAGTGGGGTTCATTAAATTCTATTTGTTTTCGGCATGTGTGCCATTTTAAAGAATGTCAACGTATTGTACAACTGATTATAAGCCGACTGGCAGAGTGTAAGTAAAATGAACAATTACAAATTGCACTCTGATAAGCTGTGTGAGAGAGGTGTGCGACTATTCAGAAACAATCACTGGAAAGCAGAAGGATCTCAGAAACTTAACAAGGGGCAAAATTATTTGCGTCCCTGTGCAATGGGCTCGTCCCTCATCGTAGTGACTGCATTGACCGATGTGTCCATCAAGACGTTCTGGAATGATAACTTTGCAAAAAAGCAATGACGTTTGCATCACCTAGAATTTTAAGATGGAGACCTAATTTAAAAAAAAAAAGTAAAAAAAAAATATATAACGTAACCGAGCTGCTTCCATTCAGGTTTGTTGCCCCTTAGAAGACGTTGATCCATACGCAGAAATTGCAGTTTTAGCGCAGTTGCGCACTTTTAATTATACAAAATAAATAAAACAACACAAACACCTAGCTCTTTTTTCAAGCCCTAACACACTAACAGGAACCTACACTACAAAACAGGACAGCTAAGCTGTTTGCCTGTTAAACAAAATCAAACAAAAACAAAACACATTTTTTTTAAACAAATAACATGAAAAGGTTTTACATAGTACCTTTTTTCTTTATACACTATCAAGCAGGCTCTCCACACAGCAGCCCTGAGCAGACTGGCCGCTTCCTTTAAACAGCCTGCACCTGGCTGTAATTTACAATGGTAGCCAGGTGCAGGTGATAATTAAACAATTTAGTCTGGCAGGGAGATTTTAACTCTCTCCCTGCCACAAACACACATTTCCAGTGTGCAGAGCTCCTTGTCCTGTCACTATATATATATATATATATATATATATATATTATATATATATATATATATTATAGATAATATATATATATATATAATATTTTGTGTAAATTTATAAAAATAAAAGCTTCGAATCACGAAAATGGTTTATCATTTGCAAAAGTCTACCGGAAGCCATAATAGTAGTACAGTACTTCATGTTAGATTTCAAAATGTCACATTTTTCAATTTCTGTCTGTAATTCAATATGTTAACATAACATTATTCAGCCTGTTTCATTCAACTTTAAGAAGCAAAATTAGTTAATTCTATAGGATGATACAAAACTTTAGACCATAACTGAATGGTGAGGAGCACCAGATGTACTTCAGTGACCCAAATTTATAGGAACCCTGGACAAGACACACCTATGCAATAATATCACACTGATTATAATTAATGGATTTGAACAATCTTTTAACTAACGGGTCGATTTTTAATGAGTTTTAAGAATGACGTGAGCTAGGCTTGAATTTCTTTCACTAGTTGTACAATAAATTAGGATTCTTACTGGAATTTGTCCACCAGCAGTTAGTAACAGTAAGTTGTGGCTGAAGGGTACTGTTTGATAATGCTTTGGAGAAGAAACTGAGGTACAGACATAGACAGATTCAAAAGGAAATAAAAACATCATCCCTTTTTGTAAAAAAACAAACAAACAACTGTGGTGCTAGAGGAGTGTACAATATGAAAAGTGATGTCTAATGGCAATGGGGATGATAGCGTGCATTCATCCAACAGTAGAATTTTGAACCCCATATCTAAATTTGAAGTATTAACTTTTCTCAATACTCCATATCCATAATCCATAAAGCACCTAAAAATAGTTACTTGAATAAAAAGGTTTTTGATCTTAACAGTTTAACAGGTCCATACTTTAGTACAGCGACACACAGGCTTCCTTGTTTACTATGAGCCAATGTGTGGCCCTCTGCCTTCTGGGAGCTTCAATATGTAAACATGAGCAATGACACCGGTAGTGGAGCTGTAAAAATGTTTCATGAAGAAGAACATGATAAAAATACAATGAGGTCACTTAACCGACAGCATATAATAAATACATGTACTTTAACAAATTTTGTAATAGTTTTGTATTAGGACAAATTATTTTTTATAATGTGATTTTATACAGCAAACAAACTGAGAAGCTGGGTGTGGTATTTGAGCTCAGGAATGTAAGGAGAGAGGGGCTTCTGCTTGCAAGAGGCATGGGTGAATCTCAGAGATAACAGATTCAAAAGGAATGTCTTTGTTAGGTTTGAGAGAGTACACATTGAACAGAAAGGAGGGGTCATAAACAACGTCATTACGAGGGCTGTGTTGAAATCTACAAAACTAAAGTGAATGCACTGTCCGGTGCTCAGTTCTCAATCACTGTAGCCCAGAGTGACGTGACTCGGTTCATTAAAATTATTATTTTTCTGAGATATACCAATAAACATATATTTGACAATAACACTGTTTATCTCTTCTATACTTCTTACAGTACTATACATTATTGTTATGTAACAAAGTATTAACACACGACCGTGGGGAAGAAAGAACTCACTCATGTGTGTGCCAACAGCTATATACTGAACTACAGTATGACATAATGGCTGAAGAGGTCAAATGAAAAGTGCTTTAGTTCAGTGACTGCCTCACGCTGATGTAAACCGACAGGACAATGCAGTGATGTCCTTCAAAGGGCAAGCTCTGCCTGTGGCAATATACCTTTTGACATCTGGTGAGAACATGTTGCTTCCAGCAATGATTGAGGAGGGGGTTCTGAGAAGAGTATCCCAGGTAATTAAATACAGATGCATACCTGAAGGCGGTCTGTTTACACAGGAATGGGCTGTTTTCAAGCTGAACGAACTTTCTCCCGAGCAAGTCTACTTTGCCTAATAGAGCAATTATAGTTATAGGCCCTTTTTTGATGCCTGGGTGCCCCAGACAGTGACAGGATTGATGTCATGCAAGAACCTTCCTCAGACTTTAGGTGAAGGTGAAGAGGACAGAGACAGAGAACACTGAGTTTTTCAAACTCAGTACTCAAGGTTCCCTTACCACTGAATTACTTATTGTATTTTCAAGCTGCACAAGACAAACATTATCACTGATATGAATGAGTCTTCCGGGTCTTTGTACTGTACATAGTCAGATAGTCTGTCTGTCTGTCTGTCTGTCTGTTTAGTAACCAGAATAAGCTTGGTGGCTGGCCTTATGTCTTTTTAGACCATAAACCATAAACAGCTATGGTCATTCATTGAGTGTCCATGTTTCCAACAACATTGGACAACCAGGGACAGCAAATTAACCACAAACTGACAAAAGATACTACATTTAATATGAATTTTTAATTGATTACATAATGAGTTCCCACGGACTTAGCACCTAACAGTAGAATTGTGAACCCCACAACCATACCACGTCAATACCACAAGTTGCCATGACAACATGTTATGTACACCCAACTTCATTCTGTCACCTTACCTAATTAAACTGAGGCAAGCAGAAAAGAAAAAAGTCATTAATCTGCTTAATAAATGTGCATAGACATGGGGATGCAAACTCCCTTATAGCATTCAGAACAAAATAACAACAATAAGTCCAGTCAGAATTGTATAACCTGTAACAAATATATTACCAGCTAGATAATAAAACAATACAGTCTTTATAAGATACATCAATGCACTTAAGCTGTGTTTGGCTTTCTCAGTACTAGTTTGCATTTGGATCACAGGGTAACAAGTCTGAAATGCATTTTGAGGATTACCTGAGCATCACTCTCGACTGGTGAACCAGGGGTCCTGTGATGTCAGAAGTTCAGCCGATGTGAAACTAATACATTATCTGCTGCCTGCTTGGTGGCCCAATATCGCATGCTATTTATTAGAGAAGATTCTGGTATAAATCACTCTCTCCCAGCCAGGCTTTCTACCAGGCTTTTCTACCTTGCAGTGTCTCACTGACACCTATTACACTGCTGTCAAAGACAAAGCAGTGCCCTCCGCGAGGTGCTGTGAACTGTCATGAAAATGCTCTTGCTAGCAGAGGCTCAGCTGTGCCTTTTCTTTTTAGTTAATTCACTGAAGGATACACAATCTTCCACTGTGTCACATATTTAATCTGGTTTTTGTTTGCTTTGCTTTTTCCACAGTTGGGCAGCCCTGATGAATATAAAATCCAGTTTTAACACATGAACAGCCTATATGTTAGTATACTTGACTTCAAATATATTTGTATTTGTTTTTCCCCTTTACTTCCACGATGCTTTCATTCATTCTCACTAGTTCTGAGTTCTGTTGCACATGTACTGAATTATTCTCTGCATCAGAATCCACCTGGCATCATATGAGCCTTTAGAATCCTACTTGCTGGCTCTTTTTCAGTAATTATCTGCAATTAGAAAACGATTGAGTGTGAACAGCCAATCAGCTTCCAGATCTAGTAGGCTTGTATTTTCCCGCTGGAACGTTGAAGTGCTTAACTGTGAAATAAATTTTAAATCAATCCGCCCATGAATACCGGCTTTTTCCCTTAACATGCTAATCAACAACTAATCTGATAACATAAAAAGCTACTTAAACATATTTTCTGACGCTGGTCTAGAGACCACGGAAATCGTGTCTATGACAGGACACTATAATGAAAGCTCAATTTGCAGCTACTGGACTGCAAATCAACAGGGAAGACATGATTGGTCCTCAATTCTGTCATCGGCTGGATCCAAACAATACCCTCCCTCAAAATCAGCCAGTCAAACTCCCAATCCTGTTTCAGTTCTTTCCGCACCAGCCAATCCACTCGCTGCCTGGCTGAGTGACGACCCGCCTCCAGCAACAAGTTTCAAGTCTGACTCAATACTACATTGACTATTCAACAATTGTACATGTCCAGATAAATTATAATAAGAAAGAGTAGGACCCTAATAAATAACTACGTTAGCCAAATAATAATAATTTTAATAATAATAATAACGTTTTCGTTAACGTTTATATTCTAATTATGTTAGGGACTATTTTCCAAGGTTACCCGGCGAAATAGCAGAAGTTCAAGGTAAATATAGGTTTTAAAGTTTTGTTTAAAGAGAAAATAAATAAATAAATTGTTTTTTTCTAATAGCGAAAGAGCCCTCTCGATGCAGGCTCTATCTTGAGGTAGATGACCTTGACTTTCATTAGCGCCCTCGCCTTCGGCTCGGGACACTTAACTCCAGTAGCGGTCATCTACCACACGGTAGAGCCCACATTGACGGGCTCTATTGCTTATGTATTCTATAGAGTAATCCACTGGTATTACAATGACATTCTTATTTTTAATGTACAAATTGCTCTGCAAGGCCCAATGCAGCAATGACTTTCTGCAAGAATTGACCATTAATTCACAATAGGATTCTAAAAACTAAGCCTCCCAAGATTCTAAGCTCAGTCAACACCAGTGGGAAAATGATTGTAAATCTGAAACGCTCCATAGGGTTTATAATGAACTGGAAAAAGCTAACCGAATAGAATACACTAGTAATAGCATGCACTGGAGTTTATGAAAGCTTTAAGAACATAAATGGTGTGCAGACAGCTCCTTTATCACTTGGTTTAGTACATGAAACCTGTATGTGCTATAGGTGACACTGTAGAAGTCTACCGATCAAGCCCAGTTTTTGGTGTATCAATACTACACTGATAGTCTGACATGCCCTTTCTTCATGGAATGCAGGGAATGCACAGAAAGAACATGATTAATATCCACTCTAACAGTCAATACAAGATTTATAGTTGTCCGCAAACATCTGCTTTGTATTGTCGAAATTTCCCTGAAAATGTATCTAGACAATGGAGCTGGCTGTGGACTGCAATTGCTTCAAAGAGCTCTGGGAGAGATAGAATAATAAGACAGATGAGGGAAGGCAAAAATCCAGAGGGATGGGGGGTTGAAGTGAGTATAAACAGGCTCTTATACTTCATAATTAATTTGTATTGCATTTGCACTTAACTTTCCACATGTGAGCGCATTGTTCTCCACTGTAGCTCTATAGCTCTGTATTCCTCGCAGCTTTCTGGAAACACGTTCACTTTCCCACCAAGGCACAGATTAGCAAGAAGCTTCTTTCTTACCTACTAGTCACACCTCCATATCTTAATTAGCATTACTTTTCCCATTGTGCCACTATGCATTTACCATAGTTTACAGTGGTTTCCCATGTGTATTAATATTCTTTACCATACATCGCTATTCTTTACAATGCTTACCTATGCTTTATGATGCTTGTCACAAGGCTGCTATGACCTTTTTTCGTTGTGCAGTATTCAATAGTGTGAAGAACAACCTATCGGCTAATATAAATTATTTAGAGATGGGAACACAGATATTCATTGCAACAACTAATTATGTGCAACATAAATGGAGCAAAGCTGCATGTGACACATCGGCTTCAAACACTGGGGGGAAAGACATCTTTGCAAATCATCAGCAATTCCAAGCTGCTCCTTCTGAGATGTTTTTCACACTACTGTCTGGTGACAGTCAGTGGCACTGAAACAATTTTTAAGTGGGTGTGCTGAAAGCCACTGAACAAAACTGTAACCTCTGTATATTATGGAAGCCATGCAAAGCCAAGGGGGGTGCTTCCGCACCCCCAGCACCCCTAGTTCCAGCTCCCTTGGTGACAGTGGGGATGACCCATCACTAAATTACACAACGACACATGTACAGTAACACAGTACATACCTTTTAATCCTGTGCATATTGTAGCACTATGTAAAATTCTCCATTAACGACCCAACAGCAAAATGAAATCAAAATATTACCCATGCACAGAATAACCACTAGAAGGCACAAGTAATAAACCAGTGAGAGTACACAAGTGTGTGCATCTTGGATTTGCAAGCAGAGCAGTTGATGTTAGAAAAGCTGTAATTAAAGATTACTTGAGCATTAAATCTGAACCATCTTTATTCCCACGATATAAGTTTCACTGCACTGCACTGCTTGAGTAGGACAGCTGGCACAGAAATAATACATTTACTCATACTTGCTATTTTATTTCTGTATGTGTATAGGCCCCCTTCTGGCGTTGGGAACCCGGATGCTGATGCCAGCCCTGAGCGCAAAAAACGCATAAATGTCATATTGATAATTTTATGCAAGCACCCCATATTTGTTCTCACCGCCGTTTTCCCAATATTTAATTGTTTCCATAAAGTATTTTCACTTTTTTTTTCAGTTTCATGTCTGCTTGTTTTCCACTGTTTCCAGGAAAGAATATGAAGTGCATCTACAGTAAAAATGTGTTTCTTTCTTGACTTGAGATTTGTAATGTACAGTATTGGCACTGAACTTAACTTGTTATGCCTGTGAGCTTGCAGTGCACTTTCTGTGTATATACATTTTCATGTATGGATGGATGGTTATAACTTGTTGGATTCATTTGAAAATGTGTATACACCCTTATAAAAGTTTACCACAGTCTCTGTGCATGGTATTTTTGCAGTTTTCCCATGTTTTTCCCATGGTTATACATTTATCATAGTTTACCCAGGTTTGCCATGTTTTTAATATGCTTTACCTTACCTCTCTATTCTTTACAATGCTTAGCTATGCTTGATCATGCATTCACTATGCTTTATTACACTTTGTTATGTTATTACTATGGAACATTTTCATAAGGGCACCTTCATATAGGTGGGGAAACAAAACATGCTGATTTGTATAACAAAGCATTGCCCAATAACACTGAAAACATCCACTCACTGACTATTTATAGCATAATCCTGAGATTGGCTGTGTTATACAAACATTCTATTTGGAGATAGAAAAAAAATCAACATCATCTTCTAATTAATACCACAGGAAAGGACAGACATCCTTGTTTCTCGGTGGCATAGTATCTCTAAGTTGTTCCTTCCCAAATCCCAATTCCGCTTCTCAGAATCCCCTTCTCAGTTTCCAGTAAACTGTGATCCTAGGAGAGACTGAGCTCTCAGAAAGTCAAATTATCAAACTCCTGCAATACCATATGGATCTTTTTTATTTTATTTTTTTACTTGTGTTACAGATTCAACAATTAGAAATCCTGCCGACTGCACTTGCTCCTATAACAATCAGAGCCATTTTTGCAAGGTAAGTTATTTTAAAGCCTAGGTGACCGTTAGAGTAGTTGTAACATTAACTCATAGGCTGTCTAATTATAGGTAAGCTTGATATAGCTTAAGTCAATTATTTTATTTTCCTCTCTGTTTGAAGCAGAAGACTTTATATGAAAAGCTCTACAATACGTTTGCAAGACAATACCAAAAAACTAAGCCTATTTTTTATATAATGATTTTTATCTAAATATGTATTTTTTGCTATTGTTAGACAATTATTTTTATTGTTGGTTTGCTTGTGTCTGGTGTTAAGAATACAGTCATTCTGCATAGTGAAAGTACTGATGAAAGTCAAGTGGACGTTGATGTGGACTTTGTATCCAAATTAGCTAAGGGCTTTTCCAAATGAGCAGTACTTCACCACAGAAGCACAAGGGAAAAGTTACTGTTATATAAAGCAATACAGGGCCCTAATCACAAAGACTAAAATTACAAGTTATTGGAATAATGTTTTTTTTTATAAACTAAATACAGATTTATATTTATGAAATTAATGTTTTTTTTTTTTTTTTAACATCAGTCTGGAACATTTTTATGAATCTCAAACAATTGTATTCTTACAATTACATTTTGTTTAATAATTTGTGGCTTAAGACTTGGTGAATAGGGAGCACGATATTTTAATTAACAGCTATATTATATTTTGCTACCAAAGTTTGAAGTTTGCTTTTTTTTCTCTCTTCATTTTGTCTATTTTCCATTGTGACTCATTTCCTGACATACTCAAATTACAGAGGAAAGCCATTGTTTTGTATCTTTAAAGATAAGAAAAAAGAGTGTGTTGTTTTTATTAGCTCTCTAGAGGAATTAGCTTGGATCAAAAATAAAGTTAAAAGCACACAGTTTGTTTTTTGTCTGTAACGTTATATTTTAATGGGTTCTGACCAACTTTTCTAACCCAAATACATACCGATATTATTTTTTGTTTTTCCATAGAACCTCTGTAAAGTGCTTCCATCCTCAGTATTGACAAACAATTTTCAGAAGTCATCTTTCCCAATCAGTAACCAATCACTTCTGGCTGCCATAGGCACCTCAGTAGTCTTTGAGGACAAGCGATCCTTCAGTTGCATTGTGGGATACCGATAGGGTTGCCTCCTGTCCCTGTTTTCCCTGGATCATCCCAGTTTTGAGGAAGGTGTCCTGGGATTTGAATATGCTTTCTCAGGACAGTAAAAGATCCTTGTTTTTAATATCATCCCATTTTAAATGTTATGCTTCCACATCCCTATAGATTATACAGCAGCACCACCACAATGCTAGTACCGTAAGTTGCACAAAATAACATTGCTGCAATAGACGCACAATATTAATTAGTTGTCAATTCTATAATAATAATAATATCAATGCTACCTATTGGATGACTAGGATTTCTAGAAAGTTTAAACTTTGAACAATTGCCCTTCTATTGCAATGTCCTGTTTTTTTTCACCTCATACAACCCTAGATACTGATACTCTAACTATTAGAGCCAACAGCGGGGCATGTGACATGTCATCTCTTTTACCCAGCATTTCCTTGTGATGTGCCTGCTTTTCTCTCCTAATAGTTCCCAACAAAGTGTCAAATTCCTGTACAGTTTAAGTGGTTTGGCACTAGCTGTTCAATTTATCCATGTTTAGTTGCATAAAATATTTTAACAGGGAATCCGTGTAAACTATGCAAGCTTGCTTGTTTCCAAAGAGGCCCCATCTTTATGCCAGGGTTGGTTTTCTAGTGGTTCTCAAATGACTGCACAGCAGATGGGATCTTCTATTGTGTATCCACAGCTGTAATAATACTAAGCCTGTTACATAAAAGCAATTCCATAGCAGTTCAATTCAAGCAGTTTAAAGTATTGAAAAGGTTTTCTTCAAGCTGGACAAAAAATGCTCTGCAGTAGAGGGGTGTCTCCACTTTATTAGCGTACAATGAGATAAAGTATAGGTCCTTAATGAGGGAATTGTACACAGAATGATCTGAACAAATAATGTGACTGTGCAGAAACCCAGGGCTGTGAGCTGTTTCCACAAGATGGCCGTAAAACCAGGGAAGAATCAGACGTTACTTATAGATTGAATGAGACTGGGGAGTGTGGGTACCTGGCATGCTGTAGCATCTGTATGTATCCCTGTATCTGCATGCAACTTGAATTCTAAAATCAAGAGCAATTAACTAACACTTAGTGATAAAGGTGTTGTAGATCAAATGGAGAGAAGGGGTCACTTGGGTTCATGAAGGAGCGTCCAGATATAGCCAATTAGCAAAATAGCACTATGTGATTGTTATCGAGTTTATGTGTGCTGCCATGGAACAATGCAGCAAGAATGTGTGTCACGAATCTCTCCGTTGTATTGTGATTTTATTAATGAGTGCAAGAGGGTACAGGTATGGGGCAACAGCATCAATTATCTAAAACCTTTCCTAGAGATTTGTTCTGTTAATGATGGATAACAATATAAATTCTGCCACTGTCTGATACAGCAGTGGGTATGAAATAAATAAGAATAAGCAAATCTATTAACACCAGGTGGGTGTACATCTGAGTTGAATTTCTGTTTACTTTAAGTTTAAGTTAATCAATCCTGAGTTGATTTCAAGATAACAGCCAATTTCATTAGATAAACTTAAATTTTAGTACCACAAAAAAAAAAAAAAAAAAAAAATCCTTACTGCCTCAGTTTTATGATGGGAAGGGAACTATGTAAATGTACATATTGTTTATCACTTAAAAATAAATACAGTAAACATTTCCTTTATTGATGCGCTACCTGTTACACTGCATTTAGGAAGCTGGCAGCCAGTTTAAGTTTGCTTCTGATAAATGATTGAACACACTGCATAGAGCTGCACGATTTCTTTAAAGTTAGCATCAACGATAGAAACTATTTCTGCTAAAGGTCACCCTGTCCAGTACAAGAAGGGGACACTTCATGAATCAGTTGTTGCTTATATCTTATTTATGTTTTTATTTTCTGTGTTAATTCACTGATGGTGAAAACAGAATGTCTTTAAAAAGTGGACAGAAAAAATGAAATATTCTACCATTTAGCATTTATTATTTTTGCTGTATAATAACTCTGGAGAAAGTGATCAATGTTGAATGTGACAATGCTATTTTTTCAGATTTCATAAATATCATGTTTATTTGTGAAATATCTTGAAATACCTATTTTTAGACTGTGAAATAAGCTATTTTTAACATGAAAAAATACAGCCCCAATAATAAGCCACAAATATAAATCCAGACTCTCCCCTATACCACAAAGAAAAATATATTGGCAACTCCAAATGAACTGGTCAGATAGCCTAAAACAACCCCAAACAGTAACCTGCTAACAACCATTCTTTGACCAGTCACAGGGTCAGGATACATACCAGATGGAAATTATGTCACATTAAAATTAGCTACGATGTTTATTTATTCTAGGTTGTACCATATATTATAAAAAAGCATAACGTGCTAAAGTAAGCTGACTTTCACCTACTTAAGGTCAGATTGGCCACTAAGCCTGTCGCTGCTCTCATCTGGATATCAGCCTGTGTCATACAGCACCCTAGACGATATTCTATGCCCCTGTATGTTTTGCATGTGGTGTAATTTTGGTGTACTGTATTGTTTGCTTCCCCATTTGAAACAGTAATAAAAATCAATAATAAACGCTTCTCTTTCTGCAATACGGCTAGATCACTGTGTGTAATGTATATTCTATAGGTATTTGTACTATTGTTGTAATGCTTGTGTGTCACTATATATATAGACAGTGTGTTTACATGTAGGTGTACTTGGGCAGAGGCTGGGCTGACCACACTGCAGTGTGATCGGATAACTTGTGATGAGATCTATACTTGTTGCAGCTCCACAAATCCCCAGTTTTAAAGTCATGCCAGCTCAAACTGGTTCGAAAAAGCTACTATAGGAGCTGAAGGAAATCAGAGATGTCATGCATATTATATAACAGCATCAAAATGATATAATATACATTTCATAACAGATCATTGCAATACGATGCAGCTTTAAAAAGGCAATGACCTGTTCAGGATAAATATGTATAAGCATACATGGTTATTTATTGTTTTGTACATTTTAAAGGTAGGGAAAGGCTAGGAAACATACATGGCTTTAATTAACACTAACCCAGACAGAGGACTGCCTGTCTGGAGTATTTTCATGTAAACCACAATTCATGATAGGCACCTACAACAAAGAACATATGGCACTAACATATATGGGGAACACAAAGGAAATAAAAAACACCTGTTGAGGCCCATATTACATGGCTATTTAACTTTAACCTCTATGCTGAATGAATGAGCTGAGGCTTCAAATTAATCATTTGACATGGGCATTTTTTATATGGAATCCGTGCTGCCCATGGCTTGGTATGTCATGTAACAAAATGCAGCACTATGTCAGCCAGAGAGCATGTGTGGATATATCCAAAACCAGCCCTGTATCTCTAGGGTTCTGTTTTCTACTCAACATGATTGTAGTTTATATAGATTTTGCTACAGCAGCCTTTAGATCAGTTTCTATCTGCTTCAGATACATGTGTGTTTATTCATGCAATACAAGAATGAAGTACAAATGGCAGTCAAGGCACAGCCCTGCACCATCCTCAGCTAAAAATCTTTAAACCTGTATTATAAACTGTGGAAGACATCACTTCCATTGCTTTCCTCTCCCTACCTTCTTTAGCAACTCAGTTATTTCCTACAGGCAATTCTGATAGATACACAGAGGTACTGTATGAATTTTGTGGAAACTGTATGGCTGGCTCTAGTGTCTTTGCTAGGGATTTTAAGGCACACGGGTAAATCATTCATGCATGTAAGTCAGTTAGCTGATTTCTATTCACTTTCTGACATTGTGAAATTAAGAAAGAAGTCAATGCTGGGAAATACTTGTAGTCAAGCATTGTGAAGTCATTTATACACACAACTAACTAGTAGCATCAAACCAGTGACTGCTGTGCTGTATGCCAGTGGTTCAAACAAAATTTTGGTAGCCCTTGGTAACCGGGACTTCAGTTGTCTTCATGTACAGTCAAGCTATCCTGAAGTGAGTCTTAATGCTTATGTTCCCTGGATGAAAGTCATATTTCTTTGAAATGATTTGCACTTCAAAGCTGAAAGGAATCCTTCTTCGGCCTACATACAGACTCCAGAGCATGTTTCTGATTAGGAGCCTAGTGGCAACAATCAAGCCTACCACAGTTTGTTAAGTCCATTTGATCATTTCTATCTCATGTACTGCACATCGCTCTGAGGCAGCTGCCTATTGGCTGCAGCATAAAAGTTCTAAAAAAAATCAATTGTGGGTTAACTTCCAGTAGGATGAAGGGTTACTTTGCTCAGATGGGGGGGGGGGGGTTATTTAGTCAAAATGGCACCAATGAAATGAATTTGGCAGCAAACCCCCCCAGTAGGTTACGGACACTGTTCACAAAATAAATTGAAACTAGATGTAGTGCACAGGAGACAGCCACAGTAAATACAGTATGGAGTGACCCAATTTAAAACACTGTAATATAGAAATAAAAAAAAAACACTCATTTAAAGACTGGAGATTTAGATTTTACAATAATGATATGCAAGGCTAAATGCACTGAGAAAATGCATTTGGAAAACAAACAAATAAAGACCAATATTTCTTATAGTAACTAAGGTATTATTTACAAAACTACCAGAACATCAGCCACTCAGTAGGAGAACACCACCTGTTGGCATCTCAGTCCAATACCACTTACAACACAAACATGGTAACCTGCTCTAACTTTATCTACAAAGCTTCTGTATTATCAAAAATTAAACTGCGCAAGTTCACTTTTTAATGGTGGATATTTTGAAAGTGCATTTCATAACTCTGAAAGACAGACTTTCCATCAAGTTATCTGTATAGCTTTAAACATTAACCACTGTAAAGCTACTGTATCTTTCAGTCTATATTTTTAATGTATTTTCAAGATAAGACACTAAAGTTTTTTCCATGTACGTGCAATATCTTCAGTCTAACAGAATTACACAACAGAATGAATTATAAGTCAGAGGTATCTTAAGTTCTTATGTTCACTCTTAACAGAAGCACCCTAACATTGAAAATAATTAATAATACAGCTAAGGGCAATGAATGGAATTCACTGGGGTGTTAATGAGATGATGTGGGGAACAGGGTCTTGGCTCCACCTAGTGGAGGGAGGAATTAGTGTTTTGTTGTGCCAGTTGTGCTGTGGCCATATGCAGAGGCTGGGAAGAGTTAATAAAAAGAAGAAAGTGGTCCTGGTCCTGTACACCCCTGGTGAATCAATAACAATTATAAATAAAAAAATAAAAAACATTGGGAAACTTAGAGCTTGGTAAACTAGGACAGAGTTTGGAGATTTCTGTAACAATTTATATGAAGTATTCCTACCATCACACACACATGTGTATATATATATTATTATAATATATATATACTATATCTATATATATATCTATATATAATGACGGGATACCACAAGATGGTTTTCCATGTAACCGCATGGACCTCGCAGAACTACATTTCCCATCATTCTACTGCTCACATATGTAACTAAGACGGATTTACCAGTCAGCAAGAGGATGATGGGAAATGTAGTTCTGAGAGGTCCAGGCAGGTACATGGGAAGCCATCTTGAGACAGGGATGCAATTCAAAGTTTAAAAAAAGTGGGTCAAAGTGGTCAAAATGTAAAAAAAAAAAAACAAAAAAAAAAACAATACACACACCTTACATAAACAGTTGTAGCAACACATGGGAACACGTAACACAATAAAATGAAATGGACTGCTCAACAACTTATAATCTGCTTTCAATTAGTCACCTTATAAAAATAAAAAAAGCAAAAGATTCTAAACATAGGGGCTTTCAATTAATGATGTATGAGCTGCAGAACCTATTTATCAAAGGCATGGTAATAAAATACTTACATGCAAAACTGCTGCCCTTGCATTGATAGTGGACAAACACACCATTTATTAACATTTTGAAAGGGAATAACGGCATCCATCTATTTTAGCACTATAAGTGACACTAACAAGGTTTTCCAGGCGCTGTTTATGTAATCAGTAATGGTTTCATTGTGTAAGTACTGCTTAGTTTGGCCTCAAGTGCAGACTGCCTGTGAAGAGGGATGGAAAAATGAGGTCCGTCTTGTTGTCCTATATCAATACATTTGCATGTAACTACAATAGGCAGTCAGAGGCCAACTAGTGACAAATCTTGTTATTGCAAATACACATTTAGAACTACTTAATAAGTTAATGAGTGGTGTGTTTGATGTCTCTTATAGTATAAGAGATGTCATCTCATGCAGTTTGGGGCTCTGGCTGCTCAAACTGTGCAAAATGACATCTCCTATACAAGAGACACTCCACATAAGACTTATTAACTTATTATAAATCACACATGTGAGGATTGTACTCAGAAATAGCTTTAAAATAATTGTATTGTAAAAAAAAAAAAAAAAAAAAAACAGGTCTTCATGGTTGACTTGCTGTATATATATCATTTACTTTGACATTAATGACATTAAACTAAACACAATAACAGGGAGTTAATGTCTCTACTGACCCATCCAGTTAGCTTGTATAAAATCTCTGAAATGATTTGACAAGAAGCCTGTGAAGCCCAAGAATGAATTCTCCAACCACTATCTATGGACCATAACATTATCTGGATGGCCAAAAAAAAAAACATAGAGTTGTGCATTAAATCCCTCTCACGGACACACACTGTATTAAATCTGTTAACTTGCTCTGTCAAAAGCACTAGAAATTTTTACAGAGATGGCCCTGTAAGGAATTCATTTTCTATAGTGTATTCTAATAAATCCCTAACCACAGATACCATTTCAATCAGATTTACATGACAGCATGCTACTGTCAAAATGCCTTCAGTTTTCTTAACCCCACAACACATGAATTGCACAGGATTTATGGACGTATTGCTCTTTGGGTTGCATATCGGGAAGTCTGATTGATGTAGGCTTTGTGCACTCTTTAAGGTTCATAACAGCCATTAGTTATTGATAGACAATCTTCTTTAGTGGCTTGCATAGGGCAGGCAGGAAAGATGGGTAATGCAGCTGGCCAGCTGAGATTTATTACCTTTTACATAACACAGGGTAGCTCTCATCTAATTTACAACCTGCAAGCCTAGTGTAGGACAAATAATGTTATGATAAATGCAAATTGGTAGCTAAGGAGGAACAGCTTTATGAAAATCCATCACAATCATTATGTTTGTTTGAGGTGCTAGCAATAGACCACACTGCTAGCAATAGACCTCACTGACCTCAACTAAACTTACGACACACAATATTTTACAAAGAATCGCAGTAAATCATTATAAACCACACAACACTACCAAAGTGACCATTACAAGTAGACAAGAACTCCATTATACTAGGGGGAGGTAGGCCTAAGCTGCCTCATCTCTAATTTCCCTATACTGCAGAGTCACTGGCCAAGCTGTCATTTTTATTTCCTTTGCTAGCATTTCCAAGCTTGAAGTCCAGTACTAAAATGATGAAATACAGATTTGAAAAAATGCAAAGAACTATTACTTTAGGATGATAGAGAAAATAAATTATATGGCACGGGTTTGTAAGATTGTTATCGTTACCATGTTTAAGAAAAAATGCAAAAAATAAACAATGAACAACTTTACCTGCATGGTTCCCTCCACTAAAATGAAATCTCAGATCCTGTCATTAATGAAGTAGTGTGGATAATGTGTTATCAGTACTGTAGTTATCTTAATGATGTGCTTCAAGCTCAAAGCACACTTCAAGATACAATTCTCACGCTGTAATTGCTCTCTACATCTCAATGGTGAGAATATGATAAAAAGCCAGGTGCTTGGTCTCTCCATTGCTTGTATCATGTTGTTGATGCATAAACAGGATCTTGGAATATGCCACATTCGAACGATTTCTTTTACAACACTTTGAACACATAGTCCTTACCTTTCAATCCATTAGAAACACAGTGGTGTACATAAGTTACATTACATCATAAGAATACACAGATAATATGCGGAAATTACAAATTAGAGGAGGTCAATCAGTCCATCAATGCACGTCTGGTTTTAGAAGCTCCTTGATCCAAGTACTTTATCTAGTTGGCTCTTGAAGCAACATGGCTTGGTAACCAATTTAATGCACTTGAAACTCCTACCCTCAGACTTCTCCAATCAATCTCCAACTCTGTCCCCTGGTCCTGGTTTCTAAGCTAAGTGTCCAGGATTCATTTTGTTGACTCCTTTTAGGACTTAAAAAGCTTTTTAAAAAAGTCTTCCCTAAATAAGTTCAGTTACCTGTTACCTGTCTTCATAACGCCTCACCTTCTCAAACCCCTGGGAATAGTCTAGTCAGCTACAATGCAAGGTGTTCTAGTTCAACACAAATAATATTTGAATCGTACTTTAGTCTTCCAGTCTTCAAAAACTGTATTGAGGTGTGCTCACAAAGATGAAAGCTAAAGTTATGTTTTTTCCATGCCGAAAACGTGCATGACTGTAGCCAGTGCAACCTTCAGCTTCATGAACACAAAACTCACAAGAGCTTAGATGAAATGATAAAATAAACTCCATGCTGCCAACTGCGTGGGACCGCAGTCGTGCAGTACTGGGCTCCTGACAGCACTTGCATGCTTGCAGGATTCATATAAAGATCATTTTAAAATAAGGTGTAGCCAATGGAGCTTCATGCACACAGCCCATTTAGATAGTGGTTGCTGGCTTTTAATTTCATGTTCTTATCGCTGGCTTTTAATGTGAGTCTGACCCAACTTCTCAGGTATCTAGAGAAAGCCTTTAGACTCAGTATAAATCATGTTAAACCACTCTGTCACAAGGAAGAAAACCACTTTTCCAATTGGAAATGTTTCTAATACAACAAACTTCTACAGTACAGAGGAAGCGTTCCCTAGAACATTGAGCTACCATATCAGGACCACTGTGAAGCAATTGTCCTAAATCAATTGTAGGTCCATTATTGATAAAGCTTTGGTCAATTAATGTTTTCTGCCTGGGCATTTGAATAACTTTTTGTAATGGCACATACAGTTGCCTTGTTACTTTGTCCTGCCTAACTGCCAGATCTCATCCAATTAAATCAGCCTAAAGAGATCAATTTGACACTTTATACTCTCAGAGCTCAGGAGGCTATCCAACATCTTGCAGACTCATCCTGGGGGACCCAAATTGATATTAGGGCTGACCACTGTGAGTTGCTTAATGTATACTGCTGAAAGTTTACACTGGGCAATTCAGTTGCAAAAATACATACTAGTAGTTAAACCACTAAGCCATCTGCTGCCATATTTTATGCTGTGGCACAAAGGCACTTTCCTTATGACCATACCAAGAGAGCAGACTGAAATTCAGTTAATAACATTACACACATATACTTACTATAGACCAGGGGTTGAGAACTTTTTTTCTACCAAGTTCCAGAATTGTACTTGCTCTGAGTGTTACAGTGTCTTGAGTGTGACGACCAGTGTGGATCTTCTAAGGATGATGCTGCTGCTTTTCATTAAGGAACTGTCTGATCTCTGCCAAACAGCTTATGAAACGTGCAAGGATTTGTCCACTGCTCAGCCACCTTACATTATTGTGGAGCAATAGATGACCTTATTGATGATCCTTGGAGTAGATCTTTTGTGTATTTATTTGTACACTTGTTTCTTCAAATGATTTTGTTGAGTCTAACTGTGTTTTTTTTTTACTCCTGGCTGTTTAGCTGGCTCTTCTGATCATGTCAGTGGCACTTAGTGGGTGAGCTCCCTTCTTGTAATCATATTATCAGCTTAACTGCACATCATTTAGATCTTACTATCAGCCACTGATCCAGAGGTTTCAGCGAGTAGTGCATGTGCAATGGGAACAGCTGGTGCGTCATTCGGATTGGACTCAGACTCAGACTCAGACTCACACTTTCAGTGGAGTAAAATTAAGATCTGAGAGGTATCGTGTGTGATTTAAGCCCAAATAGCATAACATAGAATGGTATTACATCTCTATATCATGATGTGAGGGTTTTCTTTACAACCAAACATGGGATCAGGAAGTATCGATGAACCTTAATGAATAAGTAGCTCTAAATGCAATATTCTTTTTTTTTACACTTCCATTACTAGTTTATGGTATCTGCAATCAGTGGTTTTTGGTTATGTTGCTCTATTATTAGTATTTTACCATCATTTTAAGAACATTGTTTAAATAATGCAAACCCTTTTTCTGGTGCTGTATTTTACTGCAAGGTTATTTTTAAAACTGCAGAATTAGTCAATTTCCCCTCATTTTCCACTTTTCAGCACACTTCAATGGAACACACTCCATCTGATAGCAAACATATGGAAGCAGTTACAGAGACAAATGTGTTTAGAAGGGACTGGGTGGTATATTATCTAACACACCAGCCTTTCATCTCTGGAATTCTGGGATGGAATCTGACTCAGGTCACAAGAAGCTTGTAGCTCTAATCCTGGTGGATAGTAGGCCATCACTAAAGTAGGGCAACTCCTGGATTTAAACCAAATGACAAATATGAATTATACTGTCAGCGGGCCCTGAGAGCTGCATCGTGAGTTCTGAAGGTTTCCAGGAAATGGAGGAGGCTGCAATTGACCCAACCCTTCCTCCTTCATCCCTCTCCCCCACCCCACCAGTTACCTCAACACAAAATAACAAAAATGAGCCTGCAAGAAAAATACTGCGACCTTGAAAAAAGCAGAACTACAGTAGTTATGACAGTATCCCTGCCCTTTGGCAAAACAAGACAAAGAAACAAAAAAGCAAAGGCTGACTGAGCTACAGTAAAGGCAACTGATAAAGCCAGGGCTTTTTTAGGCCTCGGCTGTAATATTATAATTCATCATGGTTTTTTAATCAAGTAGGATTTGTTTATTTTTAAAACAGTCAGTCAACAGGCAAGCCTGTCCCAGAGTTAAGGTTAGTCCTACAGGAACTAACAGCTGGTTAGTCCCTCTTAATTAAGATTTGTGTGTGATGTGGTTTATTGCATTCATTAAGTTGTCTAGTACCAATTATTGCTTTAGTACACAGTCTTCATTTGTAGAAGTGAACCTTTTCAGTCAGTTCTGGATGTGCGTTCTCCAATTGCCTCTGCAGCATTTTCTGCAGCCTTCTTTCACACACATACAGTATGCTGACATGAAGCCATCTCTCAGAACACCCTTGTGAACAAGTGCTTTATCTCAATCAGTAACTTCCAGAAGAATTAAATAATAAACCATTTATATTGGTCTAGTACCATATCGGTTCAGTCGTTGGAGCAATGATGCTACATTCAGGTCCCCAACATGGAAAATAAAGATGACTGAGCAGGTATCAAGTAGAGCTCTGACCTCACAATAGCACTGCCTATTCTCTTAGTTCTCCCATCATCAACCCCACAGGACATTTGTGGAATGAACTGAAACAACACCACACATGTACTGTACAACCTTGCCCTACTTAAAACCAACGGCACTATCAGAAGCATAATCAAGCACCTCTCTAGTAGTATATTAAAACTGGTGGAATGCTGCCCAGTGGAGTCCAATTAAAATTAACCAAACACCCCCTAACCCAGTAGCTGGTTAGATTAAACCCCCTTGATTGTGTTTCAGTTTTTTGTCATGACCTGTAACCCAACTAGAGTTGCATGTCTGCTGCACTAGTTAGAGGCCTGAGAGGAGTAACACAATTGTGAATTCACCTATTAGAGTAAAGAACCCCATTCCAAACAAAGGGTAGACTTCCGTGCTGTTCCACACTGTCTCTACACTCATTGTCAGCTCCTTGTGACCCATCTCCGGCCCCAGCTCTCCGTTAGCAAAGCCTTGCTGACCAGTAAAGGAAACCTCTTGCTGTCATCTGTTGATTAAGTATCTCGTTCCTCGTTTAACACTCCTGCCCCTCATGTGGCAATTACGGCACGTGTCCCTTTTGCTTGGTACAGTAAGTTTGCGGGAAGGATAAAAATAACAGCACTGTGAATTTCAGAAAGAAATCCATTTTATTTTAAAAGCAACAACCATCCTCATAATTGTTGCCTGTGGAAGAGGGAGAACAGGTTGTCCTGCCGTAGGCAACAATTTGTGAAAATTGCTCTTCAATGTATCTCCAGCCAGGAATAAAACTACAATTAGTAAGAGGCTGCATGCACTCAAGCAGAACCACAGTCACTAGCTATTGGCTTCGTAAGCACCACTGGCTGTGCATTCCCTATAATCACACACACTGCACTGCATGGACCATCAATCAGCATTCATCACCTCCAGACAGACCCTCTCCCCCAAACAGCACCAGGGCTCGGTGTAGAAACATCCCTTGTCCAGCTTATACTGTATACTAAAATACTCTACTGACAGTTTAAAGCACTGAATCAGTATCCTAATATTTGTGCACATAACAAAGGCATGACTGCAGATATGTTCCAGGACTGAATTATTTCTCAAGTGTTAAACTGGTTAGTATTGGTGCATACTAAAAACAGGCACTAACTAATGTAACCTTGCAGGTTCTAACTAAGGATTAAGTGGACAAGGGTTCAGACTCCAAATCTATTACCCACGTGTGTCTCAGCACTGCTTTAACGCTGTTCTGTAAATGGTATGTACTAAAACCATCACTACTAAAAGCAGTACTGGGTGATTTGTTTAGACATCAGACTAACTAAAACCATTCGTATATTATCTATGATTGTTTGTCTAACCTTTGATTTTACTTTGCTCTTAAGAAATTCACCTTCTCTGCCGTGAATTTGTAATCTCTGATTAAACTTGAGGGAAGAAATACATATCAGTAAGCACAGGGGTAGCTCTTCAGTTCGGTTTAATGAAAAGGTTACATGCCCAGGGTAAAAGGATTTTAAATCACTTTATGTGGAAGTTAATTGCATTGACTGATATGCAAAAGGTGAGGGAAATGCCTTTTCCTGTTGTGAAATGAACACATAAATGAATAGGCTTGTTGATTTCCCACCGACAAAAAAAAATCTTAAAGGGAATTCCTTGAATAATAGAAGTATCTGCACACCTCCAGTTTGTACATTGGTCATTGCACAAATTCCAGACCCATTCAGCAAAAGTTTACATTATAGGTAGATCAGGTTAAATGCCAGCAAAACTCCACTGCAGGTTGTCTTGTACATTGTATATGTTATTTTGGAGGATAGAACAACTTTTCAAACGACAGGCTACATCCTATTTCAAGAGCAGTGTGTTGTTTCTCATTGAATCTGCAGTAACACCGAACACAGAAGGAATTACAATAGAAAATGCAAAAGGGCATTCTGACACAGAAGCAAATAAATGACCTCATTAGCCATTTATTATTATTGTGTCTTTTTCTCATTACTCAACGGACATTTATTCAAACAACAGCTTGTGTATTCAGCCAAGTCCGTAGGTGTCAAACTCTGAAAGCCAAATGGCTTTACATGTAGAGACTACACAGCATAATGTAACACCCACAGTTTCACGAGGAGTACACCGCCTTTAAAATAAATGCTTCTCATCGATCAAGAAAGAATAAGCAATTATTTTAATCTTTGAACAGGAGCTGTCAAGCATTAGTTATTTATTATTGACCTTTGTGCTGCACCTAGCACGAAACAATAACATATACTTATTTGGAGGCTTTGTTTAGTGCATTTTGTAAGCATGTGCCCACACACTCAGTGACAAGGGTTAGTTAAACAGATCATTCATTAATCAGAATACTTTTAATGGGTAGTTGACTGATGTGCAAAGGCCTGTGTATTTTTCAAATATGAAGATGTCTGAATAGTGTGCTTTCTTTGCAGACAGGGCAGAACAGCACAGCACACAACAAGACAAGTTAACAAGGTGCTGTTCGGATAATGGAGGTGTCCAAATAGTCAGGGTTTGGATAATTAAAGTTTTACTGTAAATCAAAACAGTCTCCCTAGTGTTCCTGGAATGACAACATTTGCAAAAAAGCACCACCAGAAAGCAGAACTCCAGTGGCAAGCGGGATCATGATGGATCGAGCCTGTGCAATGTATTGGGACAAGCAACAGAAGTGCTATGGTCCAAATCACAGAAACCTTCCACACTGGACAAGACACACCAAACACTGTACTGGGACATTTTGAGTTATTTTGGCCAATCATTGCATATGGATACAAGCAATGGTATCTGCTATGTGTGCAACAGGAAAGAGCTCTAATAGAAGACAGACTCTTTAATAACCTGCTTTCCAAAAAACCTGGATAATCACACTCCCTGCATGTGACAGTTATGCGTCTTTTTGATATAAATGAATGCATAACTGCTCTCTGAATCGTAATCACCATTACCTCTATTTCTCAGCAGTTTCATAACCATGGCTTCACATTCCCGTAGCTAATATTAAAATTATATTAAAGTGTCTTTCAGATTAAATTATTCCAAATAAAACATGCAAACAACACCAAAGTAAACGATCCCTCTAGGCAAAGCTATTAAAGTGAGCCACTAGGAGCCAAACTGATCAGCCTATACTTGTATAAATATGTAACCCTGTGATTTCCTTTTTATTTGATCCCCTCTTGCTTATTCCAGGGTGTTGAGATGGGAATAAAGCCAATGACTTCCATCAACAGGAAAACATTTGATTAAGAGCTGTAGGGCCAAAGTGTTTACTCCAGCCTTTAAGTAACTAAAAAAAAATTGAGATGGGGAAAAACACCTGGTAACATGACCAAAGAAATACTGCAGATAATATAATACCAAATCTTTCAAGCACCCTCAAGTTGTTTGTTTCTCATTTAGTAACATTCACATGAACCAGGGGTTAATTAAAGGCTCAAACAGATGCTTGGAAATTTTACAAACGAGTTCCTTTGTATTGGCTTATTACATGTATTCAATAGTTTAGCCTTCTCTGTCTCGAACCACATAAACAATTAGACATGCTACACATTTTCCAAATGTAAATATTTAATTTATTTTGTTTTACAGGTAACTTTATGGCGACCCATAAAGAGCAGCTATCTTTTTACTAACATTAATACCTGCTCTGTGGTATAGTATAGGAAGAGGTAGAATCAACAGATTTGAAAGATAGATCAAAACGTCTACTAAAATCTGGAAGTGGAAACAATAGTCCAAGAACAATGACTCTCCATTCAAGCTCAAAACTAGGCAGAAAAATATATGTAAGAAAAAACTCCAAACTATAGAGTTTTATGGGAGCCAAACATGTTATCTTTGTGAAGATTACTGGGCCAACAGAACTCAACAACACCCAAAATGGAAAGCTAAATCCCCCTTAATCCAAAGTAATGATATAGCACTATGGGGGACTGTGACAGAGGTCGAATGATTCTTGGTGTTAGATCTCCCTCCCGAGCTGTGAAAAAGGGCCTATTTAAAAGGAATGGAGTACCCTTAACTAAATGGCATGACAATTTATTCATTATGGTAGGTGGAAGTTGGTCATTTAGGAAAGGGGCTGAGCTACGGCACCCAAGCTCAATGACTCGGACGGGAGATGGCGTGGCATCCGAGGATTGGAGGAGCGCATGCGCTCGTTAACCATGAGGTTAATGAGGGAGGGTATAAATAGGGGTCATAGTAAAAGTAATCTGTTCCTTTGTAAATGGTTAGAAACAACCTAGAACTTGACCCTGTGTTACGAGAAACGTGAGTGTTTTGTTTTGTTTGTCTAGTAAAAACTGTTTGTTTGTTATTTAGACTACTTACACGATCCAGAGCTGTAGCCGAAGGCCAGCATCAAACCTGGACACCAGCACTTCCCTTTGTTTCACAGAGTCTTTTCACCACAAGCATTAATTCACTCACTGAAGTACTTGTGTCTGTGTTTTGTGTTACGTGTCGGTGAAAAAGGACATGACTTTTTGGTTACGGGTCAAACCCAGGGATTACAAACAAGGTGATACATGCCGCTGTATCACTTTATAACATTTATTATTTATAGGTGTTCATCATAAGGCTCCTTGACATTGCTAATTAATTCAATAAACACCTTTGCACCTGGACATCATTGTCTGTTTTTTGTATCCGTTCTGCATTGCACGCATCTGTAAACACTCATCACTTTGCCAGAGGAACATGCATCAAGTGGGCATTAAGGCCATAGTGTCAAGTTTATGCCGGCCTTAAAATTACCCCATATGCATCATGACACTTTTGGCAAGTTAAGGCCGTGTTAGCACTGGCAAAATGTGCTCCGCCGCTCATTAGCCATGCATTTTAAGGTGTATCGAGCCTTAAATATATGCATGGGCAAATTGTAGGTGGGGCTCATTTGTAAATGAAGTTAGTAATATTAAAACTTAGATTTATGAACCAGCAGAACAGCAGCACCAGCTATAAAAGGGTCCACAAAGAAAACCGATTTCAAATTGGACTTATTTGGGCGCAAAGTAAAAGTCACAAAGCCGCTAACGGAAAGAGCATTTTAACAGCAGTCATATAGGAACCTGGAAAATGTATGGTATTTTTTAAAAAAATCACGAATGACAATAAAACACATTTTCTGTTTACATGATATTCTACTGTGAAGGTCGCTTGAAATGTGTTATCATTGACAGTTCATCAAGAACATCACCTAAAAACCAAGGCTGAAACATTTTAACATTTAGCCTAGCTACTGAGGCAACTCTTTAAATATGTACATTGTAACTCGATTCGCTATTGAAATAATCTGTAAACATATAACAAACTTCTGCTGGAAACACGTCGTTTAAAATGGTCTGTGCTGGCTGGAAAATTAACAAGCAGACAAAAAAGATTTTGTGAAAACAACCTTGAATGACAAATTCAGCAACATTTTAGAGTTTTGTAACCCTTTGAAACTGAACAAAACTGTGCACTTGTATGTAGAAATGTCATTGTACAGTATGAGGAATTCACCAGTCACGAAGCTGGTATTTGCTTGACGCCGTTGTTATAGTAACCAAATACACTGCATTGACGCTGGACCGTGTACAGCTACTGTAGCGCTGCTTCTACTTGATAAAAGTATGAAATGAACAAGGCAGGTGAACAGTAATGTAAAATACCGTAAGGAAAATAAAATGCATATTTTTCACGGTAGGCAGTCAAATACATGATTTCCGTGAAATTCGTAATATCGTGAATTTTCAGTGGCATTTCTTACGACGGAGAGAGAGTACAGGCTTCTAACCTTCCTGAAACACCCAGGAACAGAGGAACAGTACTGTGAAGAAGGGAGAGTATTTGGGGTCTGCATTATCCTTTTTGATCTCCCTGAAGATGCAATTATAGCTCGATACCAGCTATTTCATTCTGGAACAAACGAGCAGTCTGGTTAAGAGCTTCCGGTATCCTGCTGCTTACTTGTGCTGGCTTAAAACTTAATATAACGTTCATGAGGAAAACGATGTTCTACAAGTTTCTTATCAAATCTAAAAAAATACCATTATTAACTCTGAATTTGCTCTGTTACTCGGTGAGGGGTTGTATCTTGAGGCTGGAGATTATTTACTATAGACAAACCAGAAGGGACATAAAATTATCTGAAATAAAACGCAGGAAAATGTAAAGGTAATTGAGATCAGCCTGGGCTGAAAGATGAATAAATCACGTGACGTAACAGGAACAATAATAATAATAAAACTCCTGTGAGTACTCAGCTCGGTTTTATATAGTTGTTGTTTTTTGGGGGGCGGGGGGTCCCACAAGGGAAACACTGTACAGTTGGGACAGTGTGAGGGTGCTTCCGCTATACCTGTATGTCTGTTGAGTACTGTTAAAGGCACTACATACTGTACTTCAATGCAAAGTTAATGTTTAAACTAGACACCCATAAACACATATCCTTTAAAAAATTCAAATAAATGAAAGGTCGCTCTCGTTTTCTAATCCTTAATCATTTTAAATTGTACTCTCTTTTAATCTGACTTCATTAAACTGAGCGGGCTGTACACCACAGCTTGGCTGCCACTTAGTCTCTTAAAATGGGTGGACTTACACTGCTGGAGATACAAGAAACATTTGTCATTTGTTTCTATAAATTGGCTGGATAAGCTGTACTGATAACTATCGCTTGTCTGTCAATATTTGTGCTGCTGCGTATTGAATTACATCCCGCTTTGTTTTCCATATACTTAACCAAAATCTGACAACAGTTGAACAATGTGACATTTCAAAATCCAGTGTGTAATTGTATTATTTCAAATATGTTTTATTCAAGTTTATGTTTTGCCATACTGTGTTTTGTATGCATTTCTTTATTAAGTGTTGCATTTATTGGGTAAGGAAAAAAATCTACATGTTTCATTATTGAGAGTGGTGTTTATTTGAGGGCGGCAGTAATTCAAAGTAATACGGTATTTTTTTTTTTTTTTTTTTTAAATTATGTCTCAATCCTAAAATTTTAAGTAATGCAAAACTGTTGGCCATAGCAGTACTGTGTATATTGGATGTTCTACTGGAAGTTATATTCTATATTTAGTTGCTTAAGTTATGTACTAAATTATATCAAACAGCCAGCCACAGTTGACCAGACGAATCAGGCTGTGGGAGATTCTAATCTGCCTTGTATACAGTACATTTAAGTAGCTTGCATCATTTCCGAGACCTGCAGTACAGTTCATATCACATTAATAAAAACCCTTATAAAGGTGATCTCCTTCCTCCCCCGAGTCCATTGTGAATGTGTCTATTCATGGATACCATCTGTGGTCTCAAAGATTATATAATTGGCCCCATTCCCTAATATATTCCAGTAGGTTTGCTTTCCATGTGTTTATTTCTTGCTTGTAAACACATTCTAAAACCACACACAAAATATGACATAATGCTTACCATTCCAAGCAAGTCCAAATGTACTCAAAAGAAAGAAGTAAACTGAACAAAATTAACCAGATGAAGGACTTTTTTGGTCGAAAGCTTCAGGAATTACAGCAAAATAAGAGAAAAAGTCATTAACGTGCTTCCCGTTTTAAGGATCTTGTCTTTTAAACAGAAAGTCATTTTCTTTTTCAATTGTCCTTTTATTTCACAACTCTTCAGTTTAATTAGATCACACTAAGGGTGCACTGCAGCTGCTACAATAGACTCAATCAGAAGAAAGTGTTTAACCTTGAACTACACTATTAAGGTCTCGCTGTATTCTCAGACAAATTGCCTCATATGGTCCCTGTGGCCCTGTTACATAAAGAACAAACGTAACCTCTGCCAGTACTTTCTCTCTTCAAAAAAGTACCAAGAAGAGGCGCTAACACGTTACATTAAGGCCCCTTTATCATACCAGTAATAGTATGATAACATGACAGTATTTCAACAGGTGATGCATAAACTCTATTTATAAATTGTCAAATAGTGTCTTAGAACGCCAACCGTTCTAAGCGCCAGCCGTCTAAGGGCCACATGTCCAAGGGCAGTCTGAGCTGTGGCAGTCCAAGGGCCACACGTCCAAGGGCAGGCTGAGCTGTAGCAGTCCAAGGGTCACACGTCCAAGGGCAGTCTGAGCTGTGGCAGTCACAGCAAGGACCTTTTCCAAATCTCTCCCATTGGCTACTAGTGGCTGCATTCCAACTCTTAACATTAGCTGTATTTAAGTAACATTATAAAGGTGGTGTTGTTTTAATTAGGTGGTCTACTGTTTGTGATTAGTACCAGGTGAGTGTGGTTAAATTGAATAGAGGTTGATTTGCAATTTGATCGGTTTCCACACAGTGAAGTTCTTTGATCCCATTGAAGTGCATTGAAACTATTGTTTTGCTTCAGTATTGTCTTTAGCACAGTTTAGTATAATAGACAATTAGCCTATTTATGCGTCAGCACAAAACGGCAGCCAACCGAACAGCCTCTCCACCAAAGAGCCAGGAGTCTAGCTGTGGGAGTCCAACGAGGAGAGACCTGTGAGGAGAGGCTGTTGGAGAAAATCCGAACCTAGTTGTGCTCTCGAAGATGCCAACTACTAGACAGGTCTGTACCCTCCCCCCACCACTCCTGCTCCCACTACTATTGTACCTATCTGTACCACCTGTCCTGCTATGACTGTCTCTCACATCCCTGTTATTTTGTCCTCTCATCCTCTGTCCTCTCTCCGCCGCTGCTCCCCTAACCCCTCTAACCTCATCTCTATGCCACTCCCCCCTCACACTCTCTCCTCTCCCGCATTCTCTCTGGTGCCCCCTGGAACTGTCATTTGCCTATTAACAAAACTGATTTCATCTCTGTCTTTGCCTCCCACCTCTCTCCTTGCTCTTACTGAAACCTGTCTCTCTCCTGAAAACATTGTTACTCCTGCTGCCCTGTCCTCTCTCTTCGTCCTGTCCCATACTTCGCGTCTTACTGGACAGGGAGCTGGGAGTAGTCTTCTCCTCTCTCCCTCCTTACTCTTTTCTGTCCCCTCTGACTTCTCCCCATTCTCTGTTAACACCTTTGAATTTCACGCTGTCCAACTAACCTCTCCCTGTCAACTCCTGCTAATTGTACTGTAACGTCCCCCTGGATCTCTCAGTCACTTTCTCAATGAACTCGACTATCTCCTCTCCTCCCTCTCCTCTCTGTCTACCCCAACTGTCCTGTTAGGTGATTTCAATATCCATCTCTCTAACCCCACCCACTCTGCCATATTCCTTCCTCTCCTTCACTCCTTCAACTTCTCTCTCTCTCCATACCTCTCCAGACCTCACCTTCTCCAGGGCCTGCTGCCCCTCCACCCTCTCTGTCACCCCTCTGGATCTCCCTGATCACCATTTAATCTCTTTTTTTCTGTCTCTCCCCTCTCCCTACTCCACCTACCCCCACTGTCACCTCCCGCTGTAATCTCTGCACTCTCTCCCCCACTGTCCTTGCCTCCTATCGACTCCTTCTCCCAACTCTCTGTAGACTGTGCTACCTCCACCCTCTTCTCCCTCACCTCCTCCCTCAACTCCCTCTGTCTCCTCACCTCCCGACCTGCCCGCCCCTCCTCTTTCCAACCCTGGCTCTCCTCTGTGCTCCGCTCAGCAAGAACTAAACGGTGCTCTGCTGAAAAGAAATAAAAGAGAACCAAACGCCCTGCTGCCCTAGACCTCAACTGGTTCCTCCTCTCCTCCTTCTCCTCTACTCTCTCCTCTGCTAAACGCTCCTATCGGCTGTTGACAGACATTTCGATTCAAGTATTCACCGAAAGTGAAAGGCAGAAATGTCCACAGCAGTACTGCAACTACATTCCTTGCAAAGTAACAAAAAACTGTGATTTCCATGTTCCAAGAGTCCACAGTATGAAACACAATTAAATGTGACCTAACAGAGTAGTTTGTTTGCTCAAATATGCCTCTTGAAAAATTGGACAACCAAAAGTTACGTAAATTCTTCAGACTGAGTGTAGCAAATGGTGGAGTGATTCCTTCATCAGCCCAGCTGAGACATGAATTCTTACCTAAAGTTGCCGAGTATCACAAGCAGGAGATTATGGAATTGGTAAATCAGTCAGAGTGGTTGCTGAAGAGTTGACTGATGCCCAAGATCAGTATGGGTTACACATTGTATTTGCTTTGCAAGACCTAAATGGTGAACATGCATCTGATGTACTGGAACTGAAAGCTGTCCTAGCAGATACACTTTACCTACAGGCTGTTAATAACAACACCGTTTCACAAGCTGTTCTAAAGTGCTTGAATAACTTTGACATTGATTTGATGTTGTCAGTGCATTTATCCCTATATTTGATGTTTAAAAAATAATAATAATCTGTACACATAATTTATAAAATAGTTCCGTGCACATTCTGCGAAATACGACACTTCACCCGTGACACTGCTGTGAATTTTAAAGAAAATCTCATAGATTTTCACAGGGCCTTAAACATGATCCTCCCAGAAGAGTGAAAAGACCCCGCAGATCTGAGGTGCAACTTGCTCTGTATTCATAGCACTTACCTATTTAACAGGAGATCAATTATTCACCTTTTTGGAGAACTAGCATGTACTGAAGAGTAGAACTGCTAGAAACAAGGCTGTCCTCATATTAATGCATATTATTGACTCCGTGCATGATTAGGATTCTGATGTTGGCGAGTTTTGCAGGTAAAAAAAAAAAAAAAACACTATATTTTTTGTTCCTACAGTATATTCATCACTGCTATGTGTAGAAAGCTAGTAGGCTACTTTACATATTTTTTGTTGCATTCCATCTACCGACTGAGGCAGCTAAACTCATTTTAAAGTAAATTATATTTGATTACGCCTGACCAACACAAAATAACAAAGAAACAGAAGCAAACTAAACAAATGTAACAAATAAAAGCAATTCATTATGTGCCGAACAAGAGGAAGCTGGAGGTAGCAGTCGCCATGAAGCCGCAAGCGAGTCTGAAACTAGAAAACAAACAAAAGTACGTGCTTTGGTAGCTGAAAAATGAACATTTCAAGAAAAGTGGACATGAGTTTTTCTTTTTGCTTCATAAAAGTTCTATGATGCCAGTTTCTTTAATATGTCAGCAAGCCTGTTCAGCTTTTAAACACAGCAATTTAGAAAGACACCTTACAACAGTGCATGCAGGATTCAGTCAAAAATACCCACCTGCCAGTGAAATGCAAGAAGTCATGCAGCTGGTTGTAAAGGTTGTCAATTTCATTGTTTCAAAAGCCTTGAATCAGAGGCAATTTGGGGTTTTGGTTTCAGGGTATGAAACAGAGTATGGCGACGTAGTGATGCACAATGAAGTGAGATGGTTGTCTCGTGGCAGGGTTCTTGAAAGATTTTTGGGTCTCCTCCCTCTGATTCGTAAATTTCTTGAAGGCAAGGGGAAGGTGGAGAAAGAACTGAAAGATCGAGGCTGGATAATGACATCACGAGCCACTTGAATGCACTAAACATCCAATTACAGGGAAAACAAAAAATTCCAAGTGACAGGCTGCAGGATTGCAATGACTGATTACAAGTACTGCATTGACAAAGTCAACTAGCTGTTGTATTGTAAACTGCCCTCAGCTCACTGATTTGTTTGATAAAGTGGCCCTTATTTGAAAAATAATGATATCACTGATCTATGCAGTATTCGATATATAGAACAGAACTCGTGATTTTTGTAAAAGCCACAGACCATAAGTAAAATAATTATTTAAACAGCTTGCTGCAAAACCCTTAAGTATGACTGACAGCTACTATATTCCTTCAAATTTAAGACGCCGTCAAATAAAGATACAACCTCAATTACGCATATAAGAAAACAATGTCTGCTGTCACACAAAGCATTCCCTAATGTGCTGCTTCTCATTTCCAGTTGTGATTACTCACACCTGTTTTTCTCCCAGTTCATTAAGTGTGGTATAGCTTGACATGTCGAAAAAATACAGGGGTCTGCTCAGCATTACCGATCTGTCCAAGCTGGTAATGTTTGTTAGAACAGAGCCTAATAATGAAATGCTGAAATTGTAAAAGCTTCTCTTTGAATTCCTCATAAAGCTAATGACGATTCTTTCAAAATGTCTGCCTGTATGTCATGGGTGATTCGAGATCGGACAAGAACGTTTTCGTTCGTCTTTTCACAGGCAGTCAGTCACATTCCTGTTTGTGTACTCGGGCAGGCATGTGTTTTGTTGCCGATTTTAATATCACTGTACTCGAATTTAAGACGCAGGAAGAAAGACATCGAAGAAAACATTTGTTAAAAAAGTGCGTCTTAAAATTTGAAGGAATATGGCATTCACTGCTAATCAGTTTTACATACTCTCTCTCACGAAGATGTCAACTCCGATCCTCATTCATACATGTAGAGCATCAGGCTTTAAATAAATAACAGCTTTTTAAGAAATGCACAGGACTAAAAGCAATTGTACTAAAGATGCTATAAAAACAGATTATATGAGCTTATGTAAGCTTCCAAAAAATAAATCACATAGACCCATCGGTCCGGGCCTGTAACAGTCCTTGCCGATGCACACAATGCACTTCGGGATCGCTACTAACCAGAACACATTTAGCTTAGCAGCCTTGTACAAAATTGTAAACCTGTTTTGTTTGTTAAATGGCATTCCTGTAAATTGGAGGCATGGTTCCAGTATTTTAGCAACAAATGAAAACATTCATGCGTCTGTGTGTGTGGTAGAGGTGTTGTTTTGCTTGCCCCTAATTAATTTGAGCTCCACAGCTGAAACTCTGTTTATCTACCTATTCTCGTTTCCACTCTTAAAAAAATAAATGTACACAGCTTTCAATTCCTGTTAAAAAAAACTCCTCTTTCACCAAGATTTTGTTTAAATGTGATAGAAAAAAGAAAAAAAAGAACTATAAAGAAGGAATAAAAAGGCAAATGATGTAATTTATAAGGGAGCTCGTCTTTTTTTACAGCCATCAATTTTCATAACGACAACTATCGGGCGGGTACCAAACGGCATTGCAACGAGAGTCATTACAAATCTAAGAAACTGCTGGATCAAAATACGATTTAAAACATTTTATTTTACAGTACAATAATGACAATAGTGTGCTCTGTACAGTAAACAAGATGGCAAAGATAACCTGGAAAGATAAAGTGGGTTTCTTTTATGTACTTTAAGTGGTTTGGTGAAGGGATGCTGGGAATCCGTTTAATGCTAAATAATGGGTGAAAACTTTTACTGGATCAACACACACGTGTCTAACGCACAAGCTGTCAAGGCTGGGACATATATATTTTTTCATAAATAAAATATAATTGAGGGGCTCCCGAGTGGCACATCCGGTAAAGACACTCTGCATGAGTGCAGGATCTGCACTATAGCCTTGACGTCACCGGTTCAAGTCCAGGCTATTCCACTGCCGACTGTGGATGGGAGTACCCCAGGGGATGGCATACAATTGGCTGAGCACTGCCCAGTGGTGGGAGGGTGTCCTCAGCTCACCACACACCAGCAACCCCTGTAGCCTGGCCAGGTGCCTACGAGCTTGCCTGTAAGCTGCCCAAAGCTGTGTTGTCCTCTGACACTGCACTTCTGAGGTGGCTACATGGTGGGCCTGCAGTGTGAAAAAGAAGCAGTCTGCTGACAGAACACAATTCAGATGACAGCATGTGTTTGTCTTCGCCACTCCCAAGTCAGCACAGGCGTGATAGCAGTGACCTAAGCCTAAAAATAATTGGCCATTCCAAACTGGGAGAAAAAAATATAAAAACAATTGCTGCCTACTACATTTTATATATATATATATATATATATATATATATATATATATTACAAGCTGCTCCTTCATTTCAGTAGAACACAGTGTTCCATAAGTAACTTATTTTTTCCCTCTCATTTGCATTAATTCACTTTTATTTCATTATAAGTACTGCTAGTTCAGCAGGAGCATTAGAGCCTGTTGTGATCACTCTGTCCCCAGTGTATTGTGATTGCTGTACAATATATCCTCACACATGCAGCACCGGCTCTGCAGTGGGAACACCACTGCTTCACTTTATTCTTGTTCAGGGTATTCCAGCATCCTTGCAAAACACTCATATTGGTTTTTTTTGGAAACTCTCATTATAACTCAATTACAATCATCAACAATAGTTATAGGACGTCTGAGAAATGATAACAGTGAGCACTTACTAATATGCAGCCAGGGCCACTCTTATAGATTGAAGTTGTACGCTCCACTATTTTTGGATGGGAGTTGCTTAGTGTGACAGACTCCAGTGAAAGCCTCAGTGGATCTCTTTCCGTTTTCACTCATAAGACACCAAACCACAAATGGTGTCAAATAAATGCCTTAAATGCCAAAATCTACAAAAGCCTAGGTTACCCGCAAATTGAAAAGCCACACTCAGTTGAGTTGCTAATAGTCTTTATTTCCCATTGTTCACCCACCAACAAAAAGGTTTTGCTGTATGTCTTTGCTTTTTACCATGTGTGCTGATGTGACTCATCAGGTGGTGTTTCCATGCCAGTAAACACAGTGTATGCATTAAAACACGCAGCAGTGGCTTCATCATGCCTGCACATGCAGCTAACTGAGCAGAGCCTCCATGTGATCCAAGACAACCCCAGGAGAGATGTCAAAATCACAAGTTATCAGCTGAACCAGAAGCTCTTTACAGTACTTGGGAAAGAGATCAAAAGCAACTTCTGTAAGAGGGATATAATGTACCATATGCTAGATTGCTTGGTCATAATTTATATGAAGCAAGCATCCATTCGGGATACAGTCAATACACACCCTTATTTTATGATGATTAATTTGTGCTTAGTGTTAGGTAAGTGAGAATAATTGTTTGAATTTAACTGACATTATGGTGTGTATAGTCTATGTATATCTGTACTTTAACTGCACTTGTTATAAAATGTTCAAAAGCTCTTATTTATCCTCCCAGTCACTCCTTACCAGAGCAGATAGTCAAAAAGTAGACACAAATAATATTTATGCCTAAGAATAATGTTATACTGTAGATGACCGACAACATTACTAATTACATTACTCTGTCCCTTTCTGAATAATGTAAGTATGTATTCATTTATATAATAATTCACATTAGAGGTGAACTGCCATACTCGGAACTGCCTAATAGAAGTGTGTCGTGGTGAAAGCTATGCCTGTGCACGGGTGTGGGTGTGTGTGGGGAATGTTAGGCTGGCAGGGAGGGGGTTAATTTCCTCCCTGCAAAAACACATGGGAATGTGGCTGGAGCCGTGAATAGAATAAGCGATGATTAATTAGGCTCCAGTTCCAGGTTATATAAAGGATGTTAATGGTGTTGGGTAAAGAGTTGGTGTTGGAGTTGAAGGTGAAGGTGAGAAGGTGAATTGTGTGTTGGTGTATCGTGGGTGTGTTTAGGGGAGGTGGTGAAGCTGTTTTATTGGAAGCAGGCGCCTCGGCCTGAAACCAAATGATAACAATGCCAGAAAATCGGCATTCAAAACACTTAATGAGAAAGTTAATAGCCATTGATTGGTACTCAGTTGTAAAGGTGAGGGAAGGACATCTTTTCTTGTTTTGAAATCAACACATTAGTAATACCTGCCGATAAATAATTCTCAAAGGCAACTACGAATATGTGTACGAGAATGTTATCCATTGAACAATTGGAATGCCAGTTGCATCATTCTTAACAACCAGGGCCTGTTCTTCAGAGCACTAATCTGTAAAAAGAAAACCTTACATCACTATCATGTTTCTTTTTCACATACCCATCAAGATTACTTTTAAATAAAAATGCTTGCAGCTGCTGGAGCTTGGGTCTGTTTATGATGTACATTTCTTTCTGTTATATTATATAATTGGACAGCCCAGGGACAATGGTATTGATGAGAATTCCATGAATTCCTCTTTGTTCCTTATTCTAATTAGCATGTTTAACAGTAAATCAGATGAGTAACTGTGGGAGGTTGGTGGGCTGAGTGAGGTGGTGGTGGTGATGGGACCTGCAAAAATACTCAGGAGGCTTGTATAGTTTACCTGCAGCAGGGTTTTTATTTATCTGGACGAAGGTAGCCACCAACCAACATTCCAATCAAAACAGAACAAATAAATAAATAAATAAATAAATAGTCAAAATAAATCCCCCACCAGTACCAACGAAAATAAAAAGGTAAAACTAACAAAAGTCCCGCACACACAGTAAAACATAAGTTATAAATATAGACAAATATTTCTCCGGCGCTCCTGCGCTGGCCTCTAGGGGGCTCCCGGTCCTGGGCAGGGTTTAGTATCGTGGCCCCGGTCGTTCTTCCGGGAAGTAAGCTGAACAGCCGTCTCTGGTCTCTGTGAACACAACACACTTTATGCCAGTAAATTCAACAGCACGTCTCCTTTCGCTGTTACCCCAGTACTGAGAAAGTGAGCTCAGATCGTACCGTCCTTGAAATACTGCCCGACCCCGCCCTTAGCCTCGGCCCGGTCACCGCTGTACCCAATCGGCGTACATAGTAACTCTGACTGGCGTACGTGGCGCAGCGGCCGCGGACTTCCGCGTTCGGACGGAGCGGGTGATCTTTCTAGAGTTCCCGGACGGCTCGACCTTTGCCTTTCCGCCGATCTCGTCCCGTTTTGCGCAACGCCACCAGCGACGGGGAGGATCGACCACAGCTCCGACCCGTTGCATCCCCGTCACAGTAACACAATGTCTTCTTAGGAAACAGGCATTGGAATAAGATGAAATGTTCAGCATGTTAAAACACATGCCACCCCTTTTTATATTTAGGGGTTATTTTAAGAAAAGGATATTTGGTCTTTCCGCTTGAGTGGAGCAAATTAGGATACATTTATACAGCAGGTCTCCTTTTTTTCTGAAGCCTGACAGATTCCTTAGATCAAACGTCGCATCTGCTAAACAATGCAGCTTATTTTGGACAGATTCACGGACTCTTGTCATTGGATTGGAATGAACGCAACGTAGATTCCAAAATGAGATACAGTGAAAATAATACTCAGGAGCGTAGAACACACAGAGATATTAAACGCCACATCTCTCAACACTTGTAAAATATATCTAAAAATGTAAATTGTACTAACATATAGAATACTGCAGGCAGCATTGAAATAACACGTCTTCAACACCCATTAAAAGTAATGTCACCACTTTACAGTTGTCTGATATTGAAGGCTTTTTAGAACAGCTGCTATATATATATATATATATATATATATATATATATATATATATATATATATATATATATATATATGGGGTGTCACAGGGACTACACCTCCTAGTAGGCCAGGCTGAGAAGCCGACTCTTAATTATTAAATTAATAATAACCAATTTTGGCAGTTGTCAAAACCGTCAACAGAGAGCCAACGTTTAATCTCGGTTGAGCAGTCAATCTCCTTTCGTCAGTCAGACGAACTCCGACGACACTTCTAGGACTGACACACTGAGTGTGTCATTGAAAAGGTGCTGTGTGAACCGTTTTGTAACTGTGTGATCATTTTAACAGGTAAACAGCTTAGCTGTCCTGTTTATTTAGCTAGGTTCCTAGGTGTGTAGTCAACGCTCCAAAGCAGAGCTAGGTTTCTGTTTTGTTCATTTTTATTTGTGTTCAAAATAAAAAAGAAAGATGGCAGATGGCACCGGTTGATTCTATGGTAGTGTTAAAGCAGGTTGATTCTATGGTAGTGTTAAAGCAGGTTGATTCTATGGTAGTGTTAAAGCAGGTTGATTCTTTGGGAGTATAACCCCCCCCAAAAAATGTGCAAAATGTCTAAGACTTTTGCACAGCACTGTATATAACATAGGCATTAACTAAAAAATAAATATATTCCAAACCGATTATGCTTGTACAGTTATATAAGATCAAAACTCAAAAGGCTTTGAGGACTAGAACCTGACAGCGAGAATGATAGTAGTGCAATTACCATGGCAACCCTAACTAGAGGCATGCTGGCAATTTCTACACAATGAACCTGGCAAGCAATGACTTAGCCATCGGTGGGCACATTAGCACTCAACGAGTAAAGCTGGAGGAGTTTATAGAGAATGCGATGGGACAGCTAAGAAAACATAAGGCAGCCTGTTAGGGACCGGTGTGCGGGTGTAGGTAAAAACTTCAAGTGAAGACAAAAAGTATTTCTTTCTTTGCGCCAAGCTGGCTATATTTTATTATTCACAAGCAGTGCAGTGCAAGAACCTCAGAAAAAAGTGGTTAACTGTGAATAACGGTGTTATCACAGATAAAATAAAATAATAATAATAATAATAATAATAATAATAATAATAATAATAATAATAATAATAAATGAAGTATTGAAAAAAAAAAACATGGTCACAGCAGTCTCAGACTAAAAAACTGGCAAGGCTGACCCAGGCTATTTATACCTTTCAGTCCCACCCCTCCTGGAACATACCAAATTAACAAAGATAAATACCAGCAAAATAGTTCTTAAAATACAACATTTCAGTGTTTCTTTTCTTTGTTTCTTTTTTCTAAAAACACAATGTCATAACAAACATTTTCCTATAGGACAGGTACTTCCTTGGACGAATAAATCATTATTTCCAATTTACTGCTCCCCTCTCATCTATCACGGTAAGCGCGATCTCTTCTGACTACATCTAGGGCTGCTACACCGCGCGCGCCCCCTTAGTGAGACACACCTCCTAAACACTTACGCACACGCACACACACACACACACACACACACACGCACAATCAAACTCCCAGGATGCGGTAAGTTTCTTTATCTGTTCCCAGTTTCCATTAATAACATTATATCACCGCATTACCACATTTACTCCCCAAAAAACAAACCCAGTCCTTATTCTCCAGATTCAAGTTAAAAGTAAATTCTTTATTTGCTAACAGAGACGCTGCAAGATCAATGCATGTAGGCCTCCATTCATTGAGATCGCCTTCCCTGTGCGACTAGCCATTCAACTACTACCTGTATTTAAATTTGATTTTCTATTTTTTTTCTGTTTTGTTTTGTTTTTGTTTAGGAATCCGATCAACTCCACCTCTTTCCGGACCACAAAATCCCTCCCTAGTAAGTACGCTTATTTTTTAGTGCACATTTTATAATGTTTCAGAATTTCAAAACCGGAAGTCCGTATTGCGGTGTGTTCGCTATATACAATGCTTATAATGTCTTTGAGTTGGGAACGGAATTCAGTCCGCTACACAGCCCTTCAGCGCATTCTTTTTAGAACCCTTTCCTCCTTGAGCTGACGCACCTGCACAAGAGATCAAGCTTGTGTGACCCTCTCTCTAAAATACTCAGGCTTATCAGTGATGACTTATCGGTGAGTCACTTCTCAGAAGCCATCGACTCAGTGGTCACACTCTGCTACATAAATGAGCAAAGCAACAGTTCGGTGTCCCAAAACAAAGACGAGGGCACTCAACAAAAGGTCAGGTAATGACAAATGTGGAAGATAATAATGCTATTATAAACTGAAGAAATGGTTTTGGGTTAAATGTGTTTTGGGGTTATATTTAGGTGCCTGACATTCCTGTTAAGAGAGTTCAAACACGGCAACCATTCAAAAAACAAACCGTGAGTTTCATATTATGTATTTATGCATTTGTTTATTTATCTGTATGCCTGAAATCTGAGTAACAGCAGTGCTGGTCCCCAACAGAAAACTTCTGCACAAAGCTCTAACAATAATCCTTAACCCAACACATGTTTAAATATACCATTAAGGGTTATATTACATCTTGCACTGTATATCGATATTTGTAATTTGGGACAACTTGTAGTGAAGCCACTTGCCCTTAGACCTCCTTGAAAGATAGACTTTAGTCTTAGTGGGTCACTTTCAGGTTCACCTTACGAAATATAGAAATAAACTCATTCGATATATTAGGAAGTGCTGTTATACGCAGCGACTGGGCAATGTTCATTACTTAGGTTTGCAAAGTAATACAATCAGCTAACAAACTGAGCCATTCTGCACATGTGTCATATCAGTGATTACCTTCTATTTATAGACCACCTCCTGGGATTCAAAGCCCTGCCAAGGTGATACATTGATTAAGCGCAACCCAGAACTTCTCTGGGAACCCTTGAGGATTCTCATCTGTCTTCGTGGAGAAATCAGTTCATCTTGCCTAATTTCATTTGTG
Organism: Polyodon spathula; assembly: GCF_017654505.1. NCBI lineage: Eukaryota > Metazoa > Chordata > Actinopteri > Acipenseriformes > Polyodontidae > Polyodon > Polyodon spathula. Next base: position 9,506,643 of record NC_054539.1, on the reverse strand, counting down.
AGGTGGTACTGCATAGCTTAACTCTATTATGTTCTTGTTGTTCAATGCATGCTGTGATACTTTTTGTTTCTTTGGGAGACAACAGCTGTTTATTTTTTCACGGATAGATGTTTTCACAGACTTTTTTTTTTTTTTTTTAAACAGATTTAATTCAGCAGCAGTTGGGTTCATTCAGCCACAGTAAATCAAAGTCAGTTCATTTCATCCTTTATTGCCTCAAACAAATTTGAACTCCTATTGAGCCCATGATCTTTTAAAATACAAAATAACTATAAACTACATATATATATTTCGTTATGTGCATGGGTTTCTGTCTGTCCCACAGTAATGAATTTTCTTATAATATGCCCAGGAAATCTATTTATTGATCTATCTGTCTTGAATCCTGCTAGGGGCTCTGTGCTCCGAGGCAATTAGAAACCCCAACGTGTCCCTATCCCTTGTTCCATTTATGGATAATAAAGCACAGTGGGAGCATTATATTGAGATTTTGGAATGTCTTAACAGTAAAAATCCTTAAAACCGGCTTTTTTTTTAAAGGTATTATGAAATTAAACAGCTAGTACTCATGGTATACATTTCAGTTGATTTAGTTTTGTAAACTGTAACATGTTAGTATTTAATCTTCCATAAAAAGTATGCATTCTGGGATTTGTTTACCTGTTTGTTTCTTTTTTTTTTTTTTTTTTTACAAAGAAATTCAAAACTAGATGCTATAAATGTTACGGATGAACAGTAAAACATATGTATTCAATTCCTTTCACAGTGCTGCACAATGAGCAGTGTTTGTTTATATTCCTGGCGTGGGTGCGGTTTAGGAGACACAAGTGTAAGACAAAAGGTCTCTCCCTTATAAAAACGCATGTGCAGGTATGTCTACCTACTGTACATGGAGACTACACCTTGACTTTTGTTAGAAGAGCCCATACAAGAGGTACCGTACTTTGTGAGCATCCTAAAAGTGCAATATCTGAACAGGCTTGAAAAATGTACAGCAAAATCAATTGTGCGGCTTGCTGTCCAAGGTATTGCAACCCATTTACATCCAAAGCCAGGGTGCAGGTGGATGCAGGTCAAGGTTTATCTTTCTGAATGCACCTTGATGACTGTCTTCAACTTTTAGAGGCTACACCAGGGGTGTCCAATCACAGTCCTGGGGGGCCATTCCACTCCAGGTTTAACAGGTCAAAGTATATAATTAACTACTTCAGGGCCTGTATGGAGGTTTAATTGGTTCAATTAAACAATTATGAACTAGGTTGGAACAAAGACAAGGAATGGAAGGGCCAATTTTGTCAACCCCTCTGTTTAGACTACTACATGAAGAGCGACCAGAATTATTCCGGGCTTAAAAGGCATGTCATATGCAGACAGGCTAAAAGAATTGAATCTGTTCAGTCTTGAACAAAGAAGACTACGTGGCGACCTAATTCAAGCATTCAAAATTCTAAAAGGTATTGACAGTGTCGACCCAAGGGACTTTTTCAGCCTGAAAAAAGAAACAAGGACCAGGGGTCACAAATGGAGTTTAGACAAAGGGGCATTCAGAACAGAAAATAGGAGGCACTTTTTTACACAGAGAATTGTGAGGGTCTGGAATCAACTCCCCAGTAATGTTGTTGAAGCTGACACCCTGGGATCCTTCAAGAAGCTGCTTGATGAGATTTTGGGATCAATAAGCTACTAACAACCAAACGAGCAAGATGGGCCGAATGGCCTCCTCTCGTTTGTAAACTTTCTTATGTTCTTAAGATCTTGTCATCTCCAGGAAACCTTCACGATTTACCACCAGGTGACAGTGTTTACATAGATTGTTCACTTCACTGTTACTTTAAGGACTGCTTTCGTTTCATTTTTATTCACAGGCTGAGACCTATCAGACTCCTGGCCAGTAAGTCAAGGGCACAGACCTGAGAGGAGAAGAATAAACAGCCAGGAAAAATATCTTAAGACTCAGTATCATTCTGGCGCATTAAGTCGCTTCTAGAGAAGCTTGAGCTTTGATTTATGACTTCATTTTTATAGGAAATTCGCTATTTAAAACCACTCTAACTAATCGCTTCAATGAAACTGCAAGCTGTTTCACTGGAAGACTGCAGTAATCTGGACACCTGAGAATTCATGTGCAGAATGCTGTGCACTTGTCTTTCAGATCAGCCCCTTACGTCACTTCCAGATCGGTCTCTAATGTACCATTTGTGTTTCTGACACCTTTAAATAAGAATGCATAAACTGAAATGTCTGTGTACTTGTTTTTATTTTGTTGTTTTAACTCTGAGTGTTAGAAGTGTTTAAATAAGCAACGCTCATGAATTTCAGATGTTACTAAGCTAGATATTTGACATATCTGTAAAACAGAAAACAAGTGATACTCCATAATAACTTAATAACGTCTTCAAAAGACAATGGAAATCTAGCAGGCATCACCGTTCAGTCCTGTTTCTGTTACTCTGTTATCAAAAACTCCTTGTGACCGTAAGGTGTCAAGCGAGCTTCAGATAAGTGTGTTTATGTCTTTTGACAGGACATGTAAGAATAGGCTTAGAGTCAATTTCATCAGTTTAGCATTGCTGCTTAACAGCTGTTTTCCCCATCATGTCAAAGCCAGGGTCACCTACAATGATCACAGATGGATTGAGTCAATTAGGACCTCAAGTGTCATGAATAGTGATTATTAGCCGAGACACGACTTCAATTTCAGAGACATTGGAGTGCAACAAGGTGTCAGAAAGGGCGACAAGCCTTGGGAACACTGGCAAGCAACACTGAAGCACTGAATACAAAAGCTAAGAACTGCTACGACATGCCTATGGTTTCTAAAAATGTACTCTTTACTCTTACTCTTGCTACAGAACTGCTTAATTCTCAAATCCTTTTACTACGAATTGTCATAAAGACTTTGTTTTTGGGGAAATAAATAAATATATAAAATAAAGATATAGATCCATAAAACTTGATTTAGGGGCTTAAGTTACTTCTTATTAGTTTTAGAATTGAAACAGATTTTTATTATTATTATTATTATTATTTCATGCTATGAACAATTTGGAGTAAAAATGAACTATTTGGAGTTTTGTTGACTCAGAAATGTCTTCATCTAGATAATGTTGGGAAGCTATAAAAAAGGCCAACAAGATGCTCGGATACATTGTGAAAAGTGTTGAATTTAAATCAAGGGAAGTAATGTTAAAACTGTACAATGCACTAGTAAGACCTCATCTTGAATACTGTGTGCAGTTCTGGTCACCTCGCTATAAAAAAGATATTGCTGCTCTAGAAAGAGTGCAAAGAAGAGCGACCAGAATTATTCTGGGCTTAAAAGGCATGTCATATGCAGACAGGCTAAAATAATTGAATCTGTTCAGTCTTGAGCAAAGAAGACTACGTGGCGACCTAATTCAAGCATTCTAAATTCTAAAAGGTATTGAGAGTGTCGACCCAAGGGACTTTTTCGACCTGAAAAAATAAACAAGGACCAGGGGTCACAAGTGAAGATTAGACAAAGGGGCATTCAGAACAGAAAATCGGAGGCACTTTTTTACACAGAGAATCGTGAGGGTCTGGAATCAACTCCCCAGTAATGTTGTTGAAGCTGACACCCTGGGATCCTTCAAGAAGCTGCTTGATGAGATTCTGGGATCAATAAGCTACTAACAACCAAACGAGCAAGATGGGCCGAATGGCCTCCTCTCGTTTGTAAACGTTCTTATGTTCTTAAAATCTTTGAGAATCTGGTGCAGGGCACCCTTGAGATTGAGATGCTTCAGACTGAGGTGCTTGAAGTCTGAATGGAGTGTGGTTTTAAAATCCCATTAACAGGACCAATAGTAGAAAACAAATGGATACTGTACATCCCAAAACAGCAAACTTCAGCTCTCTATTTAAGCTACTTTTTTTTTGTTTGTTTATGATTATGGTTATGATTTGTTATAAAGTATAACATACCCCACACATTACAGATACGGTTCTTAACCAAAGACTCTAGGTAAATACACATTGGTACAACTATAGGTACAACAAAGTTGTTTATTTTTTGGTGATACCTTTTAATACAACCAGCTGAATATTTACTGTTCAGTGCTTTACTGTATGCAACATACATTCAAGGTCACAAATGCCTCTTCATCAGGTTGGAAGTGGGGAGAAGACTGATTAGATCTGCAAGAGGAACTTTCTTTACTTCAGCTTCCACTTTTCATCTGCAGAACAGACCTTTCAAAATCCCACATACCGTGGAGGAACCCCACTTTTAAAATCTGTAACAATTTTTCAAAACAGAAACCAGAGTACATACGAGGACAAAGAGCGATTGCACAATACAAGCTCAATCAAAAATCTGTTGATTTTAAAAATCAATAAAATAATCAATACCTGACAAGTATAAGGGTGCCATGCTAGGCTTTGTATATTTATGCCTTCTATTTGGGTTCCATTGCCTTACTAATATTGTTTTAAAAACTGAACTGAAATTTAGACGTTAACTTTTATACTGTTCAGATGTTCTGTTGTCATTGCAAAACATTGGGTAGAAAAAAAGAAAACATGTTGCAGCATATGGTCATGTCCTGTAAACAGCTTGAGTGTTTTGCATGTCAAAAACAAAGATGAAATTGTATTGTGATGCCTCCATTAGTGGGAACAGGATTCATATTTCTCCTGCAAAAAAAAAACAAATAAGTGCGTCAAGCTGCCTCTGAGATCTGATTAAATCTCCAGAGAGTAACCTTCCCCCTCAGTACCATCTGTACCACCACAGTCACATCACATGAAAAAAAAATGAATCTGCAATGCCCAGTGCCTGACTTACGAATGGTTACAGTAATAAAACATAATCTCACATCAAGCAACACTGAACCTCAGAGCAAACTGCAAGGAACACAATATGCAGGTGTTGTTTTATTGTGTGGTTTGATAAAATCACAAGGGAGCTGATAAACATCACCAGGGAGCATGTGAACCTAAATCGATATTCAACACATGCAAGTACAGTAGTGATTAGACACAGTTGTATGCACATCCTGGAACCTGAAACATGCCGAATTTCAGGTCAGTCTTTCTTTATTTTGATGGAAAATCTTCATCAATTTGGAAATATTTCATCATTTCAGATGAACGTTCATCACACATTTATTAGAACTGAAATTGCACGCAATACCCCCTTTTAAACCAGCTTTAAACAAACCTGAAGGCAGGGAAAGGTTTCAAGTTATTTAAAGTGATCCCTAAAAGTCACTGCCCAATAATGGAACCCTACTAGGCACGGAATACTTAACACTCATCTCAGGACCGATCCAGGCATAGAGAAGAGGGCTGATGCATTAAGGCTTTACACTCTGTACACTAGAGATGAAGAATAGCTACTGTAAGGGACATCTAAAGAACTGTGAGACTTGATTACATGTGACAGGGCTCAGTTCTGGGAAGCCCTGTTACTTTTTATATGTCGTGCTTGAAGAGAAATGCAGTTCTCCTTTTTGACCTAAACTTGTTGGAGGAAGACTCATTTAAAGAGCATGCACAGTAGGGTTAGGGTTACATTTTAACATGATACAATATTTGCTTTGAAGTGATTTGAAAAACCCAGTTCCTTATCAAAGTTGCCAGAACTTATAATTTCTTATGCACTTACTCATTCCGGTAATGCTATCTCCATAGCACCTGTAGCTACCCTTTTATTTGGACCACTCACTTTTTTTTTTTTTAATACTGGACTGGGTATCCTAATACTTTAAGCCACATAAAAATACAGGTGTGTATTATGAATGTCCTTATGACTGTATAAATACAAAACACGAGTCAGTAATCTTCCCGACAAGCCCTGCCTTTTTCCACTCTAAAATGCATATCTATGTTTCTCAATAGCAGAGCTTTGATAACGGAGCTGTTTCTGTTGGCCATCATTCAGTGTTGTATTTTGACATTGCACTAACGTTTACTAAAACGTAATGCTTATAATTTTTCATAAATTTTGCAAATACCTTTGAAGCAGTCATAATATCGATTATACTTCCTTTAACTACAGCATACATGTATACATTGAAAACACACACAAAAGCCCAGTAAAAAGGAATTCCATCTAAAAATCTGTGGATAGCAATTGATAGTTAGACCAGCCTGCCCCAACGTTTGTCGCACAGGTTACCTCTACAGTGACATTACACAGTACTTCTGTGAGTTCACAGCAAACCCAGAGGGAATGGAGATTTCACATTAGAAAAGCTTTTGGCTGAGAATGAGACATTTGTGATTTTTTTTTTTCTCCCTTGCTTTTAAAACAACAGTTTATAAGGAAACTGGGCTGTTTATTTGTCTTGGCGCTTGCTGTTTCAGATGTGAAGCATTATTCCGGCACAGATCTTCTCAGTGCACGGTGTTATTGGTTCCACAGTTCAGGACCCCCAGGAGACATCACTGCCCGGGCTTGGCCGCTGCACAAGGCCTGGATTATACAAAATTATCTTGAAGTAAAAAAGCTAAAAGCAAAACAATCGTGTTTGGAAAACACCTGAATCTACATATTAATAATAATAATAATAATAATAATAATATATAATAATAATAATAATTTCATACATTTAATAGCTTTTGCTTTGCAAGTCTCAATTCCAGGACATTTTATTTGTGCCCTAAAAACCCTGGTAAAACTACTGTAGGGTTTCATTCATCTTATTTTGCTATAGCTGTCTTTATGCAAATGATATACAGGGAAGGATACAATGGAAAGCCAGCTGGGCTACCAAGTTATTAACATATAGTAGGCAGCCAGGTCAGCACAGATTGAAGAGTTTTTAAGTTGTTCTGGAGGGATACCGTACTATATGTGTCCATTCCTAACTGATTACTCAGGAAAGTAAAGATTGGAAATCCGGTTTCAGTGAGCAGCGATTTGTGTCTTGAATACCGAAGCACACCAACGACAACTGTATGAAACTGCTGTCATGCCTATTGTGACGTGACATTTTTTAAATTGATTTATTTAAATAATATCAGTTTTCATCTCTGCTTACAAAATAAAACATCCCAGAGGAATGAACACGTTTCATCTCTCAGCCAGTGTCAGCAGCAACTGCTACTCGGTACATAGCTCGAACGAATTACCAGATCAGTTGAAAATGAAATACTCATCTGCATTTTCATTTAATCTTTTTGTTTAAACAGAATATTAAAGAGAGGCAGAACCCCTTTTACAGATTTTATTTTTAGGCTTTTTGCAGATGGTAAAACTTGTGTATCAGGGATTTATATTTTGTGAATTGACTAGTTCTTTACGGTGCTGCCCAAAAGTAACTCTTCTGGAGTTTAAATGAGTTGAGCCATCCCGATAAATCTTCTATTACTGTACAACTAAATACAGTAAACTGCACAATAGATAGGGCTAATCACTTGGAGCACTACATATTCAGGAGGGTCTTATCAGTGTTTTATTGGTTGCAACTTAAAATCTAAAACCCTAACGATATCAATGAGCAAGTAGGGAAAACAGACACTGTTTTCCTGTTTCCCTACTTCCAGACTCTGGAATCCAGAAGTACAGGCCAAGCCAAGCAAGCAAGCTCAAAGCCAGGTAGAGATCAGGGTTGCCACCTGTAAGGTACAACAAACTGGGACATCAAACAGAAGAGGAGTGGTTAAAAGTTTCAACTCTCTTTAGAAATTCTATATTCATCCAGTAGGAAACATTCATAACATTACTATTGTAGTATTGACAATAGTTAGTATTGTGCCTCTATGGCAGTAAAATTTATGGGAGTGGCACTGCAGTGTTGATGTAGTAATCTACAAAATCTGGGATACGATAAAAAGTGGTGACCTTTTTATTGTCTCTTTTATTGAATTCCCAAAACTGGAATGATCCAGGATAAACAGGGACAGGTGGCAAATCTACAGCAGTAGAGAAAGCTGTTCATCTCAGTGTTGGATCAGAACACAGAACCCAGAGAATAAAAATAAATAAATAAAGGGGTGGAAAGGGTAAAAAAAAAAATATATATTAAAAACAGCATTTGAGGTTATAAAGCGTTTAAGCCATAGGCAGCCTCAAGTGCAAAATACTGGCAAGCTGGGATCTGCACATCAACGTGGACTTAAAAAAAGGACTTGAGCTTCTGTGTTCCACTGGTTTTTAAGACTAAAGTTCACTAAAACATTGGCTACAATAACCTCCTAATAGAAACAGTTTCATGTTTTCTTCACAAGGAAAAGATTAACTACCATCCTTAGTTCAAACAAGTCACCTAATCCAGCCAGCCACAAAGCTGCTTATATTAAAAACCACATCTACACCAAAGAAGGTGCTTGGCATATGAATTAATTTTATTATCTTCCCATAAATTCCTTTTAATTAAATTCTTGTACTTTTGGACCCCCTGCCGAGGAATGTAATTGGGTTTCAGGCACTTGCAAAATCAATGTTTGTAAAATTGATGTATTTATTGTAGAGCCTTGGCTGTTATTGATATATTAAAACAATACAGCTTCTGTCTGAAAGGCTCAGCATTGTTTTAAAAGGCAATTGAGCTAAAAAACTGAACATGGAAAAATTCTATTATGGTAGATTAATATTGCTCTAACGTGGTTCATTGCTTAAAAAAATATGCTGCTATAGAAATAAACTGCAGTCTTTTGAAAAGTAACTTTTGAATTACATTGAATGCAGTTACTATTACAGTATGAGCGCTAGGTTGTTGAATCCAAAATGGGTAGTCATGGAAACAGTAGTACAGATGAACCCACTTTATGTCATGACTGCCCTGCTGTCATAATTCGCGATATAAAGCGGGTCATGACATAAACCAGGTTTCACTTTTGCCTATGACAGCACATAAGAGTGCGAAAAAAAAAAAGAAAACTAACGGTGAACTAAAAAGCATGAGTGTTTAAAATGTATATTTGTATTTAGGCACGAGGACTGCACGACACTTCACGTGCAAGTAAAAAGTAATAATATGTGAGCACGGGGAATTGCACTTTATTAATTCACGTGCAGTTGTACCGCGACTCCAATTGAATGATTGATTAGCAATCGAGTCTCGGTACAGCTGCATAAAAGCAGCATGTTTTCACTCACTCGGGGTTGGGTGTTCGGTGAGTGGAGAACGGGATTGGAGATGGAGGTAATAATAATAGTTAAAATATCTGCTCACTGTGTTTTGTTTATTGTTAGTCTGTTTTGTTTGTCTGTTTGTTTTGGCAAATGTGCTGTGTCCTGTGTTTTTGTTTGTCTTACAACCGTTTATTTTCTGACTGTCTGTTAATTTGTTAAACGCTGAGCGAGACCATTCGCTCAGCTCCACCAAATTCCGCCTGTAGTTTATTTCCTGGTTCCTGTTTCTGGTCTGATGTCCGCCCCTCCGGCCGTCTTTGTGACAAGGACAAATAAGTTTTGTATCATTAATTGGAACAAAACCGTTTGTGTCATTATCTTAAAAAAGGCATAAATCGTTGACTGATGAGAGCTATCAATTAGCCATTGCACTTGTTTGTTTTTTTTGTGAATAAGACTATGTTAAAAAAGAAACATTTGCTGACGTTGGTGTTTTGCAACTGAACCGTATCGCATCAGGACCACCCACGCACCATCTGACAGGCTGCACAGAATGCCAGTTTATCAGCCGAGATGATTATTGGCTGTTAGTTGCGTTGAAAATTGATTGTATCCTGTGATTACTTAGTAAAGCCCAGTGACTCAGCATTTGACAGGTTGCATGAAACGTGACAATAAGCAGGCTTGTGAAACGATATTAAGAGAGGCAGTTTCTCAAAGAACCTACGGTGCATGGAGAGTGGTTTTTGAAAAATCGTGATAATAAACATCATAAATAAATAAATATTAAGTGACGTGATATCAAACAGGTTAATCTGTATATCCTATAACCGGTTTCTCTGTGTTGGATTGTGCATCCCTTTACTTATAGAGGATGTCGTTCATACTTATAGCTGATGAAATGATTCTGTAAATTGTACCTGCCATGCATTCACAAATACTTCCCAGATTTCACCTGGACAGTGAGGTGATCTCCATTCCAGTAAGCATATCAGTCATTAGAGGAATAAGATGGTTGGCTAATGACAACAAAAAAGGTGTTGAATGTGGTGGAGAAATTAAACAACTTTGGCCCGTTGCTAACAGATCCATCCGAGAACCGTAGCCTCATTATCTACTCCTGCTGGCAGACGCCTGCAATTACAGTATCAGAACATAAATCTTGATCTGGATACCAAATAAGGGATAGGGAGCAATGGAGAGGAAGGAAATTACATTTTCTTCTCAAGTTGAGCAGCTTAATCTTTCTTCTTCCTCCTGCCATTAAACATGCAACCGAATTGGTAAATAGCGGCCGTCTGTGGTCCTTGGTTTTTATTGAGCAAATAAGGCGTACTAGGGTGAGGTGGGGATTCAGAAAGAGGAGCCTGTTATTTCGCCAAGGGGAAGCGTCGTTAATATCTCCTATAAAATCTTTCTTATTGTTTGAATTCATCTGCAGGGTCAGCTTCACCGCTGATCAAACTCAGAACAGCTTGCTGAGCAACAGGCAGGCGGTGGAGATGCCTTCATTATCGAGACTGGAGAGATTCATTAGAGAGGGAGATCCCTGATTGCTAAAGTGTAGGTGTGTGAGGGGGCGGAAATGCTGCCCAGCTCACAAATTAGCTCCGGTGAAATTAGGCCATACAAAAACCACACTGTATAATTGTATTTCTTTCTCTCTCTCTCTCTCTCTCTCTCTCTCTCTCTCTCTCTCTCTCTCTCTTCTCAAGTTTAGAATCTCGGTTTACAACAACACTTGCGCTGTTCCTTTTCTTTTTTCTTTTGTGTACAGGCTCACATGTTCGCATTATGAACACAGGTTTGTATGTTTTCTGATGTTTTGCATGGGGGAAAATGTTCTGAAGCAATTTCTTTAAAGCAGCTTAAGTCTCTCTCTCTCGCTCGCTCTCTCTCTCTCTCTCTCTCTCTCTCTAGTGTGTGTGTGTGTGTGTATATATATATATATATATATATATATATATATATATATATATATATATATATATATATATATAGTATATTGCTGTGTGTGACAAGGAAATCAGTCACAACTTCACAATATATGCAATGTACCAAACTGATTATTTTAAAGGGAAAAAAGGCAGTGGCGCTCAATACCTCATGTTTAAAGGGGCCATCCCTTTATCAAGCTTGAGGGGTTGTTGGTCACCCCATCAGTACTGGAGGGATGTCCCGCAGTGGGTGTTGACTGGTGCACTCTGAAGTGAATGATCCCTGCGTGCACGGAGCACCTTCCTCACGGCTGCCTGTGGTGAGCTCAGCTCTCTGTGCCATTTCTTGGCTGTCATGCTTTCTAAAGATGGCCAACTGCCAACTGCCCCAATCATTGCCTGAGAGCGTTACTTGCTGTTTCTTTTTTTATTAACAACATTTCAATGGCAAGCACACTGTTTGAAAGAAACTGCTATTCCGTCCTCCACACTGCAATGTCATTCTCCATTGAACAGATGCTGCTCAAAATGTAGATGCCTCTGGAGCATCTGGTACTGGACTATTCAACAACTTGCTACTTTATCAAAGACCTGAACATGCAGCCAATGTTCATTCTACTAACTATTCTAACTTTCCCCTTGCCCCAGGGCTATACATTGCACTATATTTCTAAATTTCTACATACAAACTATTCGCAACATTGAAGTTTAATAAAAATCTGTGAAGATGATTTTTTTCTCAAATTCCCCTGGAAGCCTGCTATTGGCATGTCACCAAGCTAAGGTTTGTTGATATATATATATATATATATATATATATATATTATATATATATATATATATATATATATATGTTTTTTTTTAAATGAAACATTTTAGATTATATTTCCAGTGCCTTCTTGTCAGCTCTGGATGACAGAATAAATCCAAGACAAACAAGTTTGCTCTGCGGCGGCCTAACAGCTCTCTCCGATAAAAAACGGATTTTTTCACATGTGTGCTGACACCCGGATAAAGAATATTTTTAAGAACAGTTTTCTAGCTTTCTGTTTTGTCTTCCAGTACCTAAGTCACCAGTTTTCACAGCATATTTCTGAGTTTGTTTGACAGGTCTATATACAGTCTGGGAACTCGCCATGTTTCTGGCTAATCAAACAGCGGTTTGAGCTACAGGAAAAGTAAAGGCATATAAAAAACATTGTACAAACAAAAGTTAAAGAACTGGAAAGCAAGTTTAAGCAAGTATGTTTTGAGAAGGCTTTAAAAAATATTCAAAGGCTCAGATTCCCTGATCACTTTTGGAAGAGCATGGAAAATGTGAGGCGACTTTTCATTGGATCATTTAGTACACATACTATTTTCTTTAAATTCATTGGCTCTTATTTCATTTCTAAAGAACTGATTGGCCCAAATTTGCATGTGTAGTAAAAACAGTATGTGTAGTTAACAAAACAGAATGTGTAGTGTATCACTGTCCTACATGCAGGAATTTATCTGAAATGTGTACTAACAGCACACGCTTTTGACCCAGATGGCTCTTTATTTCAACTCTGCTGCATCAATGATCCTGGGACAGGGGCAGGAACATGGGAAAGGGAGCATGCTCTTCCATTAAAAGGTTACAATGTTTTATTGCTGCTTACCATCAACATCTTGTTTTTCTGCACAGATCTGTTCCAGGGCGCTACAGAGCATGCGGCTCTGTATTACTATTCCAATGCTCTGTTTTTTATTGTTAAGATTGGAGTAGCATAAAGCTTGGCAAAGTGGCGAGGTCCACTGTCCTAGAACCCTTCCCCCTTATTGCCAGGTGGTAGTTCTTTGACGCTTTTGACAGCATACTGAGCCAGCTGGCAATTACTAAATTCTGATGACTCTTCAAAAACTTATTTTGATGCCTTTTTTTGCTGGCATTTAGCTTGAAAGTGCTTTTTTTCCCCATAAAACTACTGGGTTTATATATTATTTATCAACCCAGGCTTTAATATGTGTGTTTATGGAGGTGTCACTTGAGTATTATTACCGTGAAGAGCATGCAATACATATTGAGTTTCATTTGATTACATGTAAAGGCTCTCTTTTTCTTTTTCTAGTTTCACAAATATTGTGGGGCTTTTTATTTACATTTTTTTTTGACAAAGAACCTCAATACCATTAGTACTGGGAGCTGTGCTATTAAGAGTATCAAAATCTAGGGGTTTTTACATGTGCATGCAGGGGATACAGGTAATGGTGATCTACCATGTCACTGATATTATTCTGGTCCACACGTTCACATGCTCTACAATATGAAAATTAATGTTGTTGTTCAATTCAATGCTGCTCTGCCATTTCTCGAACGTTTCGTCTGCCTGCTGAAAGAACGGACCTTGGTTAGTCCCAATTCTGCTTCTTTGAGGTCTTATTTGGAGAAAAGCACATCATACACAGGTGAGTCTTCGAAGTATTAATCAGGCAACGGTCAGTGGGCCCTTGGCCTGGTGAACATGGGGAATGAGAAGCACAATGAAGCCTTTCTCCAAGTGCCCTTCTCCTACACTATGAGAGAGGTCATTGAGGACTGTGTGCGTCAGAGTACTTCAGAAGCTGAGTGCATTGAACTTCATAGAGGTGACGTTGAAAGGAAATGAAAGCCATTTTGTCCTTCTCAGCTTTACTGTGTGTCTTAGAACTTATTGAACAGGATCCTATATATATATATATATATATATATATATATATATATATATATATATATATATATATATATATATATATATGTGTGTGTGTCATTGCCACTTTATATTACAGGCCCCAAATAGCCATGCAATTACATTTTTAAAAAGTGACCAATTGTTAATGGTTCTTAAACAGTAATTACTGTACAATTACAAGGAAATCAGATGTAATTACATGCTACATCTATCACTGTTGCACAGGCCATGTTTATGGAATTACACACTTATTCCACCAGCAGTTACCATGTAAGACCGGGAAATACTGGTAGTTACACAGTTATTACCATATTGTTATAATATTATGTAAACCCATTTAATCTAAAAGGCTACATTATTTTTTTTAGAATATGCATTTCAATAGCTCCAACCAAGTGGTTATATGTCATCTCAAGATATTTATTGAAATAAAACCCTGAATTATATTTATATACACAAAAAATATGCTTTAATTCAACAAGAGTAATTAGGAAACCATAAAATGGAACCCTGTTTAAAGACTTGTAACCAGAGGTATTATTTATCAAGTAATAATAATAATAATAATAATAAATAATAATAATAATAATAATAATAATAATAATAATAATAATAATAATGGGTTTTTAATGGGTTTTATGTTAACAAGCTTTCTTAAGAATGATTTCTCAAATATATGATATATATATATATATATATATATATATATTACACACCGTATATTTTGGAACAATAGTGTCATATTAATAGCTTCAAATGCTGCACGGTTTTATGAATCACATCTTTCAGCAGTGTGATGGTCACCTAGGCAGAATAAAAAAATTGTCAGCAGTTATTATGGTAGTGCTGTTATTAGCTCATGCCAGATCAGCTCTTTTCCATCCATTAACACACAGTTTCTTGGCTGGGGCTGTCAGGTCAGATATTTTACTGCTGCTACTGGATTTTAACCCTCAACATTGGCATTTTAAAACATGGTCATATTCCCCTCCCCCCAGCAGGGATTGACAAGACCGTCCCAGCATTTTTTTCGATGTCACCTACATCCGCTCCAGACATTTTCAAACATGGTCTCAAACAGGCTGGCATTTGTCTGATTTCAAATGTTGTTGTTTTTTTTTTATTTTGTAGTATCAACATCTGTCTTACTTAGCTAGCAATACAATCGAAATGACAGTCTTTCAATATAAGACTCATCAACTGATAACAATATCAGGGCTGCACTAAATCATAGCTGTCAAGATACAAGGGTTTCCACAAGGAATACTAAAGAGTAAGTAGCGGGGTTCTGATACAGTGTTACGCATCTCCCACGTGTTGCTACAACTGTTTAAATAAAGTACCAGTAATTTTTCTTTTCATTGTTAATATCCTGCCAATTTCTTACACTTAGAACTTTAAACTCTGTTTTTCAAAGCTCTTTTCAAAATGGTCGCTCTAGTGCACTGGGGGTTTGAGATCTGTCCTCTAAAAAAAAACAAAAAAAAAACAATAAGTGCTCTAGCTTTTCTGTTCTGAACCACATCATTGATCATTATTGCTGTGTAACCTGTTTGACAATGTGGGTGATAATCCTTAAACTATCAGAGCAGCCATTTTGAAAAGAGCTTAGAAACATACTTTAAAGGTATAAGTGTAAAAAGTTGTTAGGATGAGAGAGAGAGAGAGAGAAGACTGCAGCACTAGGAAGAGCCTTTGCACCAAACATGAGCCAAATATTAACTCAAAAGCAGAATACAGACAGAAGAGGTTCGTTACAGGCTGGCATTCATCATATGACTCCATCTTTCCAATAACGAACTAAGTGGAAATAAACAATGATACGAACCTAGGGCAAACAGTTATTGAATAAATATAACTTAGTTGTTCACTGTTTACATATTGAAAACTTCTGTTTGTTCTGAAGAGACCACCCATACAAAATGGGGGGAAATTAAATTAGTCATTCCCGATTTCATGATGAGCCTATAAGAAACAAAATGTAAATAAGTAAAAGCCACTCTAGGACTCATCGCTCGTTGGACCTCTCAGTATTCTTTATGGTTTCCCTAAGCTCACAGTACAACCTGTAATGTTAAACAACTGTGCAGCAGGAGTCTTATTTCTGTCCCTGCCAACACAGTCCTTCAGATGTTCCTTTATTTCTAGGTAGGAAACAACAAAACAAGACTGCATTGTCACTTCAATAGGATGAATAGTTTTGCAGGCAGTGACAAATGCGTCTATGGCACAATAGCTTGTTTGTTGTTTTGTTTCTGCATGATTAAAAACACACACAAGTAAACAAAGGAATGACTGAAAGGTTGGACATGAAAGCGATGGAGGGCAGGTATACAGTCTCCTGGTCGTGCTGCCCCACTCCCTTATCTCTGTCATTGTCACTCATCTTCCTAACTGTGAGTGAGCTAATTCAACTCAAGTCTGGCAGATCAATTAAAAGTGGAATTCAGTTCTAAAAATAAAACCCTAATGGTCTTTTTTTTACATCGAATGTTCTTCTTTACTGTTCCAGCTGCCATCTCCAAAGAAGAAAGCAGCATCAGATATTTTTAGAATTCATTCCACACTCATTTTTAAGACATCACCATTGAATCTTAATTAAATAATGCTTGCCATTGATTAGAGCTGTAACAGTGAATTGTTTCATCTCTAGTGTTAGGAACAGGTTAGTAGGCATCCTGCTTTCAACCATGAATGCATCAAAGTGTTCTTGCAGCAACACATTCTTGACCCCCTTGACATACAAACCATTCATTCTAAAACTAAAAAAGTCACGACATGGGAAAGACACAACTGAGTTCCAGTCAATTCTCAGTTACAAAATAAGCCAGGGCAACAAGATCACATTTTTAAGCATCGGAGTAAAAAAACATCTCTTTCAGCTGACTTTACTGCTGTAGAGTGACTTCCCAGTCTTGTATTTCCATATCCCAAAACATCACGGGGTGCTCTGATCTTTCAACTCAGGACTACACATTGAGCCAACAGAATTGAAAGGTAAAAAAAAATCCAATTCTATTGGAAGGCTGAGCAGTTACATCACTTAGCTCTCTACTGACAGTGGTAAATTTAGCATAGAAAGCTTGTAATAGGCAACCACAGGGGGAAAATATTAAATGACAATATTGGTGGAATCAGACTCTTCTAGGATTGCATAAACAAAAGGCAAAAAAACAAGCATTAAATGAATGTAAGTTGAAGCTGGTTACTCATTTTCAAAGCAGCTCAGGCAGCCTACAGCAATGTAGCATGGAAACATCTCTTACCAGGCACAGTGCAGTTTATATCCAGGTGTGGGGATTGTTGCTCTTCCTCTGTTTTGTTCGCGTCCGCTTCCTGCATCAGTCTCCGGCTGTTCCATCTGCCATCATCTTCAGTAGTGTAGCCTAATATATCATAACCTGGAAAGAAAAGAAGGCAAGAATGTATTCATTATTGCAAAAGCATTCACTTGCTGCAGAGAGGATCAAACAGGTACCTGGATCCCTCTCACCCGACACATCCTTCATCTTGGCATGTGCTGCGTGCATCCCAAACATTCAAATCTGAGCACATGTTTAAAAAGACGTTCATGCTGCACCAAGCGCCAAGCAACCTCTGGAATTCATTATAAACAAAACCTTTGCTTTTTTTGGATAATCACTTCCTTGATGTCAAAGTGCAGTATATCGCTTGTGGCCAAAGCATTCACCATGATTTAATTAACACATTTAGTTTGAAAACCACTTGCTACTAAAGCTCTTGTTACTATACCACGAGTTCGACACAATAACAATGGTTTTTGAAAATCCTGCCCACAAAGTAAAAAAAAAAAATAATAATCTCAACTAAAATATGAAATGCAATTACATTTTACACAAACATAACATTAATGGAGACTGTATTAGCTGTTTTCAAATCGATTGTTATATTTCTGGTAACTATATGTTACAACAGTAGACAGCTGCCATACACTGCTTCCATATCCTGAATACTTTTCACAACCCATTTTATTGCAATAGAGTATCCCCCTTTAAATCTATTGCAAACATAGCATCATAATGCTGTTTAAACAGTGCTGCTGTACAAAAGCAAATGCTTTTTTCAGGCTTTGCTAAAAGGAAACGATGCTGCATTTATTCGTTGGTTTTCAGGTTAATAAAATGCAGTTACTAAATTAGGAAAGGCCATAAAGTAGAAAAGGGAAAGGATAGTTTTATTACTTCATTCTCAAATGGCAAGTGATATTTACATTAACATACATTACATTTTTGGACAGCTCTCAACATTTTTTTACAGACATACTGTATGGATTTATACACCCAGAAAAAAAAAAACAACAACATGGAAACCTTTTCAAATTCTAACTGCTGATGCACTGTGAACATGGAGATTTTAGACATTTGAAACATTTATACAGCTAATGCCCAGATGTAGCCCCTGACTGCGTGAAATTGTACTCAGATGTGTAAATACAATGCACTGCCTGTAGTGGTAGAGCTTCCTGTCTAAATGGCATACTGTGTTCTATAGGAGTGCTGAAGAAAGTTTTAAAATGAAATTCTGATTAACAGCTCAGCATAATCACTGGACCTCATTTTCTGGTGTTGCCAATCTTTGAGGTCTTGTTTTTATACTCAAGAGTTTACCTATTTACAAGTACAACTCAATAAAAATAATTGTTTCTTCATGGTATCTAATCATTTCCTGTGCAGGATATGGTCTGACTGCAGCGAATGCACCGGAAGGAAACTGAACAACAGGAAGTGACTTCATACCAGGAAGCAGCATTAACTTTTATTTATATAGTGTTGTCTTCTTTTAAAAAAAAAAAAATGCAAATTAATACATCAAAAAAAATTAAAAATAAATACATTGGGACCAGTGATTTATTATTACTGGCAGACATAAACTGTACCACAGTAGATTTCCATTGTATTTTTGTAGGTTACTATACTGTACTTTTACCATGTGTGTACCATTAATCTACCATGGTTAACCAATATGTACCTTGTAATTTGCCTTGCTTACCTACCTGTGCTTTGTGATGATCTCAATTTGCTTTTACTTTGTTTTCCTGCACTTTGCGACACAGTTTTTCTTCATTCAAGAGCAACTTGGTGAACTACAATGAGTTATGTTGTGCTTTTGGTCTTGTATAACGATAGAAAACCATTGTGGCAGAGCAAAGCTCTGCCCTTTTTAAATTGGCAGGGATGGGGTTAAATTCCCCTACCTGCCTGGGTTTATTATGTTCAGGTGGCTGGGGTTGATTAGTTGATTAAATGATTAACTTAATTAGCGATCAATCAGCGCCCAGCCACCTGACATAAAAGGAGGCCTCTGCTTCTCATTTGGGAGGAGGGAGCTGAGGAAGCAGGTGTTGGTGTTTGTGGGTTTTTGTGATTTGTGAATTCTACATCCAGTAAAGGCATTGCCCAGCCTGGAAACCTTTATTTTTGTAAGTTTGTTTTTTGTACTTTTTTTTGTGTTTAAATCCCTTTATTTTGCCCTTGTGCCCTTTTATTGTGTGTTTATTTATAATAAAAGTAATTTTTTTGAACTGCAGACTGTCTCTGGGCCTCTATCCACTCGCCAGCCTGTCACAACCATACATACCTCTATTACAATATTATATATCATGTAAAGAAATACACAATTAACTCATTTATACACAACAAATCGTCACCCTTCTCCCCCCTCTGCCATTTTAAAAATAAATTAATGAAGTACAAGGTTGTAATGTCAAATACTTCCAAAAGATGACAGTATTCTGTAATAACATCCATAACTATCAAACACTCAATACTGCAAAATTCAGTTTATAAAGCTGGAATGGAAATAAGACTCCTATTGCAAAGCAGTTTCACCCATTCCAGGTCTTACTACAAGCTTGATTAGCCCCACAGTATATAGGTAATAAGCTCAGATGTGTCTTATTGAAGTTATAGTTAAACCAAGAATGGATCAAACTGCTATACAGCGCTGTTCTAAAGGGCCCACTGATGCTGCCATCTTTTCCTTCATGGATATTCACTCAGCTTTAGCCAAGTTTCATTCAAGGTTGAGCCGAGTGATGGAAATATGCACAATGGTTGTTATGACGATACATCCCCAAATGCCAGTTCCTATTCTTGGCAAAACGGTCGGATTCTATTTTTGTCACTATTATTGTATTTCGTTTTCAGAATCCATTCAAATACATGCACAGCTAAACTATACAGTGTAGTGCAACGGTTCCCAGCTATGGCCCCAAACTTCCTTTCCAGTCATGCTCTGTATTCTAACCAGGTTCTAAAGGAATTGAATGAAAATGCTAAGCATGAATTAACTGGAAAATGACTAGAACACAGGGCCTGATTGGAATAAACCACCATAACTGGGAACCACTGGTGTAGTGTAGGGGTGGTCAAAGTTGGCCCTTCCTGGTGTTTGGGCCAACCCTGGCTTAAATTGTTTAAGCCAGGTGTTTGTTTCTCATTTCGTATTAGCATGGAATTTCATAAAAGACTGGAGGTAACACTATAGCCCCAAATCTATGTAAGACGGTAACTGCTTAGCAGTAGTATTTACAATAACAATATATAGTCGTCATCCCCCCACCAAGTTAGCAACCTTTAAAATAATTTGAGATTAGTTCTGAAGTTCTCGATTAAATAAATTAAATAAATCAGTGACCTGTTTGATTTCAAAGGGTTGCAGAGTAGTAGGCCACTTTGTATAACTGCGAAGAAAATGCCAGCAAGCGAAACCCAAAGAGCAATGCAGTGGTTTGTTAACGGCCAGGGAGCGATGTACACCGACACACAAGAGAAAAGACGAAACAACACAAAAGAGGGGCTGAGTGGCACACTGCTGAAATAACAATACAGTCTAGCTCAGGCTGGAGATAAAGCATAACAAAAAGAAAGAATACACAAATCATCACAAAGAATAGATACAACAATAGCAATCTAAAATAGTAATCGGTAATCACAGCATTCTTCAAACACACACACGCACACACACACACACACACACACGCACAGAGTGGCATCACCAGATGGGAGATAAGTCTAAAAAACCTGATTATCAGGGCTTTACCTCCCCATGTACAGTAACTGACATGTGATTCTCTGCATATATAAGGCAGTTACCTTTTCGGATGTGATAACAGCACCTGTACGTGGCTTGTGCTTTTGAGTAAATACGCAGTATGGTTTAAGGCTGCAGCTTCAGAGTCAAGAGTAATTTACAGCCACAAGAGTAATGAGCTCTCTGAGGCCTCCTTGATGTCTTGCTAATTAAGGCTGCTCTGGTCATGGAAAGTTGTTAAGTAATTCATGGGTAATTTGTCGGCTGTCAAAACTAGTTATTAAGGGTTTCTCCCCATCAATAAAGGAGAGAGAAAATCTTTTAATAATTCTCCCTTCCAGGTCAAGACATCCTTCCCTTAAAGCCATGGTCTTATCTAATAGCTCATCAAATTCTCCATCTACTTCCTAGTTTCTTATCCTTGCTTAGGTTTTTTTTTTCTGTAATGCATTAAGCTACTCAAATAAAGCATTGCTTTTATCAATGCAAGCTTCATGATGAGAAGGAATTTGCTGTGAGTGTATGCTTGGACTGAAGTATGTTATTGAAATAAAAGTTGTAAAAGTGCTGTAATAAAATATTTGCTGTGTGTTTCTTGCACATACCATGTAATGTTTTCCTGAGTATGTCTGATGGGGAGGAGAGGGAATCATTACAAGAACTTGGCTCTTGAAATCTTAATTTGGCAAGTACTTTTAGAATTTGGCTATTTACAAGCAAATAAATGCATTTTTTGTTTGTTTGTTTGTTTTGTGCTAATATAAGCCTTGCAACCTTTGCCAAGTTAGAACTTACTCAAGATTCATGACCTAGATTCTGAACCCATCAGGAACTACTACTAATAGTATAATCCCAATCGATTGAGTCAAGTATGTGTTGACTATGGACGTGGTGTCATTCAGGCAAGATGTCGGTCCAACTAATGTGACCTGTCTGCTTTGTGTTCATGAAAGATTCCATGGATCTCTTCCAAGAAGACCACAGGCAGCACAAATCCTAGCAAAACATTCATAAGAAGCTATACTTCCAAAAACCACTGCAGAAAAGGGGGCAATGATCTGGGCAAACAGTAAGTTGATCAATTCTTAACAGTCGTTCATCCATGTATAAATTACATATTTAAATTACAGTGGTATGTTTTACCATTTGGAAGGCAATGTCCACTGGCCATGCAACTTTGGTGAAAGTTCAATTAAATATAATATGGGTCACCTCTGGGTCACCTTTAATTGATTAAACATGGACAAGGCAAACAAATTATTGGGATGCATTAACTAATCATACACACAGAGTAGTTGCCATATTTTTAAATAGACACACTAAGCACACAGTTCTGTCACTGTGAAGATGGGACTCCATTCATCAACTGAAAAAGATGATTTAACAAAGTGATTTTTTCCTGTCATCTAATGCTGCTGTAAATGTATTAAATAACATAACAAAAGTGAAAGTTCAGTGTAATTAATGTACCTGTATTTTGACATGCTGCAGAAGTGAAAGGCCCCATTCCTTTGCTAACAGGAGTTTCTTCAAAGATGTGCACCCAGGTCAGTGCTCAGAGGAAGACATCTAAGCAGCACAACAGGGACTCCCTCAAAAATCTATGAAGTTGTCCTTGTTATAGCAATACATTCAAAAAGAGAGATATATATATGTGTGTGGCAGGCTGGCAAGTGGATAGAGGCCCAGAGACAGACTGCAGGTCAAAAAAATATACTTTTATTATAAATAGATACAAAAATAAAAAGGCACAAAAACAAAGGGATTGAAACACAATCAAAGCAAAATGTACAAAATAAAGGTTTCCAGGCTGGGCAATGCCTTCACTGGATTTAGAAAATTGAAAAATCACAACCAACAAAACACCAACCTGCTTCCTCAGCTCCCTCCTCCCAAATGAGAAGCAGAGGTGTCAGGTGGCTGGGCACTGATTGATCGTTAATTAACCTAATCAACTAATCAACCCCAGCCACCTGAACATAATAAACCCAGGCAGGTAGGGGAAATTAACCCCATCCCTGCCAATTTAAAAAGGGCAGAGCTTTTTAATTGTAGGTGATGCAAAACTTTTGGCCGTAGCTGTGGATGGAACATACGAAAATAAACAGTTTAATGAACTATTACTTCAATTAGAAAGTGGCCAAGTTGCTTATGCTTCTGTCCTTGTTACATTCCCAGCATCCACGCACTGTAAATTACAATTCCACATTGTCAGTAGCCATGCTTGGATTATGTAGATTTCCTATTGGTGGTATTTCAATCTTGTGAGATTGTGTTGTGCTGCTGTTTTTTTGTATGTTTGTTTTTTTGCTGTTGCAGTACAAATGACAAGGTAATTTCCAAACCAGTCATCTCCCAAAAATCTAAATATCAATTTAATTTAAATGGTTTCAGCAAAAAGTAAATTGCAAGAAAAAAAATGCTACGATTGTCCAGCATCCCTCTTGTTTCCCCAAGCACTGCCTCTTTGTGGTAAAGTATACAGTAAGTTAGACAGTGTATCTGTATTACTGTAATAGATTCTCAATATTTCGATATTAATAGCTCTGCATTTCTTTATACTATGTATAAAGAAGCTTGAATCTAATGTCAGTCAATTCTGAGTTGGAAATTAAGTGGATACGGGACAGAGGGGAGGAGACGCTTCTTCACACAGAGTGGTGAGGGGATAGGGCTACCTAGGTGCGCTGTTGAGGCAGAAGCACGGATCACTTAAGACCCAAGCTAAGAAAGCTCTGAGATCAATCAACTACAGTACTAGAAACAGAACAAGCTTTACATAAAAAACTACTTATCCATTTAATAATAATAATAATAATAATAATAATAATAATAATAATAATAATAATAATAATAATAATAATAAGGGAAACTTGTCAAACCAGGTTAGCATGCTGTTCAAAGCCCTGTGGAAATATGTAGTATATGTAGTGATGCGCCCAGGCAACAAAACCCATAAAATGACTGCTGTCACAAAAAAAAAAAAAAAAAACCTTTACCTGGACTACAAGCCTGCATTGGCTCCACACAGCCTTGAAACTTAGACTTAGTGCAAGTAAACTTAGTGTTAAACCATACCAGGGATCCAAAACAATGCTCAAGAACTTTACACCACATTCGCCACTTAATCAGCAATACATTTTCACAATTTACTGTCAAACACTGTTTTCCTAGCACTTATGTCAACAAAAGCATTACAAAACACCTGGCAGCTGTCCATGAGTGTCTTGGCTCGGGCACCACAGTGCACAGCAATGGAAACTTTGCATCACTTATGGGATGAGGAACCCATATTAAGATGCAGCTCTACGTTCCACCCTTATTTGGCTGATTCAGCAGCTTATCTATCTATCACAGCAGATTTTGGCTGAACCTCTTTTCTCCCCCTGGCTGTAACACCATTACAAATGGTGATCTACTTCTGACAACTCCAATGCATATCTGTCAATCAGGAATACTGTTAAACTCATAGACATGTATGTAGCTGCAGAAGGCTTTGTAGATACATGGCACTATAAGTTGCCTTGTTGTGGACAGAATACTGCTGCATAATACACAGCCCCACCACGGCTATGAATAATTGAGCGCTATTCACAAAACTTTAAGGACTGTCTTAAAGAATGATGTTTTAAGGACTGTTTTTTAAACACTTGTTTTGATTAATTAAATTAACTGTTTTTAGAACTACTGCTGTAACAGTAGTACAGTATTTCATGTTAGATTTCGAATGGTCGCATTTATCAATTTTTGTCAGTTTTTCGTTAAGTATATGGAAAACTACAAAGCAGTATGTAATTCAATATGTTAACGTAACATTATTCCGCAGGTTTCATTCAACTTTATAAAGCAAAATTTGTTAATTCTATAAGGTGATGCAAAAACTTTGTCCATAGCTGTATATCATAAAAACACATAACGGCATTTAGTGTAAGACTTCAAAACATTGCTAAAGAATTCTATGAGTGTTTAAAGGGTTAGAAAAACAAGTCCTTTACTAAAATGCGTTGATGTTTGAGAGACACAAAACATATTACCATAACTGGGCTTGCACTGTACTGAATGACTGTGACTTGGTGCTGCTGTATTCGGGACAGCAACAACATGAGTGGGTTTACATGAGTACATGTTGCTGGTGTGTTCACCAAACAAGAGCCATATTTAGCTCTGTTGAGTTACAATGCAACACATGTAATCTCACAATGCAGCTGCATTGTAGTTGTAATGTAACAAAACTGCAGCCAGTTTCACACTGTCCTTTCTTGAATACATTTCCCTTTTACTGATGCTTTCCATATGGATTCCACAGTACAGCTCATCCAATGAACTCTTTATTTCTTGGATATCCCTGCTGTTCTAGCTGGTGTTAGCCAGGATTTTTCTCTGTTTGTAGTTCTGATCTAACCTATTGTTTGTGTGAAGAAGTTTTAACCAGTGAATTAGTGTAAAAGGGTAGTGTTACGGTCAAGGCTGGCCAGAGGTGCAGGGCACTCTAGTGGTGGCGGTAGTGGAAGTGGCTGCGGTCAATCTCGCAGGGGCAATGCAGGCCTCGGGATGGGGCACTCCGGCAGGAGCAGTGCATGCCTCAGCAAGGCACCAATCCCGGTCCTCAAGGCAGCCCATGAGGTCCTTCAATTCACCGTCCCATAGGGCTTGGGACGCATACGGGTATTTATTTCTTATGCAGTACCTTCCTGGGTCACCAGGGGAGCGCTATCCCACCCTGACACCTTATGTAGTAGGGTCTAGGCTGGCCAGCAGCAGGAAAGCAGGCACAGTCAGGATACTGCAGTTTGAAGCACCAATGCGCACTTTAACTAACAGAGAAAATCAAATAAAACACAGGAAAAAACAAAAGATTTGAACAAACTACCACTGTTCAGGCTGGGTATTCACCTTCACTGAAATATCCTTCTCTGAACCAAAGATTCAGTTCCCTTTTTATACCATGTGGCTGAGACTTGAGTGATGATCAATTATTCAATCAAGACCCAGCCACATTCCCCAGGGATGGAATTCAATTCATAATAATTATATAAACAACAACATCCTCCTCTTAGGTATCACAACAGGCTGATTCATTAGCCTCTCCTACATCTGGAACAATATGGGTCCTATACCAATTTATCCAATGTCATGGTAAGGCACAGTACCTGCAGAATTACTGAACCTTTACTGTACATAATTTACTTTTAATGGTACACCACAATACAAACGAATGAGTTTTAATATCCTTATAGGTAAGTTTGAAAAATACCATTGTATAGCAGTGTTACCATTGAAGGTTATTTCATGAAGGACATTGTCCACAACAAAATGGCATCCTATTAGCCGAATATCAGTGAAAAACTTAAATAAATTGAAAGCAAAACCATGCCAGAATTGTGAGTCAGTGGGGGGGGGGGAGCGCAGAACAACCAGAAATATTCTGTCACTAATGACCTTGACACCTGACAAAGCAATGTTCCCCAGGCCAAGAGATTAATTTCTTTAAATTAATCTATTTACATACAACATATTTATAAAATGTAAACCCACTAGCTCCAGCTTTGTAGTTTAAAAATAGATCAAAGACATGAATGTAAAATAAGAAAACTTTTGTTAAAGCACTGGAAACATTGGCGGCGTTCCAGCAGGTGGAATTTTCTGTCTGGCCAAACTCAAGCAATGCCACAGTATGGAACTAGGGGGCGTTATGCCATTGGATTGACATGTCCAGTGGAAGTCCTGGCTAAAAAAGCGTATCTACACAGCAAATGCATTTTTATTTGGGAAACCCTTGCTTTTACAATATCCTTTTTACTGCTCACTGTGTGGTTTAATAATTCAATCCGGACAGGCTCCAGGTCTCTCCTGTGTGTTAAATTCCCCAATATATAAGAACTCTTCCTAAAGATAAATCTGGTCCCTGTTGAAATTGGCTCTTGCAGCAAATTGCTCATTTACAAAAGAAAACGAAAAAAATAACAGTTAATCATAAAGCACTGCCAGCTTACGACAATTTATGGACATGAAATACAATTGGCCCCTTGAAGTCTATTTAGCTACATTAAACAAATCTAAGACTGCTTTAAATGAGACCGAGTTCTTATGAAATACCACTTGTGTGTACACAGGACTTTACATGCAAGTCTACCTATTTATTTTAAACACAGTGTTGCTTTCGTCATGAAGCGCAGAGCTTGCATTTTGTTCTCTTGCTGTCTGCATTGGCTCAGCTGACAGTTCTGATGAAGAACAAATATTTGACTGATAATGTGCCGAACACACAGACACAGATTACTCCAAGAGTATGTTCCTGAACGGTGAACCAGAAACTTGCCAGTTCAGCCAGAAGAGGGCGCTGAACAGTTTTTCTAAAAGACTACTGAACATTTTATTAAAACAATACTGACACCATTTGATATTGGGGGCCACAAGATGTGTCAATCTGGCTACCATTCCTAACATGATCCGTGGATTCAGTGAGAAATCTGATGAGCACTTGTTACTGAGGCATGGTGCCGACAGGTCCCACAAGCAGGGCCGGATTAGCACCAGGCAAACTAGGCACCTGCCGAGGGCCCAAAGTCATGGGGGGCCCAAAGCGAAAAGGTTGATTTTGCTTGAATACAGCAAACGATGTCTCTTTCAGGGGCAGCAAAGCATAAACACAGGAAACGAGAAGAAGAAGAATGCAAGCGGCAAACAGGGGCTTTAGAAACGTTTATACAAATCTGTGCTGAACTGCTGAAAGCCTTATCTCAACCCTGGAGGAGAATGAGCATTTTCTTTAACAAAGCCTATCAAAAAACACCTCCGACCAACAGCAAAGCAAGGACAGTGCACTCTGCATTGCCGATTGAGAAAGCAGCAAGCCACATTAAAATGCATTAAAAGTCAGTAAAAAAATTTAAAAAAATAAAAATTATATTATAACACTAAAAACGTAAATAAATTTAAAAAAATAAAAAAGTCTGTTTTGAATTAAAATAAATCTGGTATGTTTTGTATTGCTTGCAGCTTTCTCAATCAGCGTGAATGACATTTTCCTGCACCTTGTGTGATGGCAGTGAAAAGTATCAAAAGAAGAACCCCAATTAACAATAAACAAAGCACAGCGAGCTCGGGAGACGTCGTCCAACTTGCAATGCTTTTTTGTTATTGGAAATATGCTGGATAGCCTAGATTGCATTTATGCAATAACAAGTGACTGACTGACTTGAGGGATCTTAGATGGGATCTGGCAGCTGATGAAAACTGGCACAAAACTGCGCTCTTGTCTGCACCCAGCGGAGAGCCACGCTTCCTCCACTTGCCAAAGCTGTCATTAATATGTTGCCTTTGCCACACAGTCCTGCAGAATTAGAATTTTTTTTGTTTTTTTTTTCTCAGATGAACCTTGTAAAAACAGACGTAAGAAATCAATTGCCTACAGACATTCTGAATGGAATTCTGACTACCAAGACTGCTGTTAAAAACAGCACCAGCTTCAGACCAATGTCTCAGTCTGCAAATGTGTGTGTGTGACCATAAGAAGTAAATAAGACCTAAAGAAATGTAAGTACACAAAACTAGGCTATCCTACAATGTATTTTTTTAAATTTATTTTGTTTCAATTTGTTTTTTAAATGATGTCAGCAAAAGTAATAGTGTCAATAAAAAAAAGGCCATTGTAAATCTGTATGTCAGTAAAAATAAAATGATAAGGTTGGCAGCCGTGATTTGAATAAATGACAATGTGCAGTGTGTTTAAATGTTACACGTACACATAATATATATATATATATATATTATATATATATATATATATATATATATATATATATATATATATATATATATATATATATATATATGGACTATGGGGGACCTACAGTTAGTGAACAATTTGAGCACCTTCCCATATAATTATCATGTTTTTGTTCTGTTTTTTAAATTGGAAAATAATCAACATGGTACTCTTGTTCATATCTGAACTGTTGTTTTTGTATTTAGTAAATCGTGAAAGGTGATTACCAAGCTGCGCTATGGGATTTGACGTAGGCTTCAGGTTTTTCCGAATTGGTTTTAAAATGTATTTAGCACACTGCCCTCAATTGAATTCTTTATGGCAGATACAGTCAGTCGTTCAGCAATCATTCAGAGCAGTGCGTGAAATTTTCATCATAATTAATAACTAGAATTCGGAATAATTGACCGTTTCTGATCAAAACCATGTATAGTAATTTAAAAACGAAAATGATACCTTTTGCAAATTGGTAGAGCGTGAGTTAAGCTAATATATACAGTGCCTTGAAAAAGTATTCAGCCCCCATCCCTTTTTTCACATTTAAGAGTCTCACAGCCTGGGATTTTGATGCATTAGATTGGGAATTTTTATTTGTGAGTCACGCATTCTTCTTCACAGAGTCCCCCCCAAAAAGAAAGAAAATAGTAAACAATAAAATAATAAAAATTAAAAAACTGAAATGTCATCATTTTTTAAGAATTCATCCCCCTGGGTCAATACTTGGTTGAACCACCTCTGGCAGCTATTACAGCCAGTAGTCTTTTCGGATAAGTCTCTATTACCTTTGCACACCGTGATGGAGCAATATTTGCCCATTCCTCCTTGTAAAAGTGCTCCAGCTGTGTCAAGTTAGTCGGGCAACAGGGATGGACAGCAATTTTGAAGTCTTGCCATAGATTTTCAACGGGATTAAGGTCAGGACTGGGCCAATCAAGTACATTTATTTTCTTCATTTTAAGCCACTCCAGTGTTGATCTAGCAGTGTTGATCTAGAAGGTTGTTGAAAGACAACCTTCTTCCGCAGTTTGAGTTTTTTGGCAGAGGGGTGCAGGTTTCTATCCAGGATTTCTCTGTATTGTGCGCCAGTCATCCTCCCATCAATCCTGACAATATTGCCAGTCCCTGCTGCTGAAAAGAATCCCCATAACATGATGCTACCACCGCCTTACGGTGGGGATGGTGTTACCTGGCTGGTGTGCAGTGTTTGATTTGCACCACACATACCGCTTAGCGTTCAGGCCAAAAAGTTCCACTTTAGTCTCATCAGACCACAAGACATTCTGCCACATAACTGCAGTATCTTCTAGATGACGTTTTGCAAACTCTTTGCGGGCAAGGATATGTTTTTTTTTTTCAGCCAGGGTTTCTTCCTTGCCGCTCACTCATAAAGGCCCTTTTTGTGGAATGCCTTGGAGATTGTTGATACTTGAACATCATCGTCCATCGCAGCCACTGACTTCTGTAACTCATTCGATGTCACAGTTGGCCTCACAGTAGCCGCCCTAAAAGTGCCCTTCTTGTCCAGCAATTAAGTTAAGAGGGGTGACATGATCTAGGCAGTGTGGTGGTAGTTTCGTATTTTTTCCACTTCTGTATGATGGACTGCACTGAGCTCCGAGGGATGTTCAATGTCTTTGAAATGGTTTTGTACACTTCCCCAGATTTGTGCTTCTCTATAATCACATCCCTGACTTGCTTAGAATGCTCTTTCATCTTCATTTTGATTCTTTCTTTTGAAAGTCTCTACCATACTGTGGGACCATACAGAGAGAGCGGTATTTATCCTCACAGATTAATTTAAAGCACGTGATCCACTAATTTCTTACACACGTGGAGTCCATCAACAAATTGTGTGACTTGCTGAGGTAATATATCGCACTTTAGCAAATTTAGGCTTGCAATTACAAAGGGTATGAATACTTTTTTAATCTGATCATTTCCGTTTTTCATTTTTAGTAAACTGTTGAAAGCGTTTGGAATTTTTCTTTTGATTTGACATGGTGCGCAAGGCTTTGTAGATCAGTGGGAAAAAATCCTAATTTAATCTATTTCAAATTCTGAACCTGAGACTCTTAAATGTGAAAAAAAAGGGATGGGGGCTGAATACTTTTTAAAGGCGCTGTACATATCCATAATCGAATATTTGTTGTTGTTCATATAAGAAGATAGGGGCCCAGAAATGTATGTTTGCCTAGGGCCCCGTGACGTGTTAATTCGATGTGGCCCCGGGCCTGCGATCTTTGTATCACATGACCAATGTGGTTGCACAGCTCAGTAGACACTCCCATACTCCCACGCACGAGAAAGGTAAATAGAAAGCTGAATGCTCTGCTAGCCAAGATGGCAGTGGATCAATATTAAATGGTAATTATTTCTACATCACACATCTTTAATTATAAAAATATTACACTTAAAAAAATCTAACAGGTTAACGTTCAAGTTGTTTCTGTCACATAATTTATGAGCTGCAGTGCATTCATAATTATGCTTCATTTGTCACAATTACATTTTCTTCCTATTATTTAATAACTAAGCGTGAAGGATTTTGGATCTCAATAATGATCAGTAATTCTGGCATATTCAGCCATCACTGTTTAGTTTGCACGCAACAATTAGCTGCTTGCTTTTACACACACATAAAATACTGCTCTCATCCCCAGATATTAAGATCATTGATGCACCATGTGAGGGCAAGACCCTCACTGTAATATTTCAATGCATGTTATTGTGATTATTACGGTTAATGTTATTGAGCAAAGTGTATTTAATTTGTGACGGTGTATTGCTATATTTAGATTACGGCGCTTCACTTAATGAAGTTGTCGTTTACAGTATATGTGGGACAAGAGTTTTGTTATTGCCATATGTTCTGCAATCTTCCAAGAGAAGGGGTAATGCTGATGTTCAGTCTTTACTGGCAATGGTTAGGGACTAGAGAACAATAATAACAATGATAATAATAACGAGTAAATAGATTAACGATGGTGTTTGTAAACAACGTTTGCAGCTGCTACTGCACAATATACAAGGCTGCAGAAATACTGATGTTTCAAAGGTGATCATTCAATGGGTCACTTTCGACAGCACACTCTTCTGCAGATTTTCACCACCAGTCTCCCTGAGGCAGTAGCCATCACGAATCTCTCCAGAATAAAAAGAACGAGCAGGACCCTGCCACAAATTCCACACATAAATACATTCCGGGTTTATTTCAGATATTTCCCAACAACTTTAATCAGGGATCAGTTTACTTTTTTATTTTGTTATTATAGCACAGTTTAACATAAGGGATTTCTTTTTTTTTTAAAATTTGGGAGCAAACAGATAAGGCTAAGGGACACACACAAAATATATCCCTTAGCTGTGTGGCTATTTATCTATGTTTCTCAATTAAGATTTACTGTGCAATCGTGATTACAATGGAACCTCAATAAATAACCATGTCAACTAATTTAGTTATGGCAGGGGCCAAAGAGCCACCAAATGATCTTACAAAACGTGGTGAGATAGGTTTCTGCACAGGGCTTTGCTCATTTCACATGTTCGCAAATACTGATGAACCCTGGTGGCAGGGAAGCTTTCAATTTCACAATTTCTTTTTTTTTTTTTTTTTTTTTGTCTGTAACGTTACTTCTGGAGAACATGCAAACACATTTGTCTCTGAATAAGGTTTTTTGAATATTCAAATATTTGTCCCAACACCAACTGTAAGTAAACCTTACATTCAAAACAACAACAGCACAAAAGATATATAAAGTAAAAAGCAAGCCATGACAAAATACTGCATTTGTTCGGATTGTAAAAGGTGGCATGTAGTAAGCACAGGACTGTATAACGTTTACAGTCATTAATAAAAGAGGTTATTACAGCATCTATTAAGAACCACCATAATGCAGTATTACACTTGGCAGAGGGGTAACAGAAAGTGGTGGGCTAGGCAGAGACTATAAGTGGGTCATGATTGTTACAAGATATGAAGTGGTGACTTCAGGTAGAGGCGATTGACGTCAACCACACGCTTGTGTTAAAACAGTAGTGCTTTGGAAGTATGGTGATCTCATGATCTTGTGTAAATAATACACTCATATTAGGCTACTGTCAACTTGTCCCTTTTTTGCAGTCTAAATGATACTACATGTGTAGTTAGAGGATTTACAGGTTAATACTGAACCTGTGTTTATGTACGTGTAAAATATATGCACCTAAGACAGGTTGCAAGCAACACTCCACGCTGCGATAGCGACAGCTAAAGCAGTTTGCTTTGTAACAGACTAAATTGTGAATAAATGTACAGTAACATGCAGATAATGTAGCTGTACACTGTTGCTATACTGAACTGAAACGTCCAATTAATCAAGTGTGTGGCCCGTCACGCGAGGAATTGTACTGCAAAGATTGTAAGGAAATGTTTTTAAAAAGCGCTTCTTCGAAACGTTCCTGTAAAACTCTGCGGTTCAGTCACAAACGCATTCACGGATTTCTCATTTGCAGGGAGTAATTATGGAAAAAAAAAAATCATTTGGTCGCTAAATTTGCTGTACTGCATAAATATATTTAAAAAAAAAAAGTTCGGCATGTCTATTTTAACACTGTTTGCGTTAAGTTAATTGTGAGTTGACGTTATGTAAGTGATTTTCTTACTGTTTATCTTATCAACAGAAAACTAGCAGATATCAAATATCGATTTAGAAATAATAATAATAATAATAATAATAATAATAATAATAATAATAATAATATAATAAATAATAATAATAATAAAGTTACCTAAAAAGAAACAGCCAGCTCGCAGTTTTAGTATGTATACTGCAATCTAAATGTAAGCTCACCTGATTTTTCGGCTAGGCATGAAAAACACGACACAACCAGCAGCAAAAAACCAGTAATACATATCTGTCCCAGAAACAACTCCTTTCTCTTTTTTCTGCGAGCCTTGATCTTTTTCTGGTTCAGCATCAGTTGAAGCGTTCGGTTCCCGGGCATCCTGGCAGCAACCACATCCATGGAGGAAGATAAAGACCAGAACCGTTTAAAAAGAAAAAAGAAAACTGAAGGAAAAGTTTCAAAACGGACCGAATCGAATACCGTCGGTTTATGTGTGAAACGCGCTAAATCCTAATAATGTGCAATTAGAGGGTGCTGGGCTGTGAGAACGGTCCATGGGGGACTAGTCGGAGCTAAGTCTTGCAGGACTGGGTCTGTTGCGAGTCTGCGGATGCTGTAGATAAAAGATGCGCTCTACCCAGATTGATACTGTGCAGCTGTTTGATGGTGAAAAAGCTCCCAAGAGTGAGTGAGTGAGAGAGGGGCGAGGCGACCTGTCGTCGACAAACTACCAAGGAGCTTTCGAGGGTCCACGCTCTGAGAGAGAGAGAGAGAGAGAGAGAGAGAGAGAGAGAGAGAGAGAGAGAGAGAGACGAGGATTATTGTTTGAGCCTCGCATATAAACGCCTATCACTGCCCTCTACCGGTGTAAAAGTTAAGATGTAACGGTAATACTCATTTAAAATAATAGAAGGCTATATAATACTGTATATAACTATAGAACAAAATATATTTACGGGTTTCCATATATATATATGGAAACCTGTAAATGTCTGTTGCGTAGATCTCTGAAGAATAATATAGACTTTTTGATACAATAATATAGTCATACTATATGGAAAATAGTATGACTATATTATTGTAACTTATCTTTACCACTACCATTGAACATTATTGTTTTTTGTATGGGAAGACCACTACTGTGTTATCTCATCATTGAAGAAAGGGTGTAATAACACAAGGCAAGGCTGAGTTCTTGTTGCATGCATGTTCACAACCTCAAATGACCCCTTGTTTTATAAACTCCATTTGCAAATTGCATCTAAATCTACCCTGTTTAAATAGTAACCCATCAGCAGCCTATTTCACATATCATTGTGAGAGCCAGTATATTGTTCATTATCTTTATGTTTACTTCTCTGGGTAAGAACAAAAGCTCTCAGCTGAATATTGACCATTCTTTAATTTATTTCCTGTGCAGATCTATTTTTTACATTCCTCTGGCAGATTATACAGGACTCAGACATCTAGAAATGGCATGTTATAGCTCAAATGATCAAATGTGCTATACAATTTGAGGGAGGAATTTAAGCTTGCCTAGAAGCATTGATATTGGATCTACTGAACTCAGAGTGTCAAGATGATTGCAAACATCATTAGATAATAAGGGGAATGTGAAAAGACAATTCAAAGGTTGAAGTGCATACTCTTTAACTGAGGCTTTGACAAGTTATGCTTGTCTGATTTATTGATATTAAGTACATTATATATTCATCATATATATATATATATATATATATATATATATATATATATATATAAATATATATATATATAGTGCACTACATTTATAAGAATCACTGATATAAGGATCAACAACATATAGTGATCAAAACCACTGGGACAAAATCATTCCTATACTAACCAATGTAAAATAATCTGCTTGTAAGAATTAAGCAATCCGCTGATAAGAATCATTTCGGGACAAACTGACTACATATAAAACTGTACTTGATCAAGTGCTATGACCTGTACAGCCAATAAAGCTGTTTTTGAATTTTAATTTGATCACATCTCGATTGATTAGGCACGTATGTAGCATGGATCATGCAGTGATGCAGGAAACACTGCATTGTTTGTAATCAAATGTGATTGTACCACTGCATTATGCAGGTATGTTTTTTGTGTTATCTGTTAGTGCAAATAAAGTGAATACACATTCATTGACTACATAGTGAGTACAGCAGTGTTATTGTGTGATATACATGTAAAGGGAGTGGGATGAGGAGGAAGAGGGGGGTTGCGGAGCTTTGCATGTGAGATTGTGTGAGATTTGCATCATAACAGAAAAAAGCAAGCCACAGATGTTGAAATGTAGTGTTAGTTTGGTGTTGGTTTTATTTTTCTTACAGTGCGGTGGGGAAACAACCTCTAATAAAACAAACAAACAAAATAAACCTTGCTTTCAATTGGAGAACTAAGCAATACTTCATGCAGGAACTCATGACATCTAGTGGTCAACCCATCACACTACAGGGAACAACGCTTTCATTCACAGTAATCATAAGGCCCTGTGTAAACCGTGATTTCACCGTCTGCCGGAAATCATTTATTCGAAAATCGAATATTTTTACAATATTCTTAAGAAATAAAAATAAATTATTTCATAATTATTATTTGTATTTCATATGTTAATCACCCTAACGAAACTGTACAGTTGTGCTGTGTGCTTGCATGTACTATTCGCCATGCACATAGTGCTGGGCAGTGATTACGGCATTTTCATTTGCAGGACCTAAATGGTGAACACACATCTAATGTACTAGAACTGAAAACTGTTCTTCCAGATACACTTTACCTACAGGCTATTAATTACAATACCATTTCACAAGCTATTGTAAAGTACTTGAAAAACTTTGATTTTGATGACGTCAGTGCATTTATCTCTCTAGATGATTTTATATATATATATATATATATATATATATATATATATATATATATATATATATATATATATATATATATATAATATATAAATATTTTACAGTGTCCTGGAATTAGTATAGCCAGACGAAAAATCTTAGTTGACGATATATTTAGTTATAGTGGGCCCTGCCTACAGTAAGAATATTTCAGAAGAGGGCATCAAGTGACTCTTAGAGGTGAAGCATTTAAACTAGAAAGGAAGGGGGGAGAAATCAACAAAAAAACAGAAGGGAGACCGCATCAAAACAAGGACAACAACTCAGGTAAGACAACCATTAAATGTATTTATCTAAATGCTAGAAGTATCAGAAACAAAATTCTAGAACTTGAAGCTACT
Organism: Polyodon spathula; assembly: GCF_017654505.1. Lineage (NCBI taxonomy): Eukaryota > Metazoa > Chordata > Actinopteri > Acipenseriformes > Polyodontidae > Polyodon > Polyodon spathula. The sequence goes on along the minus strand of NC_054539.1, from coordinate 9,470,279 downwards.
GCACTAACAAGTAACTATGATGTGATAGGTGTTACAGAAACTTGGTTGTCTGAGAGTGATGGGGACGAATATAATATTTGTGGGTATACACTGTATAGGAAAGACAGGCAGGACAGAAGAGGAGGAGGGGTAGCGCTATACATAAGAAACAGTCTTGAAGCCCAGGTGTTAAACCTGGACAAAGAAAATAAAGCCGAATCAATATGGGTCAGAATAACGGACAAAAATTCAAAGGGCATAATAATAGGAGCATGCTATAGACCGCCAGATTCAGACGGTGAGCAAAATAATCTGTTATACAATGACATTAGAAATGCGTGTAGCAAAGGAGAAGCCATACTAATGGGGGATTTCAACTTCCCCCATATAAAATGGGAAAACCCGGTGGGTAGCACGAAGGATGAAATTGAAATGGTGGAAATGACAAATGACTGCTTCCTAACACAATTTGTCAAGGCACCGACTAGAGGGGAGGCATGCCTTGATTTAGTCTTTTCAAATAACGAAGATAGAATAACTAAAACAGAGGTCAGAGAACCACTGGCAAACTCAGACCACAACATGGTCTCATTTGAAGTGTTTTTTAAATCCCCAAAAGTAAAGACTAAAGCTAAGGTTTACAATTTTAGAAAAGCAAACTATGAAGGAATGAAACAGAGACTAACAGAAGTAGATTGGAGTAAAATAGAGAAAACACCCACAGAAGAAGGATGGTTGTTCTTCAAAAATGTAGTACTAGAGGCGCAAAACAATTACATCCCTAAAGTAGACAAATCTAAATGTAAAACTAAATTGCCAAAATGGTTTAATAGATCAATTAAAAAAAATATTCAGCGAAAAAAGGCACTTTACAGAGCATTAAAAAAGGACCAAAAAGAAAGTACGCAGAAAGAGTACACAGAACTGCAAACGCAAGTCAAAAAGGAAGTTAGAAAGGCCAAGAGAGAAATAGAAATGAACATTGCTAAGGGAGCTAAAACCAATTCCAAAATGTTTTTCCAATATTACAACAGCAAGAGAACATTCAAAGAGGAGATTAAATGTTTAAGAGATACAAATGGCAAAATCGTAGATGAAGAAAAAAAAAATAGCAAATATATTAAATGATTACTTTTCACAAGTTTTTACAAAGGAAGATACTGACAACATGCCCCACATGTCATCCAGTTCCTATCCAGTTTTAAATAACTTTAGCATAACTGAGGCAGAAGTGTTAAAGGGACTAGGAGCTCTTAAAATAAACAAATCCCCTGGGCCGGATGAGATCCTCCCAGTAGTACTCAAAGAAATGAAAGAAGTTAATTTACAAACCGCTAACCAAGATCATGCAGCAGTCTCTTGACACAGGGGTGGTACCGACAGACTGGAAAATTGCAAACGTAATACCGATCCACAAAAAGGGAAACAAAACTGAACCAGGTAACTACAGACCAGTAAGCCTGACTTCTATTATATGCAAACTTATGGAAACTATAATAAGATCCAAAATGGAAAATTACCTATATGGTAACAGGGTCCTGGGAGACAGTCAACATGGTTTTAGGAAAGGGAGATCGTGTCTAACTAACTTGCTTGATTTTTTTGAGGATGCAACATCGATAATGGATAATTGCAAAGCATATGACATGGTTTATTTAGATTTCCAGAAAGCTTTTGACAAAGTCCCGCACAAAAGATTAATTCTCAAACTGAACGCAGTTGGGATTCAAGGAAACACATGTACATGGATTAGGGAGTGGTTAACATGTAGAAAACAGAAAGTACTGATTAGAGGAAAAACCTCAGAATGGAGTGTGGTAACCAGCGGTGTACCACAGGGATCAGTATTAGGTCCTCTGCTATTCCTAATCTACATTAATGATTTAGATTCTGGTATAGTAAGCAAACTTGTTAAATTTGCAGACAACACAAAAATAGGAGGAGTGGCAAACACTGTTGCAGCAGCAAAGGTCATTCAAAATGATCTAGACAAGATTCAGAACTGGGCAGACACATGGCAAATGACATTTAATAGAGAAAAGTGTAAGGTACTGCATGCAAGAAATAAAAATGTACATTATAAATATCATATGGGAGATACTGAAATTGGAGAAGGAATCTATGAAAAAGACCTAGGAGTTTTTGTTGACTCAGAAATGTCTTCATCTAGACAATGTGGGGAAGCTATAAAAAAGGCTAACAAGATGCTCGGATACATTGTGAAAAGTGTTGAATTTAAATCAAGGGAAGTAATGTTAAAACTGTGCAATGCACTAGTAAGACCTCATCTTGAATATTGTGTGCAGTTCTGGTCACCTCGCTATAAAAAAGATATTGCTGCTCTAGAAAGAGTGCAAAGAAGAGCGACCAGAATTATCCCGGGCTTAAAAGGCATGTCATATGCAGACAGGCTAAAAGAATTGAATCTGTTCAGTCTTGAGCAAAGAAGATTACATGGCGACCTAATTCAAGCATTCAAAATTCTAAAAGGTATTGACAGTGTCGACCCAAGGGACTTTTTCAGCCTGAAAAAAGAAACAAGGACCAGGGTTCACAAATGGAGATTAGACAAAGAGGCATTCAGAACAGAAAATAGGAGGCACTTTTTTACACAGAGAATTGTGAGGGTCTGGAATCAACTCCCCAGTAATGTTGTTGAAGCTGACACCCTGGGATCTTTCAAGAAGCTGCTTGATGAGATTCTGGGATTAATAAGCTACTAACAACCAAACGAGCAAGATGGTCTGAATGGCCTCCTCTCGTCTGTAAACTTTCTTATGTTCTTATGTTCTTATTTTGGACCCATCTCCCGTTCATCTCCTGGGACAGATTTTCTCCCGTATTCTACTGTTGAACCCCCTTATGTCAGCAAATCTTTAATGTCGACAAAATTCATGGCCGGTGTGTGATAACTGTAATCTCCATCTGTACCTAGCAGGGTTTAGGACCCAGGGGAGCCCACCCTGCTCTACAGGGAAAACAATTAAAAATGTATCTCATGCTCTTCAGGTTGATTGGTCATTCTAAATTGCCCTGTGTGTGTATGTGTGTGTGGTGCCCTGCAATGGACTGGTGCCCCATCCAGGGTGTCTGGTTAGGCTCTGGCTCACCACAACCCTCTATAGGAGTAAGCAGTTAATGGTAATGGATGGATGTATACATAAATATATGTATGTAATCTTTCTATGATGTTTAGGGTCTATTTAACCCCACCGATGTTTTACAATTATGCATTTTAATCATGTAATTTTATCTCCCTAAGATACTGTTTGGTATATTTTTTGACTGGTGAGGTAGAGTCAAAGTGATAATAGAAGGGTTCAGAAGCCGCTTCTCAAACTCATACCCACAAATAATTTTACTTCCAGACAGCACTCATTTGCTTTGGTTGACCGAGTCAAAATGTACTCATAAAGATGTATTGCTCCGCAGAGGAAACATTCAGATAAAAGAAATAAAGATAACTTTAATGACAGAACCTGAGGGCATGTGAGTCTGAAGTTAGTTCTATAGATTCCAATCACTTTGATCTCCTAATCAAAGCCAGTACAAGAAATACAAAATGACACCCAAAACCTCCCAAAAGAAATGCAAGCACATGCTTCTGAAGCTGTTCCCCACTTCTCATTCTGAACCTCAAATCAATCCTGCTGCAGCTCATGCCTGCTTGTGCATAGCTTGTCTTACGTTGAATTAAGTGAATCAATTAGCTCACCAGCAACGCTATTACAAGATTAAACACATTCATTTCATAGCCTTTTGAAAACCTCATCCGTGAATAATCTGCTAATCAGTTTAAATGTGCCAGAAAAAATTGCATGTGGACCCTGGTGACTGAAAAAAAAAAAAATGAAACGGTAGATATATATTCCTCCAGGGCAATCTATAGTAGAGCCCTGCAATTAGAGTCAGTATTCCTCATCCACTGTGTACGGTCGGTAACTCAGTGCAAGGTTTTGAAATGTTGTGTAACATATATGAGGTCACTGGGTCAGATATATCATAGGTACGCTAATAGTAATTCACTTTTACTGGCCTGAAGTTTATAATTCTCAGAAAGTACACTTCTGTTGCAGCTCTTGAGGGCCCTGGCATTAATCAATACACACAATACACTCCATTGCAATACCAAAGTAACATACCACTGTGCTGCCATATCACTAGTTTCATCCAAATTCATCGCACCTAGTGTTGATAATGGTTTTGCTTGGGTCTCTCCAGTGTAATGTATCCCAGTGGTATTTTTATTTAAAGGGGACAGAGAAATCAGCAGCAGTAATTCTAAGGAAATATTACAGTTTGTGTTGCAACTCCTAAGAATTGTCACACATGAACAAAATAATAGTGATAAAAGATGCTAACAATTATGGAAAGTACTTTCATTCCTGGTAGAACCAAGGACGCAGATCCACTGTGTTGTTGTCTGGGTCTGCTCATTGAACACTGTATTGGGTTTAAAAAGCAGCATGATGTTTCATTGCCATCCAGCAGTTTTGAACGATTCTGCTAGTTTTTTTTTTTACTATCACTACATATCTTGTTGTCACCGAGTATTTTATAGAAATAGATGAGAGTCAGGGCAGTGACACAAGATAGCTGCTGTCATAACAGTGCAGTTTTGGGAATGGCTTTGCTCAGGATTCAGATGGCCTTGCTGAAATTGATTGGACTGAAACATTCACCAAGATATAATGCCATTTAAATTATGTTTAAATTGGGGCCAGCACCTGAGATGGACCTTTATTAATTTTGACCTAGTTTCTTTTCTCTATCAAGATGTGACTGTATTTGGTCTCCAAAGAGAGAAAAAAAATTATGGTAGGCTCTTATAGTGGAATATTAAAGGCATGATGTATGGCATGAGCATTGTGAAAATGAAATTCCACAAATCTGTAATAAACTATACAGCTTCAAATAACACTGTGACGTCCTAAAGCACTGTAATGTAATGATGTCTTCTGGCCCGGCATACTGAAAGTAAATGGATTTGACATCTTCATGCAGTATGTGTGAGAAGGCAGGGCATAACATGACATAGCGGTGTATTCAGATCATAAGATCGCTAGCCGGAAATAAAATATATTTAAATGGCATATTTACCAAGCCTACCCCAGAGGAGTAAGCTTTTGTAATGCTTTTGAATCGGTGTTGAGGCATATTAAGAAGGTCAGAGATTAAACAGTATCAGATAAATAAGTATGTAATAATATGCACATTTATACTGTGTTCCAGTCGCTGACAAAAGTATGGCAGATAAACAGGACACACTGCCTTTGGGAAAACTGCTAGCAATATATTGTGTTACTAGATGGGTGATAATGAAAGACATTTGTGGGTGTGATATTGTAGTATTGGGATACACTGTAGATTTTGTTAAATAATAATAAATAAATGAGAACTTATGTCTGTCATCAGAAATGTGATGACTGAATTTCAACCTAGAGCCTGGAAAGGTCCTGTAAACTGTTATTATTGACTGTATAATTGATATATAAAGAAGATCCTACAGTTTATTTCAACACATTTTCCATCAATGGTTTACTCCTATCGCTTAAAGCTGGGACTTTACCTATTTCTTTCAGTCGTGCAGTGTCTTTCCTGCTCCTCCCCCAACACCTGTCCTTGGTTGAACTGACTACTGTCAGAAGTCCCACCTCAGGCCCCACTATCATTCCCTTAAATAAATATAGTATGCTAACACTTAATCAGGCTCTCTTTCTGAATCAACTAGATGCAATACAAAGGGTAAATGGCTCTGGAACATGTTGCCCTTATATCTCTCTATAGTTAAAATCAGTTTAAGGATGGCACAAATGTCTATTAGAAAACTATTAATGATTATTATTACAGTGACTCAACTAGTAAAAGCAACACTGCTTGGGGTGCAGGATGAAACGTGTATGGTTCGAATCCTGTTCTTTGGCTAGAGGTACACAGGGAGCGTTGAACTGGTCTCTGTGCTCCTGGAAAATCTAGAATTAAGGATAGGGATCATCAGTGAATTGGGCATTACAAATTGTGTAAGAAGCCGAGATTAAATAATTGATTTAAAAAAAACAGCACTGATAAACAAAGCTTAGACTAGACAACATTACACGTATATTTTCACACTACATTCTTTGGACTTTAGCCTTGCCTTTCGAGTTACTCCTGCCCATAAATTAGCTTGGAGATAAGTGGAGAGGCTGATTGTAGGGAAGCTCTAGGCAGGGGGGAATGATACCTGCCCTCCCCGTTAGACAAAGCCACAAAGCAGGTGGAGCCTGGGGAGGAGGAGGGTTACTCTGGCGCACAGCGGTGACGTAGTGGATTGAAGTAAGGTATAAATCCTTTCCTGACGATCATTGGACGACTGTTTACCGAAGGACAAATAAGGTACTAGCTATTTGAATGCCTATTTGAGCTGGTGTTGGAAGTGCTTAAAATAGGCTTGATGTTTATGTGAGTTGATCTAAGGTTAAAGTGAGTTCTCTGCCAGAATCAATGCTTTGCTTGATTCCCTGCAGGTTTCTATATCCCAGATCCTGACCATAGCCAGCTCATTTCCATCAAAGGAGCACAATTCTAGAGATGCTGTCCCACAATTTCAATACCTTCTAAATGGTTCAACTGAAAGACGTTTGATCTGATTACATCATTTTTTTCTCCCTAAGGAAACAGATGTGAGCTGATTGGTTTTAATCTCTGTTTGATACAATGCAATCTCAAAATATATTAAGTATATTATATTATATATGACAAGTGGAATCTCTCTGCCATTAACTTTCAATTGGGATTTCAAACCCTGTCAACCTGCAAGAACATGTCATGGTACAGTTTGGATAAGCATACATCAAAAGGGGTCCATAGCAACAGCTGCTGGTCTCTTCTTACTTCTGACTGATTCAGTCGCAGTATGAATCAGGAACAGACATTTTTATATACGTAAAACAAGAAATATAATAATGTATAACAGCTATAGCTTCAGGGCACATAGTGTAGTGTCCAGTACTTGGAGACAATAGGCTTCAACACGTATTTAATCAATTTGGAACACTGTTGTCCTCTCATGCATTTAGTGTCCGCTCTCGTTATCTGATCAATAACTATAAAGCACTCAATAGTGCTACATTTAAAGATACTAAAATAAAATTAATACATTCTTAAGGACATAAAAGGACATTTTTTAATGGTATTTCTAAAGCCCTATGATTATCAATAAACATTTCTTGCCTGACCACAATGCCCTCCTTGACTGTACCTCTTACAGCAATGCCAGAAACAACATAATCCAAAAACATAAAGGACATACAATGACCTCGAAAACAAGAAAGAATAAGGAACATTTTTCAAGCAGTGAATACAGCAGTACACACAACAAATGGCTGAACATGGTTTGTTCCTTTTATGATAGTCCCTTAGGAATCACATTGTTGTCTTTGCAGAATGGGCACTTGTTAGATGTATTGGCAATACAGGGTATTCTTGGGCTGGTAATTCATGCGTAACCCTCGAAGTCAAACCAAAATTCTTTGACTAGCAAGCATTTTTTTGGCTTTCTGCATACTTTATTTTTGCATGAAAGACTATATTTGATATTATGGATGAAAATGGAAAATGTCATAGAGAGTAAAAGAAAACACATCAAAATTATAGAAAGGAAAGCTTGCTAAAGTAATGTTTATAGATACATGAATGTAAATTAGATTTGAAAAAGCAGCAATAAAACACAAATAAACAAAAAAGGTATAGACCCAACTTGTTTATGCTACTGGTCACCATAGTAAACGAATATTGATTCCCCCAAATATTTGTTCCCCGAGGAATATTTGTTCCCACCAGTGAACATGTGTTCCCTCAGCTACTCAGAACAGTTGCAAATATCATACAAAGTTAAGGGAAAGTAAAAACCAAAAACCAAAACAAGGGTAAGATTAATCACTTTAAATAACCCATGAACATGTTTGTAAATTGGTTCCACTGCTGAATATATCAGTGTCTTACTGCTTACACGGACTGCAGTGCAATAAACCACCTGTTCATATGTAGCCCTCATGACATCTTGACCTCAAAAAGTTTTCTTCCAAATGGCAGCCCCTACCCATTCTCTTCCAAGATATATTAAATCAAATTCTGCAGCTGTGGAAAGGCACTTGCACACTTTGCGTCAAGTAGCAGTCCTGAAGTGACAACGAGAAGGATCTCCGATTGTTGTTGTTTGTAGCGCACCGTCGTATGTCTGAAACACAGGCTAGCTGTCCTGTCCAGAGGTCAATTTAGTACCGTTCTATTAAAGCAGGAAAGGTCAGTGCCCTTTACTGTTATAAGAATCAATCTGTGCCTTTCATCTTCAGCCTGTGATCTGCGGCTGTCCTTCCCTTTAATACATGCCTTTTGATGTCTTTCCACAGCCCTGATTTTGTTGTACCACATATATGCCTACGTGGCCTTTTTAACACTGTAAACAGCTGTTTTTAGTGCTTGAAGAAGCATTTTAGGAATAGTTTCTGTGCTTTAGATTAATTTTACTTTGTTAGTTTTACCCTTATAAATATATCATCTTTGCTTAATTATCCAGCAAATACTTTTTTTAAAACACAACTGCTTTTTATTTCCTGCTTTAATCAAAAGCATTCTTTAAAATAATGATGACACAGACCAACACTTTCACTTTCACTTGGAATAGAATGTTTCATAGGAAATTATCTGTATATTCTTTACACATATGAAAGGGGCCACTTTAGTACAGCATCATAATATAAATCTCTCGAATGTGAGTGCAAAAATATAAAGATAATTTACCTTCCATCCTCCCCAGGAGCCAAATTCAGTTGATAATGCTGGGGGGCAGGTGGACTAATGTAATGAGGGAGCCTGTGGCTGGGTACACATTGCCCCTGTGTTTATTTTGTATTTGTGTTGTATTATTATGATTTAAATGTATTGTTTGGTGTTTCAACGCAATGTTTTTGTTATTATTGTTGACAGCATGGTTGGGATTCAAATTCTCCATCCAGCTAAACTCGTGAGAATGCGTGGTCGGCAGCTAATGATTTATTGACAAACTGGCTGTCAACCATGCGTATGAGAAACCCTGTGCAGAATGTGGTCGAGAGATAAACTAGATAATTGATAGCCAGTGAATCCCTCAACCACAATATAAAAACCAGAAGCTTTTGCTGACTGGAGTTGGCTGTTGCTACTGGTTCTGGATTTCGACCAGTACGGTGCTTTTTTGTTTGTGTGTCATTGTTTATTATTTCTTTTGGCCCCATGCCATTTTGTTTTGTGGAAAATGGTTCATTTTTTTTTTAAACTTTGATTTATTTTATTTTATAACTATGCGCTCAGCGCTTCAACCAACAGTACTTGTCTGTCTCTTCCTGGTCTGACATCACCATCAAACCATTCTAACACAGCACTTCAAGAAAAGACCAAAGCTTTCGTTAAATATAGGCCAGTGCTGGTCATTACTGGAATTTACAACAGGGAGTAAATGCACTGTTTTCTTGGCGGGAGGAGAGCTTATCGAGGGAGATGGTATTCAGTCAGCCTGAAGGACAGTGAAGGGGCAGCAGAAGTAAGGCAACAGATCCTGAAGGATTATCAAAGGTGACAACTCACCAAGGAAACTCAAGCTGTGGTTGCCCTGACTGCACTGACACTAGTCACTGTCACAGATATTGAGAACATCAAAGGCCTGGTCAGGTATGTCAGGAGGTGGCATGGGGTCTTGTACTGCCTGGCAAAATGGTTCTCTACAGCAAGGACAAGCAGCAGCTCCAAATGTCCTCACAGGTCAAAAGAAAAGGAGCGTGAAGGCAAGGGTGTGGGTGGTGATTAACCTGATTGGGTCCTCTGACAAGGACTTCTGCAGAAAGTTATGAGGGAAAAGATTTTGAGTATCCGAGTACTCTTTTATTTCCATTGTATACTGTAGCACCATGGCACTGCACCAGTTTTACACAGGGTTTAATATACCTTGTAATTAAACAATGTTGGTGGTTTACTGTAAAATATTATGATCAGAATAACTAAAATGCAAAAGAAAAATTTAAAACTGATCAATACTAGAATTATATATTGTTACTTGTAACCTTCTATACTACTGCTGCAAGTAGTAGCAGAGGTATGCATTTTTGTTTTAGTGTACAGACACGAAAGGAATTATGTTTTATTGATAATTTTAACATGGTTGTGGGACCCTATAGCGTCAGTTCCTCACTGGATGATAGCACTGACCAGAAAGGGGCCTGCAGAAAGGTACAATAATATTTCAGTTAACTGCAGGCAGACTGTTAGTCAATAAGTGTCTCTCCCTCTTTCTCACTGCTCTTTCCCAAACTGCTCTTCAGCAAAGTTTTAATGCACTTTGCTTTTCTGAACTGTTACTGGATCTGAGACTACAGTTTGTTTACTAAGATCTGCCCTCCAGAGCCCCAAGTGAAAAAACAGGAAGTGGCTAAGATGAAGTGAATAGATCAGTGCTGGGGTTAAAGCTCTAAACCAGGTGTGTGTTAATGTGGTCCAAATTAGTCATGTATCCCTATTTGCTTTAACATGTTGCAAATGCGCTTTATTGTTTTTAAATGTAAATACTGTAATGACCCTGGTCTGTTGTAAATGCATTCGGGAAGGTTCTGTGACCCTGGGTCAACAGTTCAATGGCAGCAGGTGTTCTGGGAAGTCAGAGAAGGGAGAATCACCACCAGAAGGTCAGCTTGCTGCGTGAGCGGGACCTGGTTACAACATTGTTGTCACAAATCAGGGGATAATATGTTGCAACCATCAGGGGATTGAGAGCGAGATTAGTGGCTGGGGCACTGGGGGCGTGCCCTGGAGGCGGGGATAAGTAACCAGTGCTGTTTTAGATTAGACTCTTTTAATGTAGTTTTTATTTTGTCACAATCTGAGTAGCACTACGCTGCTCAGCTGTATTTGTAGCACTGGCTGGTAATGCAGCTCGCTGTCAGGTGTAGAGTCCTGGCTTAATAAACATGCATTTGAGAACTTGCAAAACCTGGGACCCTGCTTCATTTCCCCGCAACTCTACAATACTTAAATTTACACATACCTATTTTTTTTGGCAATTGTTATCAAAATAGGATAAAGAGCAATACTGTTTTTTTTTTCTGTTAACACTTTATTATTTGCAACATCCGGCTCGTGGTTTATAGTGTTTTATTGGCAATAGTTGCCAAATTGAATCATATTAGTCAACCTGACTGCTGAAATGCAATAATATGAGATTTTCCAACTAATATTTATCTGAAAAATATTAATTTCACACCACACATTCATAGATAGGTAGGTGGGGATATTTCAATGTTGTATTTTTTTAAGGGCGCTTGATTGGTATCAATAGCGTAAGTTAAAGAACACAAACAATGAAAATGCTCCCAGGGTAACGACACCTAAAGCTTTTCAGCATTGTTAAAGGCAAATGCACTCATTTGACTGAGGCTGTTTTACCTAAGCAGTGTACAGCAACTCTATATTGGTAAGTCCAGGGCCAATACCTTTCAAAATCCGTTGTGAAGGTTTGTCTGATGACAGGAGATAACAGACTGTTTCAGTTCTCCATGAGAATCATGTGGATTACACTGGTGGGTGACACAGGCAGTCCAAATGGGCATTTCAAATTGCGCCAAAAAGTGGGGTACATAAAAGAATGCCAGCAGCATGTCAGGATGGATATCTCTGAGGCCGGTGAACGTCCGACACGACTTCAAACTGTTTTGGACCACACCTAGTTAAAAGGTCTGGAAAAGCACACTTTGTTTTTAGTGAAACAATAACCTCAAAGCAAACAAATATATCATTTTGGCATGTTTTGTCTCAAACCAAGTTCCATATTTCTGTGATATAATATCTCCATTACAAAAACACTTAAAATAATTTGAAAATATTGGGTCAATATTATCTATTCAGGGATAGCAAGATATTTAGTAAGCAAAGGGTATGAGTGCAGTGAAATAGGCTAATAAAATGTCCCATGTGCAATTCTCTCAACCACAGCACAGATTTAATTTACTGTTGGTATTTTTCTTATGGAAATTTGATGAGAATTCAACCCTATCATCAGAAAGAAGGCTAAGACCACCAGAACATTATTAAATTAGCGTGTCAGGTCAGAAACACACCATTTTTTGAAATTTCAAAATGGGGTAATTCACACAGTTACGTGCCTTTGCCTGGGCAGCGATGCCAATTCATTACATTGGTGTCCTATGGGAAAGAATACTGACCCCTGAGGTTGAAACAGGTAATTAAATATTATAAATATGAAATAATGTAATGTTCTTTGCATTACTACAAGCTACAGCATGTATGCTGGCTGGCTTGTGTGACATATGATTCTATAAAGTCACTTTGGATCCTGGGATTGACGAGTAGTCGTGGTAACAAGCTTGACTTTGAAAAACCTTGAGCCTAGGTGGACATGCACTTGTAGTTACACTCAGGGATGAGCGTTGATTAAGTGGGGGTGTATGAGTTAATAATACTGACATCAGCATACAACACATACTTCCCTCTCAACTACAGAGCTTGCTGTTTAGTTGAATGTTAAGGCATTGCTCTTTGACCTGTATGGTTTGCGATTTACATCCAGCCCTTGCCTTTCCATTGAATTCAATGAGATGAGATGCCAGTCCATTACACGACGCATATCACAGAAATATAAATTACCAACACGGTCTAAATAATGTGAACTGCAATGAAAAAAACTATATGCTAAAGAATGTGCGCAAACCCTTCATTTTAAAAGCCAGTCAACACTGCATCCCACAGGGCGACCTTTGCTTTAGTGTTGTGCAGCAGAACACATCTCAGGTTTCATATTATTTGTTCAAATTTGCCTAAGTGATGGACACCACAGATTGTTCAGCATAAGTGTTCTTAAAAATAGCACTGGAAATTTCCCATGAAGGATGGAAAAAGTGGTTAGGCTCTAGGCTACGCAGTTCCAGTTAGCCTTTAACCCCCTTTAATCTGCGACACTGCAGAAAAACGCTGTTTGGCTATAAGGTTGTATAAAAAAAATGTCTTAACAGTGATTTGGTTCATGTGCTTTAAAAATGGGACCCATGCAAATTGTAATGCCTCTGTTTGTCAAGAACAGAGGAATGTCAGGGGGCTGGGTTAAACAGCCTATTATTGTGCAGTACCGCTCAGCCTCCAGCACATCAGTACACAGCAAAGGTAGCAGTCATTTAAAAATGGCTGCTTTGGTTCCTATGCAAACTGGAACATTGGAAGTCTGAGATGACTGATGAGAAACTGTTTTGCACAAGGCAGATACAGCTTGCTTACTACCTTGCCATCTGTATTTGAGTTTATTGTGCATAACAGTTACCCCTGTCTTTGGCACTGCACCTCTTTGTGTTTTATTCACCTCTTTCTTGGACGTTCACTATTTCCTGTCAAGGAAGTCCTTGACTTCCCAAATGTACTATATGCCTTATATATTACCCAGTCCGTCCTGCGAGACTTCTCGTGGTTCAGCTGCTTTTCATAACACTGCATCATGAGTGTCTGCTTTTAAATCCCTGAACAGCAGTTCTTAGAACAAAAACACAGTTAAGACTAATGCTATCTATTATTAAGCATGTTGCTGTTTTCAAAGCTGTTTCAACTGGCAGCTTTTTAGCTTGACATTATCCAATATCAATAAAAAATTAAATGCATTTTCTAGATCATTTTGATCAATGAGGCACATCTGGAGAGGTCACAACCTGACAGTAAAAAATCCTTTACTTTGAGATTCTTCTCAAAGTTATAAATGTATATAATATCATCAGCAACGCGTACAAGTATATTTTCAAAGCATTTGTTATTTAGCTTTTCTTAAACCCAGTTAAAACTTTCAATATGTTTCTCTTAATGTGGTTGCAAACGAATTTACTACATAATGCAGTGGATTCCCAATAGTTAAACTTTTTACAACAAATTAACTCTGGCTAAATTGTTTTTCCATTGCCAGTGGGCATGGTTTAGAGGGACAGCTCCATACCCACTCTATAGGGGCAAAGAAACAGCATCTCTGGAATGCAATACACTCTCCCTTTCCACCATAAAAGTGTTCCATGTGCCGTGTGGCATCTCAAACAAGTTGGGTTTCAACCATTCACAAAGTATACTGTATTTAGATTTTTGGAACTTTGAAGGGGAAAAAAATCAGACTTCTTCTCAAAAATAAATTGCTAATTGCAACATGATCCAGGCTGATGACTCCATGGCACTGTCTCTTATTGCTATAGAGATGCGTTGGATGATCTAGCCTGTGCTACACATATCTACAGCGAGCAGAAGAGCAGTTCCTGAAGCCATGTAAAAAGAACCACAGCAACGACTTATTCAAAAATAAAAAACAGAATTTGAGTAATTGCAATTCAAACCACTCACAGTTATTGCATAAAAAAAAATTAATGGGACAGTAAAAAAAACTTACCACGTTCTAGAGCGGGGTGGCTATCCGACAACTATAAATGAAATCGAGCCCTTTAGATAGTTCACTTTGATTAAAGCTTGTATAGTCTGCTGACACTGGATCTGGTGAGTTCACAGCTAAAGTGGGGAAGAGCAAGCATTACAGTTTTCTTTTTTTGTTTTTTTTGTTAGCAGTATTCACATTACTGATTTTGTTTTAATACGTCAATTGTCTATTTTGGCAAACACTATCACCTCACTGGAGGTAATGGTGCACTCTAGGGAGAACGCCAAACTTCAATGGGAATGACTTAGTTTGGTCCCTGGTGAAATCTTGACCCATTTTCCCTGCTGTATTTTGTTGTCAAGGATGAACTAGATCTTTCCTCGTCTTCCTGCTCAGTTGAACCTGTTCGTTCTTATGGTTCAGTTGCAGTCTCTGGGATTTCATGCTGTCTCGCACCTTGTTCTATCTTTATTTGCTGTGCAGCCCTTTCTCTCAAGCCTCTCTGGAGCAGCAGTAGCATTACTACAAAGCAGGTGGTTTTATTATCTACATCTGAGCAGCAGATCGCTATGGCAATTATAATGTAATATGAATTTAATCATATATAGGTTACTGTTAGAGCTATATCCAGTTAATTCTAGAAAGTATTTGAATTAACCATGTTCTTACATTAACAGTATATGGATTGGTTAATATTTCATATATTATACCCAGTATGTTGTATTTATAAAACATTCCCTACCTAGTAAATGCTCCTTGAAAGGGGAGGCATACATAATTCTGTTTTTGACAAGGATGTGCCCAAACATTCAGTGATCATTTGAAAGATGCCCTGCTGAAAATTCTAGCTGCTGCTGGTGAACAGTTGATCAGCTACAAGTTAGCCGAGGGAACAGAAGCAACTTTGTGGATTGGGACTTGGTTTCAGGAGTCTAGGTTTCAGGCCACTGCATGGCACACCAGGGGAGACCTGGGGTTTGATACAGCAAAGCTGCCTTAGACTAGGTCTCCTGGAAAAATGGCTTTGTGTTCCCTCAGCTTTGGGATCTGGAACAAATATGTATTAACCTCTTTCTGGGAACCCAGCAAGTATATAAAGTCACTAACAAGGTTTACAGCCAAAATAGCTTCAACCAGCACCAGCTTCCCATGAGCAAGCTGGAAACCAGTGCTAGTCATTGCTTGGACTTCACTCAGAATGTGTGGCCTATGTTACGTCATGTTCTTCTTCATTGTTTCCCACATGTCAGATTATGAAATACTGCACTGACATCATCCTCAGTGGTTGCTCTCTTTGTTGCTTGCTATCCTTGCCTCCATAAATCAGTTTGTACACGAAGGCATACAAAACACTTATTTTCTAACTCCAGTGGTGTTCCTTAGCAAAGTGGCCCCAAAGCCAAAAATGTTGCTCCCCATGGTGTCTCATTACTTATTTGTTGCATGGCAGCAATTCTTTGCTTTTAGCAGGGTATGCACGGCATACTTAATTTATTTTACTTTTTTTTTTTTTATGCAGGCTTATAGTGATTGCATTTCATTATCACTTGAGCTGCCACTTTTTACCGGATTGCCATAATGCCCTGACAATTAGGATGGATATTTCATTAATTTAATCTCAGGCCAGGAGCCTTGACCATTTCCAGCACAGTGACCTGCCTTGATGTCTTGTTCAGCGCAAAGAGCAGTGTGCTTAGATGTATTTGTGTGTCATAATCCTGCAGTTAAAAGCACTATGCAGTTCAGACCCACCACGGGGAAGATAATAAATGCCCTGTGGGTGGTTAATCACTCTGAGCTCTCTAATGTGCCAGATATCTTTGACATTTCAAGTAGCGCAAATTCTGAACTATTGTCGAATGCAAATTAACAACCCATTGAAACAGAGTTGAGGGGAGCAGAATGTCCTGTAAAAAAAAAAAAACAGGCATTCCATAATGCAGACACAACCAGTGACACATTGATGCTGCAGTGACTTCTGATTCAAGTCTAATGAAACAGGAGACATGCTTCTCAGATAGTCATATCCAGAGGCAAGATAATTTGATCAATTAAGCGTATCATGCTGATATATTCTTATCAGAGTAATGCTTTACCTCCAGCAATTGCAGTTTGCAATCATTTTCCCTTATGGTTTCTTATTCATTTGTGTCTCAGCTTTTGGCGATAAATATAAATATAAATATAAACCTAAATCAAGACCTGAAAATCAGGAGGGAAACTGCTGTGTGTTAAAGAACATATTTCCAGTAAAACCAGTTAAGGAATAATGACCTGAAATTGATCTTGCCCTGTTTGAAGGCTGATCTCTTCATGTGTTTTCAAACATTAACTCTTAAGGCCTCTACATACTGGACGCAATGCGACAAGTGAATGTGTTGACACACCACACCATGACAAAAAAAATAAAGCATGCATGGCAGCACGGGAACTGACCAATGAGGAACAGCTTCCCTTACGTGCCTTCGGTAAACAACGGTGGAAGAAAAGATCATTCTTGCAGGATCAAAATACCCGGAGCTGTACAATAAAGGACACAAAAATTATAACGACACGACAATGAGGAAGAACATCTGGCAGCCCATTTCCAGGGAACTGGATAGAGCTGGTGTGTATGATTCATTTACCTTTTACTGAAATAAGTATTCTGAAAAGCTATTACGTATTCTACATTTTTATTAGCTGTATAACAGGACTATCATACGTGTTTTTTTTTTTTCCAGCTGATGATACAATCGGAGGAGAGATGGCCTATCATACCACTGGTGTGAAAAGTAGGCAGTGTCACAGAGAAAGTACCATTTTATTAGAGGACAAATCGCATAGCATTGAATGGTGGACATCTTTATCCTACAGGAAGTTAACTTTGTAGTAATTATGTAATTATATAATTCTTGTTAATTATTTCTACAGGACCAGTCTTTCTTGGCACGTCTAGGGTATTATTCTTTATGCTTTTCCTTCAAAGACCGCTGAATTAAAAATTACAGTAACACTTTAAGTGCCTCTAATTACTGTGTGTTTACATATTAGTTAATTAATAAATTAATGTGTACTTTAATTACAATGTTATTATACATAGTAACAATGTACTTAATGTGTAAATCTTTTTGCACACTATAACCCTAACTCTAACCCAAACCCTAAACCAAACACTAAACCCTAGCCCTAACCCGAAACCCTAACCCTAACCCTAACCCTAACCCCAACCCCTGTCATAAACCTTAGCCATTTTCTGATACAATTGTTACATATATCATGCAAAAACTATATAGCAAATATGCATAATAATATTGTTATTAGTGCAAGTAGATATGTATTTACTAAGTAACTACTGTGCTATGCTATGCAAATACACAGTAACTAGAGACACTTAAAGTAAAACGTTACCAAATTATGAAATGCAAGTTTAATCACCCTACAGGTACTCCAATAGTGGAGAATGCTATGTCAGATAACAGATGCTTTTGTAAATAATAATAAAAATAATCTTTATTTTTATATAGTGCCTGTTAATAGTGGACCACCATCACAGCACTTTACAAGATACAAGACTAGAGTGTGTGAACTATGCATCAGCTGCAGAGTCACTTACAACAACGTCTCACCCGAAAGACGGAGCACAAGGAGGTTAAGTGACTTGCTCAGGGTCACACAGTGAGTCAATGGCTGAGCTGGGATTTGAACTGGGGTCCTCCTTGTTACAACCCCGTTATGTATTACTAATGTGTTTACCATTAATAGTTTACTTTGCCTTTATTGTTTTTTTTTTTTTAATTGTTTTTCCTCTCTGCCAGTTTATCAGTTGTCGTTTTCCTTTGTCAGTCCTCAGCTTCCTGTTGGATTTTTGCCAGTGCTAACTAACAAGGCATTTTTTATGACAGGTCTGTTTCTTACATTCGATTGATTTCTTTCTATGGTTAATTTGCTGTGGTTGCTGATCCCCACAAAAATCAGATACACGCAGTGAGGAATAGAATTTGGCTCCACCCTAAATAAGCCAGTGTTCCACATTTCACTCTATTGGGTGCACCGAACCCTATCACAGTATTCAACTCTTCATAAGCACCTATAGTTATGCTGAATTCCAACTTGAAATATCTCATAATTGCGGGTTAACACTCGAGGGATCACATTTTGGTCCACAGCCCCTTCATTTGATTTCTTATTGCTTAACAAGTGTGGCAATGAACTGCTGTATTTATTGCTGCAGAGTTGCACCTACTGTAACACCTGTCCAAGCACCAGACAGAAGAAGCTCAAGCTGGCTGGGGGGGGGGGGGGGGGGGGTGTTGTACAATTAGCAGACGCACTTTTAAAGCATGAACCTCTGTATAAAAATGAGTCTGTGAATAGCACAGGCCTCTTTGGAACGATGATATCATTCATTGAATGCTTACTGATTAATTACTGTTATTAAGAGAGGCGTACCTTCAAGGAAAACTTAAAGTGATACAGAACACTGTCATTTTTAGAACAAGCAGTTTACTTACTGATGCTCCCTCCTGCACTCCGCACATAAACTAGAAAAGCTGGTTTATGCCTTAAGGCTTTAGGTGAATTTTCTGTTGTAGTCGCAAGCTTTTGAATGCAGCATGGTGTAGTCTCACCACTAGAGCAGACATTTTGAAAAGAGCTTTGAAACAGCCTGTGGCAGAGCAAAGCTCTGCCCTTTAAATTGGCAGGGATGGGGTTAACTTCCCCTACCTGCCTGGGTTTATTATGTTCAGGTGGCTGGGGTTGATTAGGTTAATTAACGATCAATCAGCGCCCAGCCACCTGATATAAAAGGAGACCTCTGCTTCTCATTTTTTTTTTTTTTTTTTTTTTTTTTTTTGAAAAATTATCCCAAAAATTCCACAAATCAAAACAAAAATACTGCTCTGAGCCTCTAGGTGGCGCTATCCCACTTCTGACACCAAAATGTGGCAGGCTGGCGAGTGGATAGAGGCCCAGAGACAGACTTCAGTTCAAACAAATATACTTTTATTATAAATAAACACAAAATGAAAGGGCACAAGGGCCAAAACAAAGCAATTTAAACACAAAAAAGATAAAAAGCAAAACTTACAAAAATAACAGTTTCCAGGCTGGGCAATGCCTTCACTGGATTCAAACTTTCTAAACAACCAAAAAAAAAACAACCTGCTTCCTCAGCTCCCTCTCTCCAAATGAGAAGCAGAGGTCTCCTTTTATATCAGGTGGCTGGGCGCTGAGTGATCGTTAATCAACCTAATCAACCCCAGCCACCTGAACATAATAAACCCAGGCAGGTAGGGGAAGTTAACCCCATCCCTGCCAATTTAAAGGGCAGAGCTTTGCTCTGCCACACAGCCTTTAAAGCTGTAAGTGTAAAAAGTTGTCAGGATGTTAAGAATGAAATGGATTTGTGTGACAAGGATGGCTGGTGGTGACGTCAGACCAGGAAGACACACAGAGACAACAAAGACAAGCGTGCGGGGTAAGAAACTGCCTGATGTGTTTGTTTATTAAATAAAATAAAATGGTTTTAACAAAACAGAACAACTACTGATTAAACAAAACGGCACATTGGCCAAAATAAATAGACAAACAAAACACTCATCCAAACAAGTACCGTGCTGAGGTGGTTCAACACCAGTGGCAATTGTTATTATTTTGATCTCTATCTCAACTCCCGTTCTCCACAACCCGAACACCCACCCCGTGTGCATGAAACACTCACTCTTTTACGCAGCTGTGCTGAGACACGATTGCTAATCAATCATTCACTTGAAACCCGGCACAGTCTGCACCGGACTTATTGTGCACTCCTGGTGCCCCCCTACAAATACCCCCTTTAATCTGCACATGAAGTGATTGTGCAATCCCTGTGCCAAAATACAAATATACATTTTAAATCACCTGTGCTACATAACCCACACTCCATGCACCAATACATACACACCGCATAAAACACAAAACACAAAACACGCGCCTCGCCACAATTAGGGTTAGATATTACACAGTGGTCCTAATATGGCTATAATAACTCTCCTCCTGGCAGCTGATGAGTTAATAATACTGACAGCACAAGACACGTGCTGACCTCTTGACTACCTTGCCTTTCCATTCCATGCAATGGGCTGAGATGTCAATTTATTACACGTGACAGACTGCAATGGCAAATTGAAAACATTACTATGGTAGCATTCTGCGAATGGCTGACTGCCATTGTTCCACCATTGATCCTCAGAGGTATTGCAATTTTAGATTGTGATTGCAGTGCCCCCGCATTCCATTAAATCAAATCAAATCAATCAAATCAAAACTGATGTATAGAGCACCTTTCATGGCAAGCCATCTCAAGGTGCTTAACAAAGAAGAACAACTTTTAAGTACAATAAAACATTTTATTCACAAGAGAATAAAACTAAACAATCAAACAGAACAAAAGATCTGGTTGAAAGTGTGAAAAGTTTTGAATCTCCTTTTAAAAATTGCCAAAGGCTGCGCGTCTCTCACCAAGCAAGGGAAAACATTCCGGAGTTCGGGGGCCCTATAGCTGAATGCTCTGCCACCCGTCCTTTGCTTTAAAATCTTTGGGACAGTCAGCAACCCTGCATCTTGGGATCAGAGTGGCCGCCCAGGAATATAGGGAACTAAAAGATCCTTGAAATTGGCCAGAGCCAAACCATTTAGGGCTTTATAAGTAACGAGAAGGACCTTAAAGTCGATCCTAGACTGCACAGGGAGCCAATGGAGTGCTGCTAACACAGAGGTAATGTGTTAATTTTTTTGTTCTAGTTAGAACCCTGGCTGTATCATATAGAACAAGCTGCAATCATGATAGAACATAATCTGGAATTCCGGAGAACAGGGAGTTAAACGTTGTTGTTTCTTTGATCCACTAGTATCTGAGCAATAAGGCACAGGGAATTACAAGTATCATGGTCCATAATCCTCATTATATTCCTTATTATAAATTATCATTATTTAAGTTTGACAACATGTCAAATATGAATGAATCACTTATACATGTCTATGTGTACTTAGAGCACTTTCAAATACAGTACGACGTTGTGCAGTGAACTCTGAACCCAGTTTGATACAGTGCTGGAAAGAGAATCCAGCTGGAATGGACAGATGTTGGTAACAGTGTCTGACACATGCACATGTAAATCAGCACATCGTCTAAACATAGGGTTTTAGAGGCAGCTTATACAGCAGCTTACATCCGCAATGATTTATTGAAAATATGGTTACAAAATGAACACAGTAATGCACTGATGGAATCTCTTGAGAATGTAATCATGTTGGCACTGCTATGGATGATTCCATGCCTCATTATTTATATTGCAATAAATACTGGATAATCGATTTAATAAGTACATTTTTGTAACACGCATAGTTAATAACATTATTTAAGTTTATCAACAAAACTGCACCAAACACTCTGCCTGGCTATTTATAGTATTTCTGACAAGCAGTGGCCATGCCCTCTGTGTATTCCATGTAAACAAACAGTGCACTGCCTTGGAACCAGAGCAGGTCGACAAGCTTGCATTCCTGGCAAACAACATGTTAATAAATTGTGCATATTGAAGAAATATTGAAGAATATATATATAGTTGAATACACATTGAATATATATATATATATATATATATATATATATATATATATATATATATATATATATATATATATATATATATATATATATACTGTATAGTTTGCGCTTCTCTAGAGTTTCAAAACGAAGTTACACCTGGGAATAATACTTTTTTTTTTTTCTTACAGTGTATTTTTCAAACAGGCTGCATGTTCTGTCTGAGTTTCCTGATTGAATCAGTGCCGCCCACAGCTGATAAAATATGTTTATGTCGATGTAGGGCCAAAAAGTGGTGCATCGTCAGAATGTGGTATGCATACCAAAACGTGACCTGTGTGGTACGTTTGTATTTCAAATACTTACTTTATGTACCAATTCTTTTTTTTTCTGTTCCTTACCACATCATGGATCGTTATTGATGTGTTACCTGTTTGACAATATGGGCAATAATCCTTACACTGCCAGTGCACTAGATCGGATCATGCTTTAAAGTTATACATGTAAAAAGTTGTCAGGATGTTAACAATGAAAAGAAAAATTACAGGTACATTGTTTCTTTTACTACCTATTTTATATAATTTCTCAAGGAAAAGACATGAAAAGTATGTTTTAAAAACCTTTTCATTAACACGCAAAGAACATCTTAAACTGTTACTGTCTATGAACTAAAATGTGCACCGAAGTTTATATTAAGGCCTAATTTAATTTAAATTAGTGTTGGGACAAATATCCAAATGTTTAAATGGAGGCTCAAGAGCTGCTGTGTTGAGCCTGGTTTTTTTATATTAATCTCACATATCACACAGAGCTCTTTTTCATTTGCCATTTGCATAAGTGCAAGGTATTCTGTACCTGAATATATATTTGACTATTCGAATATTTGTCCCAGCACTAATTTAAATGAAATCGCTACTGTCTGGTCAGCAGAGAATACCTTCGCCTGACAGCATGCCCCTGGTTATTCACCAATAAAAATTGCATGAGGAGACAGATGGGCTGTGTGTGTGCCTGCAAACCATTGGAACAAGCTGTTTTTTAGAAATGCATCATTGCTTGTTGAAAAACTTGATAATGTGATTCTTGTGAAATCCTGTGAGAATGTTAGAATGGATGAGGTACCAATCAAATCAGCTTGCAAGTCAAACCCAACCAAAGTCAAATTGGACAAAAGTACCATTGGTTCAGGGTCCCAGAGTGGCTCATCTGGTAAAAGCATCGGTTCAGGGTGAGTCACACAGTCAGGGGAGTGCAGGTTTGAGTCCCGTTTGTGCAAAGTCAGATGTTTTCGCTGGGGATTCTGGAGGGAGCATCGCGTTGGCTCTGGCGCTCCCGAAGGTTAGGAAGGCAAAACCAGAAGGGACTGTTTCTCCTCATCTCGCTACAGCGGACCCTACCGGCCAGGCACCAAGTGAGCTCAGAGCAGATACCTACAGAAGCCAGGAGCTCACTGACATCTGCTCTGTAGAAGAGGAAGCTGGCTTGGTCGTGGCATAGGAGGACGCCCACTGAACCTTCAGTTCTGCTGGGGGGTGAGGGGAAAAAGTAATTGGGCATTTAAATTTGGGGAGAAAATTGGGGGGTAAAATAACTGGGCACTCTAAATTAAAATTTCAAAAGACAAAAAATTAAAAAGTGACATTGGTCCAATAATAATAATAATCAAAATAATCATAACACCAATATGGTGTTTTGGGTCGCTGTCATAGCTGCACATTTCCTCATAAAAGCATCACAAGAAATCACCACTCAGAATTATACAATTTTCCCTTTAGATTTTAATAAATAACATAAGTGTACATTTTAATATGAAATTCTAAAGTATTTTCACACCCCTGCCATTAAATCTACTGTATAAACTAAAGCAGAAAAAGCAGAGCATAAGTACTAGTATAATTGCTTGCCTTATTATTGTAGAAAATGGGACACACATTTTGTCTAAAAATAACTAAATAAATAAATAAAAACTGTGCCTCCAAATATAATTCCAGCTTATAGTGCTCTGCAAAGATCAGCAACATCAACACGATGATGCCCTGAATGACAATAAACTGAAAATAAATCTTGGCAACAGAAATGTTATTTGTTCCTTGGCTAATCCTCCAGCCCATTAGGAGTAGGTCAATATTTCCAGTTTCTAGTGATTTTGTTTAAACTCTTACCTTCTACATTATGTGCATGCATAGTCTCATAATATCACAGACACAAAAGACGGTTAGGTCATCTCGACCTAGTTTACTACTAAAGGAAGATTTATTCTAGCTTGAGTGCTGTTCAGATTAATCCATCAAATGCCCTTATTTCTCCAGATGGTCCTCACTTAACCACACAACCTTCAGATGATGACACAGACATATTTCAAACTGGGTTTTGTTTATCATGGTACCTGACTGCATAGATGCTGTGATGACACATTCTTCTCCTGCCCAAGCCCTGCTTGGGTTCATCTGTGAAGGTCAGTTAAAATGGTTAATCCAATGTGAGCGATGGCAGGAGGCCTGACCATGAAACAGGCCATTTCTTAACCTGTTTGGGAAAGGAGGACATCCTGGTACCTGTGGGTGGGTTCTACTATTTAAGTAAGCATGCACTGCAGATTTTCACTGACTGCAAAATCTCCCTGCTCTATCACCTAATTTCATATTCAGTTTTGAAGACCTACTATAAAATGTCCTACTATAACCTACTTCAAGCAGTGTTAAAGTAATGCCTGATTCTGGTTGATAGTGAATGCAAACTAACCTACTCATTTAGATGCTGGTATACTAGTTAGAGAGTGTAACCCCAGGCTTGCTACAATATGCTTAGCTTTCAACTCCTCGCCACTACATCCTGCAATTCTACATGTTATGAGAAGATCAATTGCATCTCCAGAAGAAGTATTACTTTTCAAAGACTTTAAGATTCAAGTAAAATACTATGTTTATATATGAAATATCTTCATGCAAACCAGAAGTAAAAAAACATTTAATAATACAATGAAACACTAAGATTACAAGTGCAAACAATTATACTTTAATGAACAATTGAAATAAGATAAGACTTTAACTGAACTGATGAACCGAAAAAACAACAGTGAACATCGGAGCCATTTAAACATTGATTGCATTTATCGACAAGTTTTCAAGTAACTCTAGATTACAACTTAATACCAAAAATACTATTGAAGCTGCTTCCAAGCTGAACTTGTGAAACAAAAATGCAGTCTTTCCAATACAACAGAAGCTGCATAACCCAAGATCAGGCTTTAAACCTGTTGTTGCGATGTGGTGAGCGGTATGCTGAATAAAGTCAATGTCCAGACTCAAAACTGCCAAATACAATTTGTATTTATTTTAAAGATCCCAAAACAATAAATCCGCCCTGCTACCAACTATGGCCCGTCTATGGGGAAGCACACCACCAACCCTACATAGCGCTCTTTCTGGTTGGGAGGGAGATTTACAGCTTGAATCCATTCACTCTCAGTCACACACCCCTACTACACAAACAAAACATTCAAGAAGATCGTGCCGTTTCACATATCAGAATGCTATACAGATGTTGATACACTAGGACTTGCCAATCTGAATGTACAGTATAACATCCACCCAAAGTTCCGTTTCTGTGTGTAGTTTACCTCAGTTGCGGTCAGTTTTTTTTTAGGACCATTTTACCCACAATTCACTGCACATTGTATGCTACCTTTCTAGTGATAGATGGTAACACCCTCATCCACATAGCTCAGGGAGGTGTTGAAAGCATGCTGCTGGCTTCAATCCCTGGGCTTTCACCTCCACTGAATAATTCAAGGATCGAATGTTGACTCACACCTACAAGCACACTGCATCACTGCCATTCACTTGCTTGCATGGTTGGTTTCCATGATAATTGTCCTACATCTTTTTGAGTCTGTGAAACAGCATGTGAAGGTCTGTTGATGCAAAGTGTGGAGAGGAACATTATGCACAGTACCCGTAAGTGTTTCTCACGGGCAGTGTAAAAACTCCAGTTTATTACATAAACCTGTTTGTCATGCACGGCATTCAGCTGTCACTCTCAGCAATAGCTGCAGGGTCTCCTTAACCAAGTTTATTAGCTATAATACTGATACTACAAACTGCTACAGAGGACATGGGGGAAGTTAATGAACTTGTGAAAGGATCTACACGAAAAACATTAAACAGTATACATACTAAAAGTGCAGATGCTATACAGGTACTGTGTATTTACATTGTAGTTACTTAGTAAATACATGTGTACTACATATAATTACAATGTTGTTATGCATAGTTACAATGTGCTTAATGTGTACATCTTTTGCACAATATATGTAAGTACACAATTGTATCAGAAAAGGGTTAGGTCTATGGTTGGGGTAGGGGTAGGGTCAGGGGAGTTAGAGGGTTAGGGTTAGGGTTAGGGTTAGGGTTAGGGTTAGAGTTATATCATGCAAAAAGATTTATACATTAAATACATTGTAACTATGCGTAATAGCATTATAAGTATATGTAAATAGACTTGTATTCACTAAGTATCTACTATGTAAATGCACAGTAATTAGAGACACGTCATGCAAAGTGTTAACATGACATCTATATTAAAATGATTAGAAAACAACTGGCATAACACCTCCCTTCTCTTATTTTGGCTGTTTTGGAAATCAGTCATTTCACACTGACAGTGTTGACACATCTTCATATCTCCCATAACAACTCTGGTGGGGCAATAAAACATTACCACGTCTACACCTTTAAGAAATATTACAAGACTGTTTTAATATCCTTCAGTAGATTCGTGAGAAAGTAACACTGTAAAATTAAAGATAAGATTCAGATGCACTGTTTAAAAAACTATATAAAAAAAATAATGACTTCAACTTACAGCATTACTTTTATACAGTGCGTGTGTCTATAGTTTACTTATATGTCATTTTAAGTAAATACATTATTAATCTTGCAGGTTTACCATTGAATAGAGTGCAGATGGTACACAATACCAAGTACAGACAGCATACATAGACTAAATCATCTCACCAGATGCACATTTCTGCATTGATTTTAAAAGGCTGCTCATTACCTTTAGGGCAATCATGGCCTTCAGCAGCTTCATTAGTGAGCTGCTCACCCCCTGCAGTACATCTCTGGCTGCTCTTTAAAATCAGTTGCTCTTGACCTTTTATTGTTCCCTAAATTCCAGCTTAAAAGACACTCTGTGCCAAGGCTTTTAGTTCTTATGAATACTTCATAATGGTTGAGTGACACTTATTTCAGGTTTTAGCTATTTTTTATATTAGTTTGGTGCTCAATTGTACTGTGGGAGGACAAAAGACGGAGCTGTGGTCACAGCCAGTGGATGTCAATTTACTGTTAAAGCAAATTTCATTTCTGATGCTGGGTGTTTTTTCATCAGTTCAGCTTTTTCTGCACTTTAATTTGTCATAAAAGCAAACCTTGGTCAAGTTAATTTTTTCAAAGCAGAAATCTACAAAGGACACAAGCCCCCCCCCCCCCCCCCCCCCCCCCCCCCCCCCCCCCCCAACCCCCCCCACCCCCACCCCCCCCCCCCCCCACCCCACCCCACCCCACCCCCCCACACACACACACACACACACACACACACACACACACACACACACACAGTGAAAAACCTGGTTGCTATACAGTACCACTCTGTGAGACCAGTAGGTTTTAGTTCCATTATACTAGCAGACTAAGGGCTTTATATAGAAACAAAACAAGCAGATCATTTTCTTCTCCCAAATGGTGTTTGTGTTACACATTTTACTGGAATTGTATATAGAGCTGGCATTTTTTAACATGGGTTTTAAGAATGCAGTTAGGAACTGGAAAACAGGAAAGTGGGTGTTAAAATTAATCAAAGTCGGGAGACAAAGGAAGACTTGACTGCCAAATACAGACAGATGGCTTTTACCGTGGATTATCACTGCAGCCACATGTGGATCAGCTTTGCAGGCTCGCTGCAGCTCCAATTGGCTTCTGCCTGCAATAGTACAGGGCAGCTTTGGACCATCCACACCTAAATGGGGTCCAAGTATTCAGACAGCAGATGTTTATGCAATAATATTGAAGGTTGAATTTTCTTCCCTTTGCACAATACGTAGTTATTATTGAGTAACTTGATAAACAAAAGTTTGATATATTGATCTTTTTATTTGATTAGAATCTTCTGATTGCCTAAAGGTAGTATCAGAATGTAGTTCTATGTCATTTTCTGGTACACATCAGAATTTAGTTCATTGCTGCACACTTTTAAGGTATGCCCAGTCTCTTTTTGCCTCGAATTTAACATGCAATAAATACAGTGCCACAAAATTCTGATATTACAATGATATGATTGTATGGTTTAGGAGAGGTTTAAAACTGTCCCACACAATTTAGCACCGCACCAGAATTTTGTGCTTACTGAATTCTGATGTTTATAAAGTATATGTTATGTTTTGGTACCCATACTAAAATCTAACATCGTACCAAATCATGACTTTACACCAGTAATAGGCATGACTATATCTCAATAACCTGCTTCCTAATGTTGAAAACTACACTCTCCTATGGACAAATATGAAACAGATTTGGGCAGTGGGCAGCAAGGTTGGAACAATATTCCTGATCATATCAAATTCTCTCCCACCCAGTGGAAACTATTTTGTTTTATTTACTGTACCTGCAGGGTTTTTAGACAAACTATGAGAGATGACAAGGAAATGTTTTCCATTACAGTATGTCTGTTTTGAAAACGACCTTTGACTCAGAATAATAATAAGAGATTTATTTTTAAACAGTCCCCAATCTTGTTCTTATACTAGCGAGTTGTAAATCTGTTAACACTCTTTTTCATTTCCAACTGCTGACACTTGTTAACTAAACAAAGCCTTTTATTAAGCCACTAGGCAATATAAATATTTTGCTTCAGAACAAGAGTTGAAGCAATTCTATTTTTAGTAAGTGAAGTAACAGATGTTCCATGTGATTAGGCAAGCCACTTTTTAGATACATTTTTTATAATGACTGTTCAGTAACAATAATGGAAATATTCATTGGAGGGGGAAAAAAAACAGCAGTGACTGAAAAAATAATAATAATCTGAGAACGAAGGGTAAAGAGCGAAACTAAATGGCAAAAAATAGATATAAATATACAGCTTTGTGTGTATTATAAGAATATCATGTGTCAGACCATGGAAAGTGTGTCACAGGCTACCCTTGTGTAATGATGGACAGGCTGGCTTGATGTTAATCCAGGCCAGAAGGCAATATGGAGAGTTTGGACAGTTTGTGGGTAAAAGCAACCAGCACATTTATTATAGCAGTCATTAAAGTTAAGGGGCCATTAAGAATAAGAAGAGAGCTTTCCATCACCATTTATAGAATGTGCCCTTTACTATCAAAACAGATCAGTGATCTTGATTGAAAACATAATCTACTTAACAAGAATGTGTTAGGTCCTCTGCTATTCCTAATCTACATTAATGACTTAGATTCTGGTTTAGTAAGCAAACTTGGTTGTTTTTTTTTTTTTGGTTGTTTTTTTTTAGTCATCTCCAATGTTTTACCTGGTGCCCAATTATTATCTGTATCCTTGGGTCATCACTCGCAACCCCCCTGCTGACTCGGGGAACGGAGCCTGGAGCATGCATCCTCCGAAATCCGTCATTTTTGTAATGTTGTTGAAGCTGACACCCTGGGATCTATTACTTTTTAAATAATGATCTATGAGTTTCTATTTTGTATTTCATGCACTGAAGTAATCTTGACAGAAAGTTGCAGGGGCTGTAGCAGGCAAACACAGCAGCCATTATGCATTACACAATTGTTGTACATAAAGCCAAGAAAATCTTTTCTGTGCTAAATTGGGTAGATTGCCAGCTATGGACTGAGACAATCAGAACTTCATGGAACCAGGGTTCAAGTTTCCTTTAAAGCCAGGACATTTTGTAATTATGTAATTCCTGTTAATTATCTATTTTTGGCAGGTCTAGGGTATTATTCTTTCTACTTTTCCTCCAAAGACTGCTGAATTTAAAATTAGGGTAACAACTCTTGTTGCACGATATCTGTTAGTACCCAATTGTAGGGTTAGGGGAGTTAGGGTTAGGGTTATATGGTGCACAAATGTTTATATATTAAGTACATTGTAACTATGCATAATAACAGTGTAATTATGTGCAAGTAGACATGCATTTAAACTAAGTAACTGCTATGTAAATACAAAGTAATTAGAGAGAGACACTTCATGTAAAGTGTTATCAACATTTTCACCTCACCACCCTAGGCAATTCCTCTGCTCTGTTTCAGTGTCTGATGTCATTTTCTGCTGTTTTCAGGTCTATTTTCTTCCCCTCTCCCCATGAAACCTCGTTGTTCAGGGTCAATGGAATTTATTGATTAAACAAATAGCCCTTCTCTTGAAAAACACATAATTTCATCTTTATTACAAATGTAGCCCTTTTAACAATAAATAGAGTCTCAAAAACTTTGGTACTAAGCCATACTCAAGCTAAGCATTAGCACCCAGGGTAGATGCACAGCAATGCATTGCATCTACTCTCATAATAACAATCCTAGGAATGTGACTCAAGGGCAAACGATTTTCTGCTCTCAGCTTACATTTACGAAACTCAGATTATTATTGAATTATTATTTACTTCCAGGAATATAACTCATTGTAGAATGCAACATAACAGTCTATGTTTAATCCATACACAGTACTATTTAAAACAGAGATATTACTTTAAATGCGTCGAGTTGTTCAATATGTACTGTCACTGAGCACCTGGCACAGATTTAATACAAGGCAAGCTCATTGGGCATGTGGGAATTCTGGAATCTTATTTTTCTATTCTTAGAATGCACCATTGTCTAAGGTTTCCTAACACTCAGAAAGTATGGATTACCAAAGTCAGCACAAGGACACCTGCAAGAAGTACAATCCAGCTATTTTTAGACACCCATGTTTCTAAATGCATCACCTCACCACACACACCGTACTTTCATAATCTTCATTTCCAGTGCCCGTTCTAACAATATGTACAATTATACAACAAAAGAGGGTGAATATACACTACAGAGAACACAAATTCACATTTCTATATTCATCCTCAGGCAGGATAATAAATCTGATGGGAGCCCTGAGCCAAGAAAGTTTGGAAACCAGTGATCTACAGTCCTTAGTTACAAATGAAAATATCAAATAATAGCCTTAAATGAGTACATAACTAAGACTGCTGACAATACATTAATGACAGACCTGGAGAAACACTCTGAATAAAGTCTGAAGCACAAGAGCTAGGCTCATTAATCATTTCCCTTTGTCGTTTTTTATACTTTAGTTGCAGTGCATTCAAACCCAATTTCCTTTGGAAAGTGTGATTGTGATAACAGTCCAACAAGAGGGATTCAGCTCAGCTGTTTGCAATGCCTCAGAGAGTTTTTTTTAAGAAGTTTGTTTTCAAGCCAAACAAATGAGTTTGAAATATTTTTGATTGACTCTACTCCAAAACAAGCTGCTCAAAGGGGCAGTGCTGCTGAGGGTTAAGCCTTGATTTGATCGACTTAAACCCTGCAGGGATAAGGCACAGCTGGTATATTTTTTAGAGAATCACCTGGCGTGTTTTGGAGAAAGGGTCATTCAACCACTAAGCCATGGTTACCCTGAGATTACTGTTACATACCTAGAAAAATATATTTTAAAAAAAAAATTGTTATTTGATCTCCTTTTTAGAAATAAATGTGTTCAGTGAATACATTAAGATACATGGCGATATATCCTAAACTGTAGCTCCTAGAGTGCTCTAAACTTCTCATTTCAATAATTAAGAGTCCCAAGCAAGCACCTTTGCTATACTACGGTATACAGTGGAATAAAGAAAGTCTCGTCGTTGATTATGCTCATAGATCTAAGTCAGCAGGTAGGTTTTCAGGGCTTATAAATTTCATTGGAATAAACATCCATGCAAGAAAACATATAAAAGTGTGTGTGCACTGCACTGGAACTTTGCTTACATTAATAATAGTGTTTGCCATGACAGTAGAAGACAATTCTGTCTGATAACAACCACCGAGTGGAAGTGTGAATGATTCGTTTTAAGTTTAAGGTTTTGCCTCAATTCAAAGTTTCACAAAATGATTTTATTATGACACCTCTACTTTGAGTTTGATTTGAAAAAAATCAAACAAGATGTGATTTATTGAACAGGCTGGTCAACACTAATTTGGTCTATTGCAAGGTGATACATATATACAACACATAAGCAGGATGTACTGGATATTTTTCCATTTGTAATGAGACTCATAGGCTACATTTACAGCAAAAATAGAAGAAGCACACTAGAAAAGTAGAGAAGGACAGCAATAAAATAACATCCAAATTCTATGGAAAAAAAAAACCTTCGATTCTGCCAAAAGTAGTTGTAAATATACCCATACATTGAGC
Organism: Polyodon spathula; assembly: GCF_017654505.1. Lineage (NCBI taxonomy): Eukaryota > Metazoa > Chordata > Actinopteri > Acipenseriformes > Polyodontidae > Polyodon > Polyodon spathula. Next base: position 9,437,884 of record NC_054539.1, on the reverse strand, counting down.
TTGTCTGTTTCTCAGAGGAAGGAACATATTATAAAGAAAATATACTGTAATGAAACATAACATTCTAGATTGTATTTTAAAGTGGCAGACAGCCATGTTTACATACATGGTATCAATTACATTATCCAGGATGCATTGCACAAACCCTAAACTTGCCAACCCTATTGTGTACTGATTTGGAGCAAGAGCATTTTACCACATAGTATACTCTAACAGGCTTTTTTTTTTAAATGTAAGGTAAACCTGTCTATCTGGTATTGTCTTATGGCAACTTGAAATAATATTATTATAGGAGCTAGTGTGGCCCAGTTGCTAAAGTCCAGGGCTCATTGTGTGACACTGAACAAGTCACTTAACCTCCTTTTACTCCATCCTGCAGATGAGATGTTAAATCAATGTCCTATTGTAAGTGAGTCTGCATATAATGCACAGTTCACAGCCTATAGTGGTCCACTATGATAGGCACTATATAAAAATAAAGTTATTATTATTATTTATTATTATTATTATTATTATTATTATTATTATTATTATTATGTTACTGTGGAAGGGGTGTGGGTAATTCACTGACTAGGAGACAGACAGGTGTACTTGAAAACACCAGACAGGTGGCCAGTTTTATTTACAAACTTGCTTTTTCCGGCAGAGGGCACTGTTGACCGTGGGCTGCCTATCAACGATGATAGACAGCACCACGGAAATACCACAGCTGGTACACGAACAGCAAGTGCACTCGCAGGTGCTCAAAGAAATAATAATGAAAACAGAAGGCGAAAAGAACAATGGAAAATATAACAGTAATAAAACTACAAATAAAAGGTGCTACACGCGGCAGCGTTATCCCGGTTGTCGCTACCCGCACGACCCGGATCACCGTCCTACTCTGTAGGCTAACTAGCCTGTTCTTTCACAATACGCCGGGGTCTGCCCAAGGGTTCCCCGCTCTCTCTGTCTCGCTATGAAACTCTTTGTTTCGCCTGATTCCCGGTCCTGGATCAGAGCTTCCGCACTCTCGTTGCGTCTAAGTGGGCAGACCTGAGGAAACAGCAGAGCATTAATTTATAGGGCTAACAATCTCCCAAGACTCGCCTCTCAGCCATTCAGAGAGGGGGAAAGTCCACACACCCACTTTCCCACCTCCCCGTGTCACTGCCATGACTCACAGGCGGTTGTTGGACGACTGCCGCCCTCTTCCTGCAGCCCGTGAACACGCCAGCAGAGTCAGCACAAATCTCTCCCTGTTACATATCCTTCCCCTCAGAATGACACCATCGGTTCATTCGAAAATCTTACACCCCATGCCTTCCCGAGAGAAAAAGTCTGCGTTTTGATGCAGCTTTCCTGCGCGGTGGACTACCCTGAAGGCATAGGGCTGCAAGGTCAAGTACCACCGTGTGATTCTGGCATTGCTATCTTTCATCCGGTGAAGCCATGCTAAGGGGGCATGATCTGTAACCAGGGTGAAGTGTCGCCCCAGGAGGTAGTACCGGAGTGATTCGACTGCCCATTTTACCGTGAGACACTCCTTCTCGATGGTGCTATAATTTTTCTCGCGGGGAAGGAGCTTCCTGCTGATATACAGGACTGGGTGCTCGCTTCCCCGAACCTCCTGCGACAACACTGCCCCGAGACCTGTCTCTGACGCATCCGTCTGCAGGGTGAACCTCTTACCAAAATCCGGGCTGCATAGTACTGGCTTACTACACAGCCTCCGCTTCAAGGCGAGAAAGGCCCTCTGGCACGACTCCGTCCACTGAACCGTATTTGGGGCAGCCTTCCGGGTGAGGTCTGTCAAGGGAGCAGCGAGCGTAGCGAAACTTGGGATGAACTTTCTATAATAGCCCGCTAGTCCCAAGAAAGAGCGCACCTGGGTTTTGGTTGTAGGAACCGGCCAGTCAGCCAAGGCTTTCACCTTAGCAACTAGCGGTCTGATCTGGCCGCCCCCTACTCGATACCCCAAATACTCCGACTCACTCTTCCCAATGGCACACTTCTTTGGGTTAGCAGTGAGCCCCGCCTCCCGCAAGGATTGCAGCACCACCGCTACCTTACACAGATGACTAGGCTGATCCTCACTGTGGATAACCACGTCATCTATGTAAGCAGCGGCGTACTGCTGATGGGGCCGCAAGATGCGATCCATCATCCGCTGGAAAGTGGCGGGGGCTCCGTACAACCCAAAGGGCATGGTCCTGAATTGGTACAACCCGAAGGGAGTCGAAAACGCCGTCCTCTCTCTAGATTCCGGGGTCAGGGGTATCTGCCGGTACCCCTTCGTTAAATCCAGTGTTGTCATAAAATGAGCCGTGCCTAGACGCTCCAGCAACTCATCTACTCGGGGCATCTAAGCGTCAAATTTCGATTTCTCATTGATTCATCTGAAATCAATGCAAAATCGAGTTGACCCATCTGGCTTATCGACTAACACGACCGGACTGTTCCAGTCACTTTGGGACTCTTCTATTACTCCCAGTCTCAGCATTTCGTCAATTTCTGCTTTTATTACCTGTCTTTTACGGTCAGGTATATGGTACGGCCTCTAGCGAACTAGCTCCCCCGGCTCAATATCAATGTGATGATGGGCTACTCGAGTCTGCCCAGGGACTGAAGAGAACACGTCAGGAAACTCCGCCACCAGACCATTAGCCTGTTGGTGTCAGATTCTCAGCAATCTGTACCGACTCTTTTCTTGCCAACACAGAAAGATCAGGTCCCAGGTCCGTGACGTCATCTGCATGCGCCACTAACAACGCCTCTGGTTGTAACCAAGGCTTTAAGAGATTGATATGATAAATGTGTTTCTCTGTCCGTCGCTCCGGCTGGCAGATTTCATAGTCCACCTTCCCAACCTGGCGTGTAACCTCAAAGGGTCCTTGCCACTTAGCCAAGAGTTTCGACTCAGAACTGGGTGGTAATAATAGAAGTACCTTATCCCCCGGCTGAAATGTGCGCAACCGGGCTCCTCGGTTATATTGTGTCTCCTGTCTGTGCTGCGCCTGCTGCAAATTGTCATGCGCCCATTTCCCAACAGACTCAAGACGTTTGCGCAGGTCCAACACATACCGGACGGTATTGGTCAAATTGTCCTGCTGCTCCTCCCACATCTCTCTGACCAGGTCGAGCACGCCCCGGGGTCTCCGCCCATACAACAGCTCGAATGGTGAAAACCCCGTAAAAGCCTGGGGAACCTCTCTGATCGCAAAGAGAAGGGGAGGAATCAGCTGGTCCCAGTAACGCACATCACTACGAATAAATCTGCGCAACATGTTCTTAAGGGTCTTATTAAAGCGTTCCACCAAACCGTCGGTCTGAGGATGAAACACAGAGGTCCTAATGGTCTTAATTCCCGAAAGCTTACATGTTCCGCGGATTAGCCGGGACATAAAATTGGTGCCTTGATCGGTTAGTATCTCCTTGGGAATCCCCACCCGGGAGAAAACCTTCACAAGCTTGTTGGCAACAGACTTAGCGGACATAGATCGGAGGGGAATTGCCTCTGGATAACGCGTAGCGTAATCCAGAATGACAAGTAGGTGGGTGTATCCTGCCGCACTCCTTTCTAGTGGCCCAACTATGTCCATCCCAATACGCTCAAACGGAGCTTCCACTAGGGGCAAAGGCACCAGTGGGGCTTGTGGAACGGCTCTAGGGCTGGCCTTCTGACATTCCCCACAACGCTCACAAAACCACTTCACATCGCCATCCAGCCCCAGCCAAAAGAACCGTGACACAAGCCTTGCTTTAGTTTTATTCCTTCCCAAATGACCAGACAGGGGAATAGCGTGAGCCAGCTGCAACAAATCCTCCTTAAAGGGCTGAGGAATGAGCAACTGATGACGCACTTCACCGGTCTGGGGTAATTTATCAACACGGTACAGTAGGTCTCGATCAATTTCAAAGTGGAGGTACGTGGCGGCGCGTCTGGGCTCGACCACCCGACCATTAACCACCGCTGCTTGGTCAAAGAGCCTGCCCAGCACGTCGTCACGCCCTTGCTCGAGTCGGAAGTCACGGGAGTGAGCTAAGAAATCAGCTCCCATGGCTTCCAACTCGGGGTCAGGTCGGTCCCGAGCGGAGGCAGCCAAGCCAGACCCCTGCGCTGGCTCCGCGACCTCCCCCCCAGACTCTTCACCAACCGCCCCCACCTGAAACTTCTCCGACTCCCTCCATTGCCAGCCCTCATTCTTAGCGATCCGGCGCTCCCGTTTAGTTTTACGGGGTTTAAATCTATGGCAAAACCACTCTGGATCGCGAAAGGGAAAAATCTCTCCAATTACTTCCTCTTTCTTAGCCAATAACAAAGACGGGGCTGTCAGAGCAGCCAACCAATCTTTAAACTGCTCACAGTCCCGTCCCAGAACTACTGGTACCGGCAATCGAGGACATAATCCTACCCTCACCTGCGTCACCTGCTGGCTAATAGTCATACACACACTGATCTTGGGATAAGAGCGGACATCCCCATGAATACATTTAACATGCACCCATCCCAATTTTTGTACCATCCACTGTCACAGGAATAACAAAACCCGGGTGCTGAAGTGACTGAGGTAATTGAACGCGCCTACCTGGTTGGCTGAGGTCACACTCCATCACGGGGCAGTCCCGGGAGAGGTGGCCCGCCTCCCTGCACGTCCAACACCTCGGTGGGCTGGTTTCTCTCCCCGAAGTTTTGGAAAGAGGGGGAACCACTGGAGCCATAAAAAGGGCTCGCCGATAAGGCGTCCGCGCGAGACCCCGGTCCGACACTGCAGCAGCCCGTGGGTATCCCCACCCTGCCCCAGTACCCGGGCCGGGAGCTCCCGCCGACACCCCCCGACCAAATCCTGGACTACCCCTTCCCCCCAGTCCCTTCACCCTTTCCAGGCCCAGTTGAGGGGACGATCCAGTAGCCGCACTCCTCCCGGTCAGTTTCGCAGGCGTTGGTTCCGCTGCCTGGTACCGCTCAGCAAGTTTGACCGCCCGGTCCAGCGTGTCTGATGCCTGCCGCTGGACCCACAGCAGAGGTTCCGGGGCTAGACACTCCAGGAAGCACTCCACCACGATCATGTCCACCACCCTGGCTTTGGTGTTCAAATCTGGATTTAACCAACCCATGGCGTAATCCTTCAGACGGTGGGTGATGGCTCGTGGGTGCTCCCCTGCCGCAAACTGCTCCTCCCGGAATTTCTTCCGGTAGCCCTCCGGTGTGGCCCCCACACGATTTAGGATGGCTGCCTTCAGCCGGGGGTAATCCAGCATGTGCTCCGGGGACAGCGTCCTCGCAGCTGCTTGAGCCTCCCCGGTGATTTGGGGCAACACATAGCTAGCCCACTGGGTTTGGGGCCACCCGGCCGAGATCGCCATAGCCTCGAACACCTCCAGGTAGGCGTCCAGTCGATCCTTGGCCGTCATTTTGGTGGGTCTCTTGATGGAGTGGTCTGGAGCTGCGGGTCTATCCGCCCCCTGCACTGCCGCGGTGAGCGTCTGGCGCAGGAGGTCCATCATTGCGGCAAACTGGGTAGCATCCATGCTAGTCTGCTCCTTCTGAATATGCACTGCTTGGGGCAGTGCCAGTGAATCCCACTTCTGGCACCATGTGTGGAAGGGGTGTGGGTAATTCACTGACTAGGAGACAGACAGGTGTACTTGAAAACACCAGACAGGTGGCCAGTTTTATTTACAAACTTGCTTTTTCCGGCAGAGGGCACTGTTGACCGTGGGCTGCCTATCAACGATGATAGACAGCACCACGGAAATACCACAGCTGGTACGTGAACAGCAAGTGCACTCGCAGGTGCTCAAAGAAATAATAATGAAAACAGAAGGCGAAAAGAACAATGGAAAATATAACAGTAATAAAACTACAAATAAAAGGTGCTGCACTCGGCAGCGTTATCCCGGTTGTCGCTACCCGCACGACCCGGATCACCGTCCTACTCTGTAGGCTAACTAGCCTGTTCTTTCACAATACGCCGGGGTCTGCCCAAGGGTTCCCCGCTTTCTCTGTCTCGCTATGAAACTCTTTGTTTCGCATGATTCCCGGTCCTGGATCAGAGCTTCCGCACTCTCGTTGCGTCTAAGTGGGCAGACCTGAGGAAACAGCAGAGCATTTTTTTATAGGGCTAGCAATCTGCCAAGACTCGCCTCTCAGCCACTCAGAGAGGGGAAAAGTCCACACACCCACTTTCCCACCTCCCCGTGTCACTGCCATGACTCACAGGCGGTTGTTGGACGACTGTCGCCCTCTTCCTGCAGCCCGTGAACACGCCAGCAGAGTCAGCACAGATCTCTCCCTGTTACAGTTACCAAACAATTATATCTGGTAAACGACAACACAGCCTCCTAAAACGTACCTGTAAAGTAAGCACAGCCAGTCTGTGGCACATATCGGTACTTATCTTTAGAGTTCAGTGGTGGCATGTAGGCTTGAGTCAAAGCTGTATGTCCAACAGTGCTATTTAATGAAGTCTATTTCTCATAGGCTCTCCCATTAGCTTTTTTCCTCTTATTATATGTCACTTTCTTCTGTTATGCTTATTTTGTGTCCTCTATCTTTTGTTCCTCCTACCTTATCCTCTTTTACATCTTTCTTCATCTCTCCCTCCTTCTTTTCCTCTATTTCTTGTTCTACACCTTCTACTTCCTCCCTCGCTTTCTTCTTATTTCTCATTTCTCTCCCTGTCTATTGCCTTCATGATTTTCCATTCACCTACCATTTTCCACTTATCACATATCTCATGGAATGTGCCCCTGAAACACGGTCCACATCTAGCTGGCATTTTAAAAGCGATCTCTTAATAAAACCAGAATCTTTGTGATGCTTCACAACCCTTAAAGGAGATATTGATCACAATGGGTCCTTGACGTCAGGCTAGGGCATCGGGCTTTGGTTGTGTCTTTAAGTGGTTTATGTGGTAATACGTTAATTAATCAGAGGAATTGCTTTCACCTGTACACTGATACACAAGTGTTAAACGTAGAGTAGATTGCCCAGTAATAACTTATTAAGACTTCAAAAAATTCCAGTCCATTACCTTGACATATTTCTTGCATTAGCACTGATATTTTTGTCAGTATGATTGAGGAATATACAGACGTATTGAGGTTACAGACATCCTTTAAATTGTAGCTCCTGTACAAGATGCTTTTCAAGATGTGCACTTCTTTGTACCTCTGTCTATCTATCACTAGATTTCAGTGTCTGATGATACCTGGGTTTGGAATATATGACAATGTATTCAATGATTTTTGGCTCCCAGAATGGAACGTTCTTTTTTTAGAATGTTGATCTCTTCATATTGTCATCACACTCTACTTTTTGGGGAAATGGAGCAGGGTAGGCCATGGTCATTATTAAAAAACATGTTAAATTGAATTGAATTGATTTGGAATTAAGAATCGTACATCTTTTACCAGACACATTGTGTTTTAGAGGGGTAAACATGAAGCAAAGGGCATATTAATAGAAAAAAAACAACAACAACTTCAATTTAGTAATAGTGGTAGCCTTTTGGCACTAGTTTAGCACAGCACATTAACAAATATATTCTGTGCAATGAGGAAACCTTAATGGAAACATTCAACAAATAATTACATTTAACCACCCTCAGAGATTAAAAAATATATATATATATGACAAGTAGAACACTCTAGGAAAGTACAATTGGAACGTTTCTGTAATATCATTCGAAACTTGTTAATGAATGCACATTTAATTAATGGTTTTGATGTAAACACAGTCACAGTGTCACAACAGATTATGTTTTGCAAAGATTTTCAACTTAGTTGCCTGTCAAAATGGGTTTCATGTTTCGAATTATATTTTCATCCTTGGAGCTAGATATGAATTTTGTTTTCCTTAGTAACAAATAGGAATTTTAATTAACCATGTCACCAAATAACACTTCCATGAGATGGAACTCTGGGACATTTTGTTATGCTCCAAAGTGCCTATGGATCTCATTATTTCACAGCAAGGATTTCCATCTACACGAGCAAGGATAGCTGTCAGCTCCTTGAACATTGTGGTGATGATTCCCAAGGGTAGCCATGTACTACATTTATCATTAAATTCCAAGAAAATACATTTTTTAAGTGAGAAAGAGGTTTAATGTTTTAGCAATGACTCATTCAACTTTATAAAACTACATTTTTATATTTTTTTAAAAAGCTTGTAAAGAAACAGGATGCATTTATTATCTGTGTGGGGGGGGGGGGGGTTGTCAAACTAGATTGTGGTGAACAGAATATTATTTGATGGCAGCTACAGTGAAATGAACTTGGTTGAGCTTTATATTACACAGATGACTTTAAAGCAGGCAATGGAAATGCATTTCCTTTATTAAGGAATAATGTCAGTTTCTTTATAAATGATTAAAATAAAATCCATGCATGATAGATGACAGTCGTACAAAGGTAAAATAGTATACCTGTAGTATAAAACGTTTTCAAAGAGCAAAGTTTTGCATGCTCAGAGTTAAATATTAGTGAGGAATGTAGTAGTCTTAATGAGTAAATGCATTAGGATTAGCACAGAAAGAATGTTTATTACATTGTATTGCATGGAAGGACAGATATGGACAGATATACTGGAAAACACCTACAGCTGGAATTGAAGTTAGAATGGAAGTGGATATGTGGCCTTAACTGTTCCAGCATAAAAAAAAAAAAATCTTTAATTATATGCACAACCATTACCTAAGCGTTGTTTATCCATAGTTTCTGTGTGATAACACTGTGTAACAATTTTTTTTTTTTTTTTTTTTTTTTTTTTTGTTCCTGGGTAGTAAGTGTTATTGTGTGTGTCTTTTTGTTCACATAAAGTCAGAAAAAAACAACATATGAATCCAAATTAACATGTATTTATACTATAGTAATACAAAAATGACTACAAAAGATTTAGAAGTGAGTAGTTTTTCGAGATTTACGATTATAATTCGTTTTTACAGTATAATCGTAAATCTCGAAAAACTACTCACTTCTAAATCTTTTGTAGTCATTTTTGTATTACTTTAGTATAAATATATGTTAATTTGGATTCATATGTTGTTTTTTTCTGACTTTATGTGAACGAAAAGACACACATTTGCCCGTTTTCCCATTGGAAATAGTGATATTTTGAAATATCACTGTCCTGGTCACAAAAGCAAAGTTTGTGGGGAATAATAGCCGTTTCCTATACTTTTGAGGCATAAGCAATTAGGAAATAACACTTACTACCCAGGAACAAAAATTGTGTTACATAGTGTAATCTTAGTTGCTCTGACGCTGATGTCATGCTATATAATACTTGAAGACACAATTTGGACTTTCTGAAGATGTCTTCTAGTATGTGTTATGAATCGTTCACCAACAACATCACATCTAAAACAATTCAATAAGGTACTCAAACCAAGACAAGTAACCTTGGGAAATGTTTTAGAGGGGTGTTGAAGAAGCAGTCACTCTTGGGGTGTGATATCATTTTCACACATTGAGCATAAAGATATTAGCTATGTTGTTGCTTTATATTTTCTACCTTGTGTGACAATAAATGAGAAAAAGCTACCTTTAAAACTCCCAGTTTATCCACGGCTGTCTCAGATAACAGCTGCATAAATCACTCGCCTATTATATGCCCAGAATTTACTCCAGTTAAAAATCTCATTATACTGTGGTGTGTTACAGGCAATAGGAATCCCAAGGGAGAGAGCAAGAATATTGTGCTGCGTGATGTTATAGGACATTGTTACAGTGTTTTTTAGGGCATCCTGCTTAACAGTTAACCCAAGCTACGAGTGATTCAAGACAAATCTTCCCGGTTTACAAACACACCGGGTGACCAAGCTGGCTGTTTATTATTTTCAGTGAGAGTCTCAAGACTCTTATTCTTTCCATTTATAAAAATCAGTTGACTTAATTCTCAGATGTGCAGATTTAAAAAGCAAATGTGTGTTTTGATTAAGGTACTGACTAAGGTAAAGAGATCTCAGTTTGCTGGTCTTGTTTTCAGATCCTCTTGCACTTCCTTGGTCACTTCACTTGAAGAGTGGAATTGTCCCCACCAAGGCTTTCTTTCCTGTTGGGAACTAACTAGCGGCTTGTGTGCTTTGCCACCAGTAGAATGTGATGGCCCCGAAGACACTAGGGAAATGACCTGGAAGTGAAATAGTGGCAGACTTCCTGGAAGACAAGTCAAGCAAACTGAAAACGTCCTTTAATAATGAAAACACTTGCTATACAACTATGTAAATGTACCCTTTTAGTGAATGGAAGTACACGACAGGTAAGATTAATTTATTTTTTTTGTTAGCTACAACACTCTAATGTTTCCACCCTAGTGTTAAAACATGTATTGCTAGTTATTTAGAGGATTTAAAAAATGTAAAAAAAAATAATAATAATAATAATAATAATAATAATAATAATAATAATAATAAATAATAATAATAATAATAATAGCAGTTGTTAAAAAATGATTATAGGATGAAAAAATATGCCAGATACTAGTTTCAATTTCCAAAATTCAATCTATATCCTGAAGCATACAAAAAAAAAGGTTTTTCACTAAAACTTCAGCTTAAAATATGATCCAAGCTCAACCTTTTTTAAATCTTTTTTAAGAATTGATTACTTTACCTTAATTTTCTGCTGAATTAATATACATTCACCTTCAGAATTCAAGTATGTTTTTCAGCTTTCTTCAATTCGCAATATGAGGCACACATTTTTACTGTAACTTTATACAAGCATTATTGTATCATTATGAGCCAAATTGTTTCATACTCTTTATTGTAGGTTATATAAAATATGGTAATTTTTAATTATGTTTAACGGTTCTAAAATGCAGCACTGTTCAATGGTTTTGTTTTTTGTATTGCATCCTGTTGATAAATATGAAGAGCACAAAGCTGTTGTGTGATACTGTTACTGCAATTCCCCTACCCCAGGCCTCCCTGTCCCAGGAACCAGTCACCAGACAACTTACCCTTAGAGCTTTCACCTATACATCCCCCCACCCCCCTCCCTTCCTCCACTCCTCTACTTCCAGAGCCCACTCCTTCTCTACCCTTGCCTCTTCCCACGGATATCAAGACTGCTCAGTCTCCAACCACCGTTCGGCGCCTCCTCAAGACACATCTGTTCAGTCAGCATCTGTAAACCTCACAACTCTATACTTGACTATACTGGACTATATGGCACCCAGCTGCACCAGTACTTGCATCAGCTTGTACTTGCACTGAACTGCTCCATACCTTGCCGTATTCTAACTGCTCTTAATTATGTTGTATTTGATTGTACTCTTCTAGGTATCTGTACTCATGTTTTTTGCTCTTATTTGAAATCATTCTCATCCATTCATTGTACTTCCTACGTTCTAATACTGGACTTTACTCATATAAGCACATAGTTTTAATGTAAGTTAACTGCTCTCAGTGGAACCCACTCTTACATGGAATTATTTACTGGATTCTCTATTTTTGCTCTTATTTGAATTTGATCTTTTGCTACTGATTTTAATGTACTTTACAACTGCTCTTATCTGTAATGTGATATTCTGAAATGTGATACTTTACACTGTGATATTCTGTAACAATTGTAAGTCGTCCTGGATAACGGTGTCTGCTAAGAAATAGATAAATAACTAGTGTGCCAACAACTTTACTGCTTCCAATACCAGTACCAGTGCCAAACACTTTAGCAAATAGTGCAGAATGCATACATGGGTTACTATATGTGTTCCATAGTAACCACGACCCTATCTGCACTCCCTCAGGAGTTATAAACAAGCAATGTTAATTAAAAATACACAAGGATCTGAATTAAACAGAAATGTGATTTATTTTACCAACTACCAAAATACAAACACTTACGAATCCACTTTCTCTGAACAATTGTACTGGAAGTGAACGATCTTTAAAACAGAAGTGTTGACAAATTTGTCCAATTGAAACAAAGAGAGAAGCTATTTATGCTCTTTTATTTTAGTTTATTCATGGTTATCTGTGTAAACGTGCTATTTAAAAAAAATATGTGCATTGCGTATTTTATGTAAATTATTTTAAAAATAAGCACAGCACGCACAATTACTGCTGAGACTTGGCTTTATCAGAGTGAGCCATGATTAACTCCCGTAATTACACACACACTGTGTATGCCTGGAGAAGGCAGTGTTTAAGATAAGAACCTATGAGGACCACTGAGTTTGGGTATATGACTGACAGTGGCCCGAACAAACAAAATGTGTTACATTTACTAAAATTAAAAATGATCATAAAAATGCTTTTAAGAAGACCAAATTCCCATTGGGCTTATTTTTAAAATTATTCTTTTTTTTTTTTTAGATTCTATTGATTTTTTTAGTATTACAGTAGTCTCTGTGTATAGAAACACCTCCTAAGGGAACACCCTTGTGGTGAAATTGATTTTTCACATTGTAAATGCACTGCTTAAAGGAAGTTAAACTTTGTTTAAAATTACAGCTTCTTGGCACTGATAGTGATTCATTCACAATGGATGCAGTACTATTTTGTAAAAAATAAAAAGCTTAGTTTTAAGTATTCTGTCCAATTACCCTGACTCCTCCAATGTAGTGTACTGCCTTTCAATTCTTGTCTAAAGCAGCAAGAAAAATACACAGACTTGTATTTATTAACGGGGATTGTGGATGATACTTGTATATTTGTAGATAATTACATGATGACAATGGTCAGTGGGAGGCTGGGTTATTAAAGACATAAATCAGATCAGTGTAGCACTTGTATTTCTCTTTCCAGGTCAAGCCAGGTAAGCAAACAGATAGCAGTTAAAACTCTGAAACGCTATTAGATGTGTGTGTGTGTGTGTGTGTGTGTGTGTGTGTGTGTGTGTGTGTGTGTGTGTGTGTGTGTGTGTGTGTGTGTTTTCGGTACAAACGTAAGTAATTCACCCTGATATTAACAATTGCTTAAGGGAACATGTAGAAGTTCCTGCTCACATAAGCTATGCATTCTCACTCTTAATTTGTTGCAAAATCAATTAAAATTGAATAATTAGGATGAGGATCTATGGCATTGACAGACATAAGTGATAGCACAGGAATGCATGGACTGCTCAAGGGGTAAATTGACAGTAGTTGATAGATCATACTTTAAGAAACATTTAAAAAGCAGATTTGTTGACTCTGAAATGTCTTCATCTAGACAATGTGGGGAAGCTATAAAAAAGGCTAACAAGATGCTCGGATACATTGTGAAAAGTGTTGAATTTAAATCAAGGGAAGTAATGTTAAAACTGTACAATGCACTAGTAAGACCTCATCTTGAATACTGTGTGCAGTTCTGGTCACCTCGCTATAAAAAAGATATTGCTGCTCTAGAAAGAGTGCAAAGAAGAGCGACCAGAATTATCCCGGGCTTAAAAGGCATGTCATATGCAGACAGGCTAAAAGAACTGAATCTGTTCAGTCTTGAGCAAAGAAGACTACGTGGTGACCTAATTCAAGCATTCAAAATTCTAAAAGGTATTGACAATGTCGACCCAAGGGACTTTTTCAGCCTGAAAAAAGAAACAAGGACCAGGGGTCACAAATGGAGATTAGACAAAGGGGCATTCAGAACAGAAAATAGGAGGCACTTTTTTACACAGAGAATTGTGAGGGTCTGGAATCAACTCCCCAGTAATGTTGTTGAAGCTGACACCCTGGGATCTTTCAAGAAGCTGCTTGATGAGATTTTGGGATCAATAAGCTACTAACAACCAAACGAGCAAGATGGGCCAAATGGCCTCCTCTCGTTTGTAAACTTTCTTATGTTCTTATGTTCTCATTATGTCATGTAGGGCTATGTCTACCCTACAGAGAAACTTGAAAACAGGGTTTCTTTTTAGCACTCATCAATGAAACTTTTTTTTTTTTTAACCAATCATAAAGATGCAATCTGGATCACCTACTCTAAGTAGGTGATCACTTCACACAAAACAACATACAGTTAAAATTATGAGGAGATGTCATATTTGTTATGTAACCCCCTGGAACATTTGTTTTTGTTAGTTATCTATTAGAATGTATCTGATTGTACAGTAAAAGCTGTGGGAAAATGACCAACACATGGGAGGGAGGAACAGTTACAGGAGTACTAAGGTTTATCTTGTGTCTCTAACTACACTGTAATTGCATGTGTTTACATTCTAACTACATTGTAAGTACACATGTGTACATACAGTGTAATTACAAAAGCTGGCCAGCAACTGGCAACATTACTGTTACTACTCTATGTAGTTAGAAACACTTAATTTACAGTGTAACCAATGGGTGTTTAAAACTCTGTAAGAACACGTTTTGCTAATGAGAAATATACATTTTCTGGATTTTTATTTCCTGAAGCTGACCTGTTACTTTGTACCTATCCCTTGATTTTTCTTCCAAAGGACCTACAGCACTATTTTTCGCTGTATCGCTTTCTCTTGATTTGTACAACAGACACACACATCAACTGTCATTTTTATGTTTCCTTGCCCAACAGAAAAGTCAGACCAAAACTGCAGTGACACTTCACAGGACTATATCCCCACATCCCAGAGATGACGAAAGAGGTGCCCACTATTTACTCTGAAACAGAGCAAACAGCTTGCCTGACAAATTAAACTTTGCTTCTCCTTGGCATAAGTGCCTGCTGAATAATGAAGCCTAAATTGCTTTTTCAACCTCGACCCTTGACCAAGAAAAAGGTCATTTTTAAGGTAAGTTTTTTCTTTCTTACATGGGTTCCAAAAGTGAAAAACTAAAGATGAGCTATGTTTAGAGAAGTGTCTGGAACCTTACCCAAAGGAATATGCCCAACAGGTGAAAGGGCTGTTTGGATCATTTTACATTGTGTCGGTTTAGTATCTCTTTATCAAGCTGTTCAACTGTTCAAGTCGAGAGATGCACAGTGCCCAGTACCACAGTAAAATCCTGGGCCCTAGAACAAAGTACAAAATCTGTTAGAAGGTTCATTATGTTGTAATTAAACAAATGTGCATGTGTTTTATTTAAATACCTTATGCCATGTACTTTAATTGGTGTTTCAGTTTAAACATGTTCCATATCTGTATCACACCTTATGCTGTATTGCTTTTAATGGTATAATTTGTTTTCTAATAAGTACAGTACACCCTCGCTATAATGCTCTTTATTATAACGAACCTGGCCCATGGATCCCAAATAAAAAATAAATTAAAAAAGATCATACAAGTACACACTGTCAACAGCACGGTCTGTACGCACAGGATGCCGTCTTTGCAGTGAAGGCAACTCTTGTTTGTCTCAATAAAAAGCGTGCCCTATGCAATGCCTTCCTAAACGAAAATAATTTTATGCTGGAAAAAGGCTGGGAACTACATTAACTGTTTGAAAAAAGATGTAATGCAGGCATGTCTCTGTCGTGAATATAGGTTGTCACAGAGCACTCTGTTTCTAGGCTTGTTCAGCAACCATGCGGCAAAGCAAAATTGATTAAAAAAAAAAACAACAACAAACCTTTCATATCAAACTTTTCATGTCGGGTTGATTTGGTATAAAAGTTCAGTTTGGGATTCTCGCATGTTGGATTAAGATTGGGTGCACTCTGAAACAATTAAGATTGATTTTGATATAAGTTCAGCTTCAATTCAGGATTTTTGCTTTATGTACTGCGTTTTAATTCTTTAATGAATAGGATAAAACAAAGGCAGAATACTGCATACATGAGACAAACAGGTACATGTAATTCTACTTGTATTCACAATATCACCTCATTAAGTTTATCCTTCATTTTGACTGTCCTTTCACTTAACGAACCCCTCGATATAATGAACAAAAGGCTTGGACCCCAACGGGTTCTTTATAGAGAGGATGCACTGTATTAATATATGAACAACCGCACAAATTGTGCAAAACTTTTTTTTTTTTTTTTTTAAGTAGCGATTATTTAAATAAAATGCTGAGCCCAAGTCTGGTAATTCTGTATAACAATGACATTCTCTCTGCATCTGTGCTCATTTGGGAAACACTTCCTGAAGTAAGATAGATTTAGGGAGCTCTAGCTTCAGCTCACAAACCTCAACAACACAGAAGATAGTGGGAACAACAACAACATCAACTTTGAAATGATCTACCGAGGCAGGCCACTGATATTTTAACAAGTGTGTCTGTCAAGGGAAACGGTACTAATGGTAATCTCTTCTGTTTGAAAAAGCATACGGCGCTCCAGTCCTTTCCAGCCCAGCGATTTCAAATGGAATTGTTGTTCCGAGGGCTAGGATTGCACCATTTCTGCTCAAGAAAAACACGTGTGATCATTGGTAGTAATAAAGGCACTAATTGGTTACAACTATGACCAATGGTGATTGATATAGGAGAAAGGGGGGGGGGGGGGCTTGCTTGGTCATGTGACTTGGAGTGTACGATGTGAAGGTATGTGTTCCTTGTGTTATGCTTAAGCTAATTTAACTTATTTGAACATTGATTTATTTAATTATTACAGTTATTGTTAGCAGAATGTTAAGTCGATGTATGTACAGAGTCTAAAAGTGTTTTATCACTTTTACAATTATTTTGGTTGTTTTTATAAAGTTTGAAAATGTGTGATTCCAAATGGAGTCAGTGGACCTTTATTATGCACAATACCAGCTGCATGCAGTACTGTGCACCATATGACAGAATTACACTAACTTTTATTTTAATATTTAAATCGACTGATAATTGTATTTATATGACCCACTCTTCAAAGTGTGCCCTTTTCTAACATTAGCCAAATAAAATCTAAAAGCAATTCCTATTGAGGAGCACCACTCAACTGACGAAATGAACATCCCATTCAAAGAAAGGAGTTCTCTGAAGCAATATATTAAAAATAAGCCTCACTAGAGGGGGGTAAAGGTACTTGTCCGTGCAGGAATAAGTGGAATCATCTGTGATTTTGAAGTATATGTTGGCAAGGGCACCACAAAGACCATTGAGAAGTCCTCCCTTGGCACAAGTGAAGACATTGTGTTGAGACTTGTAGAAGGTCTTCCATCTGATCAAAACTTAAAAATCTACTTCTGAATCTGAAGTAGCCCATGCTTTACTTCAAGCTGGCAAGTCCCTGGAGCGCAAAAGAGTCTGACTGTCCCTGGATTACCTAGAAGATGATGCACTAGAAAAAAGGTTTCCCAGAGGCCAGTGGATGATCCCTCACTGTCCTCAGCATGTGGAGAAAAAGCAGAGGTGTAAGCTCTGTATAAAATCCTACTCCTGCATCCGATGTGAAAGATGTGGAATGGATCTGTGTCTACAAAAGACAGGAATTGCTTCAAAAAGCAAAAAAAAACAGTATGAATGTTTCAGTCAATTTAATAACATAAAAATTAAGTTTAGGGTTTGGTTTTGATTGATAGGAAAGGGATATGTTTTATTATAGCTTTTTAAAATGAATCATTACTTACCTTTGTGATAACACCAAATATTTTTTTAGCAAACTGAGATATTAACATTTTTATGAGGAAAACACGTTAACTGTTAGTTTGTGCTTAAGAAAATACACAGCTCTGTTAAAAATGTTTTTAGAGCATTCAGATACTTCACACGTATTTTACAATGTTTACAAAACCTTATAAAATTACAAAAACAATTACTCTTGTTTTTACTTCAGTGTTGCCTAATGAAATAAACTAATTTCTCATATTTATTGCATGTATATGTAATTTTATGAGTGACTTAATTTTCTGAGATTTTGGAAATAAATGAGGGCTGGAAAGGGCTAAGACTCTTTCTGATGACGCGTCCCCTCGGCTTCGCTGCTGGTGCTCGGGTCAACTTCAGCAGGCGAGGCGGCTTTCTCCTTGCCTGACTCGGAGGGTCCCTTGTTTCTGGTCTTTTCTTTCCACTGCTGCTGCTTTTCCAGCTTTGCCTGCTGGAAGGAGAAAAGGGAAGCATGTAAAAACTGCTGTGTCTGAAATGCTGTGGCTCACCTAGCGCAGTAAAAGCACTGTCGTTCTAGTCATGCAAGCGTGGTTCAAATTACAGTCTCACCAAGATCGCGATCCTGACTCAGGGCCAGCAAATTTAAATTGTTTTGCACTGGTGCTGGCAAGGGATACAAAACATTTTTTCACTCAAAAAGTATTTGTTGAACAGCATTTTACAAAGGATGTGTTGTAAGAGTGAGCATATGATTGAAAATTGCAATAAATAACGAACAATGTAGCTTTTCCTGATGGTGATTTATTTAAAATCTGCTTATTGTGAGGATACTTGCTTTGGGAGAACCCAGAAAAAGGTACATTTATGATTGAACAAAATCTCCATTCTAATACAATTCAAATCACTGGAAACAATTGTAGAAGAAGCCAGCAAATAGAGACTAACATATAACTATAGACGTGACTTGGAATTTGGAACTGGAAATCCCAGCACTGGGTGAGTTAATCCTCCCCAGCACAGCGGTGCAGCCAGAGATAAGGCAAACTCTATTATCCCCTGCTGAATTCAATTTTTCCCAACAACACTTGAATAATAACTATTTAAACAGTTAATTATCATTATATAACCTCTCTCTGCCAGTCAAAATTATAGGATGATTAGGCTCGTAAAAATGGAATAGAAACAAAGAAAATTATTTTGGCTCTCCCATACCCATTACTTAAAACCCAAGGAGTCCTAAAGGTACTCCCCACAAGAAAAAAAAAAAAAAGGTTATTTATGGAGGACAAATAACTGAGTGGAACAATCATGTCAAGAACTGCTGCCAAGAGGTCCTATAAATCCCTTTAAACAGTCCAGGAACAGTTATTCCACTGCGGTTTATTACAGCATGTTATCTAACTTCTTCAGGCATGATGGCACTATGTAGCTATCTGTTCTGCTTCTGATAAATCATCCCTTCTTGATGGACATATTAGCACATTGAATCCAGTTCTAAAAATAGATGGAAAATCCTCACCCGCCTCTATTTACGCCTTCGACCCTTATTAAAAAGATGATTTTTTTTAAATTGCTTTCAACACCCTACAAATCAACCAAGGATTGTAAGCTAGACTAACTAACCCATGACATTTGCTGCAGACAATTGTGTGTTTTTGTCACAAAGAGTTGAATGCATCTGTTAACTATAGCAGTTTCATTCAACTCAACGGACAGCTCCATGGATCGCCATATTAGGTTTGGGGTTGTGTTAACCCTTTGCAGTCCTATGTCGGACCAGTTCTGACATTACAATTTTCCCTTTCCAGTCCGATATCTGACCCTGTCCGACGTCATCAAAAAGACGTAAAGTACAGGTCTCTAGTCATTTTATCTTTGGAAAAAGACGAGAAAACCTTTTAATTGCCAAGTGTGATCTGTAGGAGGCAAATTAAGCTGAAAAAAAGGTGTAACTGATAGCCCCATGCACTATAGAGATAACAATGAACACAAACATAGGAGACAGCTGCTTCCACATCCAGCGCTCAAGAATATCACAGACATTTGCAGAGCTTTTTGAGATGTTATAGTAATAAAATAATGACTTGGATCACATTATTAAGGAATCTGCTGATAAAATGAGTGATCAAGCGAGGATTTA
Source organism: Polyodon spathula (assembly GCF_017654505.1). NCBI lineage: Eukaryota > Metazoa > Chordata > Actinopteri > Acipenseriformes > Polyodontidae > Polyodon > Polyodon spathula. The sequence continues at coordinate 9,418,382 of NC_054539.1, read as the reverse complement.
TCAGTATGCACGTCTATAAAGAGGTATGTGAAAAATACAGCGAACAAGGGGTGAGGCTGGCTGGAGAGTGTCCTTTTTCGATTCAATGCCTTTTAAACCTGTTTTACTCAGAAAATTTTTTTAAATAGCGCGTGTAAAATAAACAGCGCATGTGAAAATAAATTGGACCTGACGCGCGTAACAAGAGCTGAATAAATGGACCGCTAAAGGTTAAAGGTCACCTACAAATTGTCATGCAACCTGGCAAATATGAAGTCTATATCTCAAATGCTTTCCAGTACGAGTGGCTGAACCTGTGACCAATCTAAAAATACTAAAACAACCTTTTGGGGTGTTTAATTCAATGAGTACCAGTATAACTCACCATCTTTATTGTATTTTCAACATTCTATAAAATGACCTAATGATTTGCAGATGAAACCAAGGAAAATGTAAATACCCCACACATATATTGCAAAAAACAGTACTGCAATTCAGACAATTTCAGATAGTCCGTGTTTATGGCTACAACACTACATTTCTAATTATGTTCCCTACCTTTTCAGAAACAAATCTTTCTTATTATAATTTATAAAAAAAAACGGCCTCCAGGAAGCACCTGTGCTGTAGGGTCTGATGTAGTTGTCAAAGAATTTAAAAGCAACATTTCTTAAGAATATAATTTGCTATTTAAACAGAGAGCTGGTTCTACAGCTGATGACTGACCCACAGCACATGTACCACAATGTGCTAACTGGCACTTTAGGGAAACAACTTTGCCAAATAATATTACCACTGGCCAGCTATGTAATTTATTCAGTTTAATTCTATTATAAAAGGAAGGCCGATGACTAAGACAAGTTAGTGTCCCTGTCCCTGTGGTGAATAATGTTCATCACTATTAAATCATAACCAGTTTATTTTTCAGCAGGCCAACTTAAAGCAATAGATTATTTCTTTTTAAATATTTTCAGTTGCACAATAAAAAGGGTTGCATATTGCTAACACATATACTAACTTTTTTTTTTACGAAAACTCAGTTTTGAATCTACTACCAGGATAAAAGGTGAATAAATACATAAATAATTTTTTTTTTTTTTTGTTATTTTCTCTCCAATTTAGTAGCGTCCAATTATTTTGTTTAGCTCAGCTCACCGCTACCACCTCTGCGCTGACTTGGGAGGGGCGAAGACAAACACACGCTGACCTCCGAAGCGTGTGTCGTTAGCCGCCCTCTTCTTTACACACTGCAGACTCACCATGCAGCCACCCAGAGCTACAGCATCGGAGGACAACGCAGCCCTGGGCAGCTTGCAGGCAAGCCCACAGGCACCCAGCCAGACTGCAGGGGTCGCTGGTGCGCGGTGAGCCGAGGACACTCTGACCAACCTAGCCCTCCCTCCCCCTCGACCAATTGTGCGCCGCCCCCTGGGAGCTCCCGTCCTCGGTCGGCAAAGAAATAGCCTGGACTCAAACCGGTTCCAACTTTTTTTAAACCAGATCAAACCGGAGTTAATGGAGCCAAACAGACAAGTGTTTACTTCACCTATTCACTTATCATTCAGAGTAGTTAGGCACCAGTACTGAATTTCCTATTCCTCTGTATTTATGTAAAAACTCAATCCCCTGGAATCAATATCAACACCCAAAAAAGTTCCATTCTAAAAGTGTAAAGCACAATAAAACACAGAGTTTGGAAAGCATTTATTAATCTGTACCTTTTTTTTTTTTTTTTTTTTGCTGTGTCGGCATCTCTGATACAGCAATACGTTTTGTGTTATATTTTCAGCTCTGTAGCCCTGTACACGTGCTATAAATAAGTGCACTTCATTAATAATAAGCAGGATAGGTATTCTATGGGGTCTTTAAAACATTTATAGATATATATTATGCAGGAACGCATAGACCTGGATAAGAATGTCCTACTTTTCTTTAGCCCATTTTACCATTATTTAAGATGCAGCTGTTGTAAAAAATGATGATTGTGCAATTTGGAATGCTTATACCGGTACTAAACTACTACTTCAAACAGGTTTGGGAGGACTTTGTTATGAAGAAACTGTACAATAATTCATTTAGTTTAAGACTCCCACAGTCGCATCCAAACTAATGGAATGTTTTGTGTGACACTGGGTCCTGTTCACAGTTTTTAACTTATGAGTTGTTTAAAGAATGTCTTTTGGAATAAAATACATAGTTCTTGGATGTTTTTTGGCTTCTTTAAACAACAGTCATGAATATTATCTCAGCCTTACTGGGACATGTTTATAAATTATATTTAGGAAACACACACAGTGCAAATTTGGGTAGTTTTATAATGTAAAACAACATAGTCATTTCCACATTGACTGGCCAAAAAAACGTCGTCTGTAATGTATGAAACTCTATGTGGTCCCCTATACCAATTAAAGTTGTGTGAGAGTTGTGTGCAACTATTCAGCAACAATCCTGGGAAAGCATAAGGATCTCAGTGACTTTACAAGGTAGTGGGTGCCCCTACAACTGGCTCATCACCCAACACAATGGCTGTATTGACCAAAGTGTCTATCTAGACAGACTCACAGGTGTTCCTGGAATGGCAACAGTGCAGAAGCACAAATCTAATCACAGGCATGTCTTGACAGTTCTACAGACGTATGCAACATATTGAGAAACAACAGACATGCTAAAGTGGCTGGAGTCACAGAACGCTTCAACACTGGCCGAGACACAGCTGTTTCCACTCAAACAATGTGCTGGGAGCTACTCATAGTGGACTATTAAAGTCACTCTCTCTTTGTTGTTAGCTAGTCAGTGTATGACGCAATGAAGATTCATGAACAACTTTAAAAAACATGGAAAAAAAACTATAGGCCCTATTTACAGTCTTTTTTATGAGCCCTTTGTTATTATTTGCATTGCAGAATTAATTTGTTTTCCAGTGCTTTCTTAAACGTTTTTCTTTCTGGACAATAACATAAAACTTTCTTGATACCCTGACTGGATTACTGGTGACACATACTTGGAGTTCCGCGTTTTTGGTTTTTATCTTTATAAAAGAAATTCCGGGAATTTTTCTGAGTTTATTTTACATATATTAAAATAGGGCTAAAATCGGTAAAAAAAATTGTTTTTATTTGAAACATCGGTAAAAATCGGAGGGGAAAAATCTCGCTATACACACTTTACACGTGGAATATGATTCATAGCCGTTCTCGTTTCTGATTAATAATGTCCCTGGCATGCATGATGAAGCACAATCTGTGCAAGTCAAAGCCATATTTTCCTAAGTTAGCTGGTACTTTGCGAACGTCTGGGCAATCGCTGTGCTGACGGAAATAGGATCTACAGAAGGTATGAACATGACATCAGCACAAAACAAGCCAGGTTTATTCACCATCAAATCTTAAAAAGATCAAGCAAGCCATCGGGAGACACGTCAAAAAGAAATCACATTGGACGTTTCCATCAAATCATATAAGTTTACAAACTAACAACACCATTTTCTGTCAAATATTTAAGATTAAGATTGTCGGTGTTAAGCTGATGGACAGTACTGTCGCACAAAGTCACCAATACATACAATAAACAGTGGCTGTCCAGTAAAGCACAGCGCTCTGACAAACTCATTAACACAGCCATTCTGTGCTCTCTTTTTATTAAAGTGCATGTAAAAGCCGCATAAACGGCTTGCTTGTCTCAGTTCACTTTATTGTTTCACTTTATTGTGCCGCTTATGTTTCTGTATGTTCTTTTATTGTCAGTGTGAACATGTACCTCAATGCAGCGGTATTTGCAGCGCTATGCACCCTCTGCCTCACCTGACCAGCTTCTGCTATTTTTTATTTTTGTGTACTTCAAAGCATTCATTTTCTTTTGAAGGTTTGCGTTTTCTCCCCATTCCTCATCCACTAAAAATATTACATTTTCTGTAAGTATTTCAATTTAGTTTTTGAACGAGCTAGTAATTACTGTGCCCAGCAACTGCCACAATAGATTTTGACTGGTCAACATAATCAGGTGATAATGTGTTTGTGAAGTGAAAGAGAACCACGTTTGAACGTTATTTGTTCCTCTGATATCTAAACGTCTCCTGTATACCAGGATACAGTGTAGGGCTGCTTATTTCAATGTCGGAGTTAAAAATAAAACAGCAAATAAAACCGACATCCACTTTTTAAAAAATCCTGTCATTTTTTGGTACAATTCGGAATAAACTGGAATAAACATACTGTACTTAGTATTATGAAAATGATCACATTATGCATCTAAATGGTAAAAGTTGTGGCATTCTGCAGTCCTACTAAGGAACTGCCTCTTCCCAAAAGCACTACTGTAATTAGCCTGATTATTAGCAAGGAGATGCTCAGTTCTGTGATGAAGATGCAGAGACTTCTTGTTTCTACTTTCTACTTGATCCCAATTAATACCTTGCTATGAGGAAATAGTGCATAAAATCACCTGACTGATATAAGTGTATCCAATCTGTACAGCTTTAATTACAGAATGAACTCAATTATATTTAAGACGCCATCCTTAGAAATTACCATTTTAAGCCTAGAAGTGGTAGGCCACTTCAATAACCCCCACTCCTTGCTTGCAAATGGCTTGTACCAGAACTTTGTAGGGCGTCCTTACATTTTGAAACTTAAACTAGATGACCCATGGGGAAGCCAAATCAATTTCTAAACTGGTGCAGGACACTGTGTAAAGAAGTTGTATAATAGTTGAAGAACTCAGTGCTGGTACTTGTTATGTCCTAGTGTTTATAAAATGATGTTTAAAAAAATGTGCATAGACAATTCTAATTCTCTCTTAACACTGGCAAAAAAACACAAACAAAAAGTAAACAATAATGTTATGTGACAGAGTAATAAAACACAATACAACAAACTATATATCAAAGGTGCCATGAAAACGGCAAGCCTTGCAGCAGCCCCGATCCTAGGGATCGCCAGGTTTTTATACTGATGCTCCACTGAGCCACGCCCACCTGCCTGCTGGAACAGCTGATTGCTTTCAGCTGCTGCTCCACACAGACAGGTAGCGGTCCCAAATGGAGCACAATTAAATAATTCAATTAATCTATTTACACTAATCCATATATTGTCAATAATTAATCTCAAATATACGAATACACATAATTCCCCACGTGCAGGGCATCCGCCTGTCACAGGATGGGTACACAGGACGACTCAGAAATGCACAAATAAAAACTGAAGTAAAAGAAAATAATGATCTTGAATTGATTTTTTTCTAGCTGAATGTGTTTATGGTGTTTGATAAGAGTACATCCAGATTATCCTGTGTATCGTAGGTTGTCACCACCCCCCACCCCTCCAGTCAAAAATGGACAGTTTTCTTATTTGCAAAAGAAAAAACAAAGAGTCTGCAGAAAGTGCAAACATTTGGCTTTAATTATTGTTAATTATAGTTTTATCTTGAGGTTAACGTGTTTGATGCTGTAAACATCTTAAATGGAATACATAATTATGCTGAGATGGAATCTAAATGGTAACAGGATAAACATTTACAATGCAGATTTTGGATTATTTATAATAACTTTGCCGAATAGAAAGCAAATGTGTGTTTCCGACGAGATTCCCAAATACTGTTTTTCTGAATCTGTGCATCCAAAGAAGTGTTTGAAAGTTTTCAAAACTATTGTTTGGTATTCTGTCCTAAACCAGCAGTGTGTCAGACCCAAATTGTTGTGACATAAATTATATACATTTGTGAATCAGTTTATTCCACCTTTTCTTGCAACTGTGGCAGCATTCAGTAAGAGCGAAAATTGTAAAGGGGTACTTGAGCTGAAGCTTCCAGTCAGAAGGGGCAGGTATAGTGTCAAAAACAAAAAAATTGAAAACCACTGCCATATATATCAATAGATTGTAAGGAAAAAATAGTGCCTATTTCCAACAAATTTGAAAACATGGAGATGCAGTCATTTTAACATCTAGAGTACTATAAAAACCAATTGATGCACAGACGGAGTGAGGACAGCAATTTTGCCAATAAGGGGAAAGCAGGCCTTCGGTTTATGAGTTGAAACAGCATTAAGCTTTTACATTCAAAAAGAAAACCATTCGGAATATAAATTCTAGGCACATAACCCTCAGTGACCATACACTAGTGGGTCTCCTTTGTAATACATACAGTGCATAACAATGCATTAAAGAAATATTCAGCTTTGTCTCTGAACTACAGCACAGCCATTCTGCTCTACTTAAGTAAGAGCACAGTTCTTTACTCCATCCCACAGATGATAGATCCAGCTGCTGCTATGGTGACACTATTAGGCAGTGGGATTTAAAGATTATTACATTTGGAAATAGAGGATGGATTTTTGTTGGCAATAAAAATATTTACAAAACTGCAGCACAACTTTTTATTGCTCTTCTTCTAGAGAGGTTAGCACTATGAAGTTATTAATTATACTTCCTGAAAAGTCATTCATACTTTACAGGGTTGTGATATCCTTGATGTAAAACACTACAGGATTAAGTAGGTCGATCGCTACCATGCATGATGAGCTCATTAAATAATACATCAAATAAGGGAAGCTTTGCATATGTGACTGGAATCACAATCAGAAAAATGCAGCCAAACCTATTTCATAACTAAGCAAAGGGAAATTAGTTTGTTAGCTAGCAGCTGGCAGGAGACCGGTGCACTTACTGTGCTACTATCTTTACCCTGTTTAAACCATATGTGGCCCTACTCACAGTTTTAACTGTTATTTAAAGATGTTTGGTAGCATGGTAATAACTGGATAATTACCCATGTTTTTTGCTTTTACATGGTAACGACTGGCCAAATAAGTATGTAATTACATAGAAATGGCCCTAACATGTAATTACACCAGGTTACAAAATGTTCCCATGTAATTATACAGTAGTTAGTGTGCATCAGTAAGAGCAAGAGCATGTTGTGATTACCTAGTTATTAATATGCACTTACATGGCTATTCAAGACATTATCTAAAGTGATATCAAATTTTTGATACTCATGAAACTTTTCTAGAACGCTTAACAACAGTACACAGAATGCTGTTGGCCAGTAACACACATTTCAGTTATTATTTTTCTCCTTACATGAAAATACTATTAAGCCAAGTCCATCCCATTCAAACAATGGCCCCATAATTATAGATTATAATTATCCTAACTGCAGGAAATACCCAGCTACGACCTCTGGTAAATAGGTCCATGATTGCGAACCTTTTTCTAAAATTTTGAAGCGATCGTTCAAAAAGTTTTCTGCAGAAAAGCTAAAGAACTAAAAGTATATTTCTGATCTGCCGGACCATTATTAGTAATCTGCCTACTATGTTATCCAGTTGACTGCCTGTCGTCTAATTTCAGTTTTACAAGGCAGCACCCACACCAATGCAAGGTGCCCACTATGCAACAAATAAGACATTCTGAGTCTCCAACAGATTGCCCAGGCCATCAATGACATCGACATTCTTTCCCCTTTTAGTAATCTGCCTTATCACTCAAATTAAATGTCAATGTACAAGATTTTAAAAAGGCGACAGTTACGCCTTTTTTTTAATCTTTAGCAAACTTGACTGCAATGTATCATCAAATGACAGTCTGATTAAAAGGCATGGCCCTTTGATTCAAGAAAACACATTAATAAGAGAGGCGTAGCTGTGTGTCATAAATGTCAAACCACCCACACACCAACACTGTTCCCTTGCCAACCTGGGTTAAGATGTTAAAAGCATCCATTCATAGGTACACTTGGGCCATTTAGACGGTGCCTCAAACTGGGCACAAAGGGCACAATTGTTCATACCAGCAGAAATGCCAGTCTATATTTTGATGCATTTACAAGGAATATGGTACATCTTACTACCTGGGGTTGCCAATCATCAGCAAAAGGTTAATTCTACGCTCAGAAAAGCTAAAATGAAGACAAAGAAGACTGGCAGCTATTGTCAAAACACGCTATCAGCTGATCTTTGTAATGTGACACTTTAAAACAATAGAATAGACCAAATTGGATTATTTTATATTTTTTCATTGTCTTGTTTCACCTGCTGTTGTTATGTTTGTATTTCAGCCTTTTTTTCTGCCACAACACTACAATTTCACTTCCTGTGTTCCAAATAAAAGGACCCCACTTAAGTATTACGCTTGGGGTCAGGTGGAATTCTATTGCGTGTAAAACAGGAAGGACTCAATTCAATTGATTTAAATACCGCCACATTTAAATTACAAAAAGGCATTTTACTAGCCTTTAAATATACTAAAGAGACTCAAAATAACTGTTTTCTAAAAGGACACTTGTTTGAATATTAAACAAGACAGTGGTATACAGGACTGCCACTGTGCAGATCAACTGAATAAAAACATTTAAAATGTATTTAACCAGGAGGTTTACCCATTGACACCGAGGCCACATCTAGGGGGTCCTGTTTAATTTGTATTTTTAACCAGAACTTCAAAAACACTAAATAAAAATGATGAGGTACTGTACTGTACAATCACTGTTACGGTAGGATAAATGGTCATGAGAGGTAAGTAAGCTTTTTCAGCCTGGGTGAGTACAAGGTTTACCTTGAGACACACGTAAGAAACCAGCCAGGTTAGCTGAAGCCCCCATTGTTGTAAATGGACATGTTGCCTGTCTAGAACGTCCAACTCCTGTCAGAGAGGATCCTGCCAGACTGCAACCATTGTGTGGGGTCTTCATTTTCTATCCCAGGTGCCAATATTCAAAATAGCATGCACAGTGCTAGCATCCCACCTATAGGAACTGTATACCAGAGCTGCTGTTTGAACAACCTATTTCAGATGCCAGCAGAGCAGTTCCATGTCTAGTTATCCAAGCAGCAGACATAGACCATGGATCATGGGTGACTGGCAAAACAAAGAATGATCTGATGAACCCATTTCAAATTAATTAAGGTGATGGTCATGGCATGCTCAGTAAAGGTTATGAATTTCTATGCACAGTGCCAAGTGTAAAAGGCATAGTTGGCTCTGTCTGCTCTATCCATTGATTGATTCATTGAGTGACTGCTTAGTGCTAGATGGTGATTCTAGACAGCGCTGTTTACATGGCTTCCCTGCAAAATCTCTGCCAATTCATCTCAATCCTGACCTCAGTGGCCACCAAACTTATTTTCACCTCATTTCACTAAACCAGGTTCCAAGAACACGACTCTAAAGACAGAAAGAGTAGCAGTGGGTACATAAAGTGGGTGATAAATAAATTATTTAAGGTACAGTAAGTTAAATGGCAGATTTAAAAAAAAATGCTCACAGAAGTGTAGAAGTGAATGGCTACCTAATGTTATTTCAAGTAAGGTAGCCCAAGATTAGTGCTAATCAGGGGCTGTGAAACGAGACGATAACGTATGTATGTATGGATCATGTTTAAAGAGGTTTTGAACAACAGAGCAGACTTTGACCTTAAATATTGCAATTGATTATATAATGCGCCCGCCTCCCAGGTAATAACACATTCATGTTACAATAACAGCAGCATCTATCATCTTTTCAAATGTATTAGTGAAAGCAGAGAGAGATCCCTTCATAATGTACTCTGGCACAGTGTGCGGTTCAGATTTAAACAAAGTAAATACAGCTCTAAGTTCAAGCCATTCAGCTCTGAAGGAGAGTGACTCTGGTTTGGAATCACACATTACTGTTCACAGCAGGGTCCACTTAACACTTAACTGATCTAACCTGCAGCACCCTTAATACCTCTGCTCACTGCTTGATTTACATAACCTCGTCAAACAAAGAGAAAGAAAGGGTATATTATCTTTGTAAAATCTATGATATTAATAAGGATGAAGCTAATGAAACACAAACCTAAATCTTGTCATGCAGAAGTGCCAAATCTCTGATCTGAGGGGGTCACAGATTACTCAGAACAGCAATATTTAGGGTTAAAAGCAGGACTCAAACCTGGTAGCGTGTTGGGGCAGACAGCAGCTCGTTGTTTCATTACATTCAATCGAATATTTTGGTTTTTTTATATATATATATATATGTTGTTTACTTTTACTTGCTTGTTAACTGATCGTTTAATCTTCTTTTGTATGAAAGCAGATTTAAAAATAAATTAAAAAAAAGATAATCTGGGAAATAACATTACAAATACAAAAGGGTTAGACTTTAATTTAGTGACAGCATCCTGTTTCTTTTTTTTTTTTTTTACTCAAGCTAATATTTCCTAAAACAAGCCAAATAGGTTTTTATACTCATTTCCTTCTTAATTTGTCATTTCATTAAATAAGATTTGTAGCCATAGTAAATGCTGTCTATTCTGCTGCAATAACTTTGGCTTTTGTGCTCCTTTCAGATGCTGCACTACTGCCACCTAGGGAGATACTCTGCTTTAACCCTTTTCTTCAGTGCAGTAGCTCTGCACAGTTTCAGTATTGCTCAGGCAATTCTGCCATATGGTCCTCTCTAAGCACTGCTCACTCTGATACAGTCCTTAAGCGTTCTGTTGCAAATAAGTGCATCAGTGTACATGTGTGCACAAAGGACTATATTTGTGCATGCGTGCATGCCCTTGTGTAGCTGATGTTTTCAAACCATTAACATTATACATGATGTGTGTGTATAATATATAATATATATATATAATATATATATATATATATATACACACACACACACACAGTGCCTTGCAAAAGTATTCAGACCCTTGACCAATTCTCAAATATTACTGAATTACAAATGGTACACTGAAATTTCGTTCTGTTTGATATTTTATTTTTAAACACTGAAACTCAGAATCAATTATTGTAAGGTGACATTGGTTTTATGTTGGGAAATATTTTTAAGAAAAATAAAAAACTGAAATATCTTGCTTGCATAAGTATTTAACCCCCACACATTAATATTTGGTAGAGCCACCTTTCGCTGCAATAACAGCTTTAAGTCTTTTGGGGTAAGTATGTACCAGCTTTGCACACAGTGTCAAAGTGATTTTGGTCCATTCCTCTTGGCAGATTTGCTCCAGTGTTGTTCAGGTTGGTTGGACGACGCTTGTGGACCGCAATTTTCAAACAGTGCCACAGATTCTCAATGGGATTGAGATCAGGACTTTGACTGGGCCACTGTAGGACATTCACCTTTTTGTTTTTGAGCCATTCCAATGTTGCTTTGGCCTTGTGCTTGGGATCATTGTCCTGCTGAAAGGTGAATTTCCTCCCAAGCTTCAGTTTTTTAGCAGACTGAAGCAGATTCTCTTGCAGTATTTTCCTGTATTTTGCTCCATCCATTCTTCCTTCAATTGTAACAAGATGCCCAGTCCCTGCTGATGAGAAAAATCCCCACAGCATGATGCTGCCACCACCATACTTCACTGTAGGGATGGTGTGTCTTGAGGCATGGGCAGTGTTAGGTTTGCGCCACACATAGCGCTTTGAGTTTTGGCCAGAAAGCTCTATCTTGGTCTCATCTGACCACAAAACCTTTTCCCACATCGCAGCTGGGTCACTCTCATGCTTTCTGGCAAACTCCAGACGTGCTTTCAGATGGTACTTTTTGAGTAACGGCTTCTTTCTTGCCACCCTCCCATACAGGCCAGTGTTATGCAGAGCTCTTGATATGGTTGACTGGTGCACCATTACTCCACTCCCAGCCACTGAACTCAGTAGCTCCTTCAAAGTGATTGCTGGCCTCTCTGTGGCTTCTCTCACAAGTCTCCTTCTTGTTTCAGCGCTGAGTTTTGAGGGACGGCCTTTTCTTGGCAGTGCCTGGGTGGTGTGATGCAGCTTCCACTTCCTGATTATTGGTCCAACTGTGATCACTGGGATATCCAAACACTTGGATATTATTTTTTACCCTTTCCCTAATCTATGCATTTGTATTACTTTATCTCTAACTTCTGTAGAATGCCCTTTGGTCTTTATTTTCCTTTCAGATTCACAGCCTTACCAATGATCCTTCAACAGTGGGGTTTTTATCTAGAAAATGTGACAGGAACTTTAATGGTTCACAGATGGAGGCCAATGGTAAGGTAATTGTGTCCTCGTTAGGGCAATTTCTTTCATCAATGCAAACTGGGAGCTTCCATAGCACAGGGGCTGAATACTTATGGAAGCAAGATATTTCAGTTTTTATTTTTCTTAAAAATATTTCCCAACATAAAACCAATGTCACCTTACAATAATTGATTCTGAGTTTCAGTGTTTAAAAATAAAATATCAAACAGAACGAAATTTCAATGTACCATTTGTATTTCTTTTGTATTTTATATATATATATCATATATATATAAATATATATATATCATCATAATGTATATATATATATATACACCATTTTGTTTTTTTGTTTGTTATTTAATCCTTTTGTTGTGTATAGAAAATAAAAATAAATTATTTTATTTCTGTACACATAAATTACTGTCTGGACATTCCATATAATACACTCTCGCCTCAATATAATTGCATATATATTTAAATCATGGTTTTGTACCTACTCCCACCCCATCCCATAAATACCTGCTTTAGATCAGCGGGTCCAGTTGGCGATTCTAACTCTATAGTAACGGGTCCATCATTCTGAATATGTACTTGCATACAGGCTCCAAACTTCCCATCTGAGGAACATAATAAAAATTTAACAAATATTCCCTGTACAGCACAGATGCATTGAAGCAGGACAGAACTGGCATATTCTGGCATGAGCGTCTGTAAATCAAGCCAGTTGTTTTTTTATTCCTCTTTGAGCTTCCCAGCCACCGTCAGAGGTGCAATCAGCCAGTGAACGACCCCAAGCAATTTCTAACACTCCAATGTACAGCTTATCAACTGTTATTATAATGCAGGAGATGAAGCCCTGCTCTCCAGTGATTTTAACTTTTTTGTTGTGTGTTTCACAAGTCGGGCTAAAAAAATTAAAGGATGTAATGGAGAGTGCAATGCAGCTTTGTCATTTTTTAGAGTGCACTAAGAAGCCTAATTAACAAGCTACCCTATCAGTCATTCCAGGGTATGCACTTGGCACATTTTCTCTTGTGACGTAACCTATTTTCATGAAAGCACATAATTAATTGACAAAGCACTCCCCTGAAGACACCAATGTTTATCAGCTTGAAAATGAGTGGTTTTTAAAGACCTTCACGCCAAGACAGTGTTGACCTTGGTGTTGCATATGACCTGACTCATTGTGGAGTGCTGTTTTTGCTTTGTTTTTAATTGCGCATCCTAAAACCATGGTTTCTCAAAAGAGGTCAGCTGTGAGCATTCAATAGCCAGTTAAATAAACCAAAGCTCTCTAAAATATGATTAACAATGTGCAAGTTACTCCTAAATGTGTCCCTTACCTGCTACTACTTTTGGAAAACTGAAGAAAAAAAAGTGTTTTAACTTACCTAAAAAATCACTGGCAATTACATTTTTTATACATTCTGCAGGGCATTGTGTTGCAATGCAAGGAAGGATACAATCCACACTCATTACCCCTTTTTTGTTTTCAATTTCGCCCTTGCATTTACAGTAAGTTTTGTCTTACTTTGTGCTGTCAAAAGGGCGAAAATTGAGTTTCCTGGTCTGAAAAGGATGGTTTCTATGCAATTGAAAACAACCTTGCTGCAGCATTGCTTTGATTATGATATCACTGTAATGTTAATATTTAAAGTAAAGAAAATAAATAATTAGCAGTAGCACAATACTGAGCCCTGTCACGTCAGTGAGATGAGATGAGGCAAAAGCTCCAAAATAACAAAATGCACTTGAGCAAGGCTCTCTGCACTGTGGTTAAGATGATGAGCAAGGCTCTCTGCACTGTGGTTAAGATGACAAGCAAGGCTCTCTGCACTGTGGTTAAGATGATGAGCAAGGCTCTCTGCACTGTGGTTAAGATGATGAGCAAGGCTCTCTGCACTGTGGTTAAGATGATGAGCAAGGCTCTCTGCACTGTGGTTAAGATGATGAGCAAGGCTCTCTGCACTGTGGTTAAGATGACAAGCAAGGCTCTCTGCACTGTGGTTAAGATGATGAGCAAGGCTCTCTGCACTGTGGTTAAGATGACGAGCAAGGCTCTCTGCACTGTGGTTAAGATGATGAGCAAGGCTCTCTGCACTGTGGTTAAGATGACAAGCAAGGCTCTCTGCACTGTGGTTAAGATGACGAGCAAGGCTCTCTGCACTGTGGTTAAGATGATGAGCAAGGCTCTCTGCACTGTGGTTAAGATGACGAGCAAGGCTCTCTGCACTGTGGTTAAGATGAGCACCCAGCCTCTGTTACACATACATGTTTTGAAGAAAGTGAAAATATACTCCCTTACCTTTAATCATTTCTGGCTTGTATATCTTCCTCATGCGCTCGAGGAAGTCGTAGTAGAATGGCTCGGACTGCTCTGCTGCCATGGCAGCATGATAGTCAGGTTTGTTTCCCTTCAGGATGCACTGCAGGGTGAACTGGCTGACACAAAGCACTTCGTACTGTTTATCCATCACACTTTTACACCAGTGCTTTCCATTTTCGTCGTCAAACAAACGTAGGTTCAAAATCTTTCGCACCCTAACAGAGAAAAATAGAAGTATAATCAGGTGAACACAGTAACATAACGACTTATTACTGCTGCAGAATAGCAAGTGACACGTTCATGCGTTATAAATCTCTGGATTGAAAAAACACTTAAATGCAAAAATGTTATCAGATGAGGTGTTGGGATGGTAATATGTAAACATCCGTTATTACAGTGTATGCTGGGAAAGGGGGTCCCAATTATCTACCCTCATACAGTACCTGCTTTATTGTCCGCTCTAAATCAATATGGTGTGTGACACCAATACAGGCCAGGCATCTATTACTGCAAATGAGTGACCCTTATAACAGTTTACCACAGTAAAAGCGTAGCAAAATCTAACTAAGCATAGTGAAAGCATGATAAAACATAGGTAAGCATTGTGAAGCACAGAGATGTATGATAAAGCATATTAACAAACATGGCAAACCAGGGTAAACTATGGTAAATCCCTTAATTGTTTGGAGCAGTGCACACTGTCTTGTGTATACTGTTCAATGGTATGCTGCAGATCCAAGCAAAAGGTACAGTAATAT